>NC_090323.1:177080779-177424352 GCF_040869045.1 Eurosta solidaginis
GAAGTTAAATGTATTTGAATATCTTGTGGTAATTTTCTGATCCATAATTTAAAAAGTAATTCCTGACTAAAAATAGATGATGAACTTGTTAGTGATTTCATATATCTAAAAAGTTCAGATAGAGATCGATCTCCCAATTCAGTATTTGAAAATAATTTTTCAAGTCTTTTTTCTTCACTTAGAGAAAATCTTTCACAAAGAATTTTTTTAATTGTATTATATTTATTAATAGAAGGAGGAGGACTGATAACATCAATAATTTTGGATATTGTTTCTTGTTGAAGTGAAATAAGAACATTTTGAAATTTGATATTATCATCAATAATGTTATTTATTTCAAATTGTCCTTCAATAAGTAAAAACCATGTTTCAGGACAATCTGACCAAAATTGAGGTAATTTAAGGGATTTATTTGAATGGAATCTAAAGTTATCTCCTTGTGTAGAATTGTCTGAATGTGTGTCTGGAGTAGTATTAATGTTTGTATTTTGTGTTTGATTTAAAGACATTGTGTTATTATTTAAATTCTCTGAAGATGTAAAGGAACGAGTTTTTATTGGTGAACGTAAAACCTTTAAAATCTAAAAATGTAATTGTTCCCTGGAAAGGAAGTTAACAAGAGAAAAACTAATACTTAAACGTGAAGTAAAGTTAAAACCAAACAAAAAAAAATAAAAAAAAATTTTATAATAAATTAAAATAATTTGTTTATAAATAAATATAAATATATAAATATAAATATATATAAATATAAATATATATAAATATATATATATATATATATATATAAATTTAATATTATTTAATTTTGATTAAAAATTTTTATTCATATAAAAATATATATTTATATTTTTACTTACATACAATGATATTTATAAATTATTTATATTTAAATTGTTGATTGTTGGTATTGCAATGGCTTTCATTTATAAAAATTTCATTGTAATTTTCGTTCAAAGAACTCCTGTATGAGATCATCCGCATTTAGATCAAAATTAGACGTCGATATTATGTGCAATTAATTAATAACAAGTAAGGAAGGCTAAGTTCGGGTGTAACCGAACATTACATACTCAGTTGAGAGCTATGGAGACAAAATAAGGGAAAATCACCATGTAGGAAAATGAACCTCGGGTAACCCTGGAATGTGTTTGTATGACATATGTATCACACGAAAGGTATTAAAGAGTATTTTAAGAGGGAGTGGGCCACAGTTCAATAGGTGGACACCTTTTCGAGATATCGCCATAAAGGTGGAGCAGGGCTGACTCTAGAATTTGTTTGTACGATATGGGTATAAAATGAAAGGTGTTAATGAGTATTTTAAAAGGGAGTGGGGCTTAGTTCTATAGGTGGAGGCCTTTTCGAGATATCGCCATAAAGGTGGACCAGGGGTGACTCTAGAATTTATTTGTACGATATGGGTATCAAATGAAAGGTGTTAATGAGTATTTTAAAAGGGAGTGGGGCTTAGTTCTATAGGTGGACGGCTTTTCGAGATATCGCCATAAAGGTGGACCAGGGGTGACTCTGGAATTTATTTGTACGATATGGGTATCAAATTAAAGGCAGTAATGAGGGTTTTAAAAGGCAGTGGTGGTAGTTGTATATGTGAAGGCGTTTTCCAGATATCGACCAAAATGTGGACCAGGGTGACCCAGAACATCATCTGTTGGATACCGCTAATTTATTTATATATGTAATACCTGCCAAGATTTCAAGGGTGCTTTATTTCGCCCTGCAGAACTTTTTCATTTTCTTCTACTTAATATGGTAGGTGTCACAACCATTTTACAAAGTTTTTTCTGAAGTTATATTTCGCGTCAATAAACCAATCCAATTACCATGTTTCATCCCTTTTTTCGTATTTGGTATATAATTATGGCATTTTTTTCATTTTTCGTAATTTTCGATATCGAAAAAGTGGCCGTGGTCATAGTCGGATTTCGTTCATTTTTTATACCAAGATAGAGTGAGTTCAGATAAGTACGTGAACTAAGTTCAGTAAATATATGTCGATTTTTGCTCAAGTTATCATGTTATCGGCCATGCGGAAGGACAGACGGACGACTGTGTATAAAAACTGGGCGTGGCTTCAACCGATTTCGCGCTTTTTCACAGAAAACAGTTAACGTCATAATATCTATGCCCCTACCAAATTTCAAAAGTATTGGTAAATTTTTGTTCGAGTTATGGCATTAAAAGTATCCTAGACAAATTAAATGAAAAAGGGCGGAGGCGCGCCCATTTTGAAATTTTTTTTTTTGTATTTTGTTGCACCGTATCATTACTGGAGTTGAATGTTGACATAATTTACTTATATACTGTAAAGATATTAAATTTTTTGTTAAAATTTTACTTTAAAAAAAAATTTTTTTTAAAAGTGGGCTTGGTCCTTCTCCGATTTTGCTAATTTTTATTAGGCATACATATAGTAATAAGAGTAACGTTCCTGCCAAATTTTATCATGATATCTTCAACGACTGCCAAATTACAGCTTGCAAAAGTTTTAAATTACCTTCTTTTAAAAGTGAGCGGTGCCACGCCCATTGTCCAAAATTTTACTAGTTTTCTATTCTGTGCCATAAGGTCAACCCATCTACCAAGTTTCATCGTTTTAGCTTTCTTTGGTAATGAATTATCGCACTTTTTCGGTTTTTCGAAATTTTCGATATCGAAAAAGTGGGCGTTATCGTGTTAACGGACGGACGGACGGACGGACGGACGGACATGGCTCAATCAAATTTTTTTTCGATCCTGATTATTTTGATATATGGAAGTCTATATCTATCTCGATTCCTTTATACCTGTACAACCAAACGTTATCCAATCAAACTTAATATACTCTGTGAGCTCTGCTCAAGTGAGTATAAAAACAAAAGGAAGCATACGTTGTAACAGCAATAAAAATATTAAATAAACGAATAAAGGAGTCGTTTATAGGTGCGAAGTACTTGAGATTGACGTAATATTACTTGAGGATGAGGCCGTTGAAACTGCTTAATATGTATTAACTGTTATTTGTGCAGTAAATCAGGATAGGTTAGTTTGTTCTTATGTATAGATGAATTAATTTTGGCAAATTTTTTTAAATGGACTATACACTTTATTTAATTTTCATTTGTTTAAATTGTGAGATAATTGATTTAGTATTTATTTAATTAAATTATTTAGGAGCAGTGATTTCTGCTTCTCATAACTGAACTAACTTAAATAGCATATTGTTTCATATGTTGTAAATAACAATATCTTTAATTGTTAGATAAAAAGTTTAAAACGTCTGGTTAGATTTGTTTTGTTGTAACGAATGAGTTGCTTGAACATCGATTTATTTTTACATTTTACACTATTTTTCTTGGTATTTTTATAAATTGACTTTTGTCCACTATTTGTACATGTTCATTAGTTACGTACTATATTAAAAGGTTCGAAGATCACCAATTATAGTGTATTTGAAATAAACTATTATTTATATAAATATTTTTATTGAATTAATTTCAATATCAATTTGTTTAAAACAATTTTATATTCTCACAAAATTTTCTTATTTTGATAACTTCCAAAATTTTCATTTAAAAAAGGTAACTTAATTATTTTAAAAAAATAGAAAAACCACAAGTAAGAAACAAGTAAAAGTATTAATATAAATAAAATAAACAACTTAATAAAGACCCTACACTAGTCATCACACTCCTTATCAATCTATGGCGTTGATCAGACAATTAAATAAAAGCGTTGGGCGCGTGAAATTTCTAAAAATGTAACTGATTAAGGTTCAGTTAGTTTTACTTATGACTATCAGTAGAAATATGACGCGTCCAACGCTTTTATTTAATTGTCTGATCAACGCCATAGATTGATAAGGAGTGTGATGACTTGTACCTAGGACCTACCTAATTATTTTCTAGCTTTTCGTATTATTATTACTTCATGTAAGTATTGTTTTCAATAAAACCGTTTAACTTAAAATTTTTTTTTTTAATTATTTTATTTTCAAGTTTTTAGTCTTTATTTAATTGCCTATTATTTCTCATTCTATTTAGTTCATTTAGTGACTCATTATTACAAGGACTCTTTCCTAACAATCTGTTACAACCTAAGTCCTCAATACATAATCCTTCCAAAGACTTTACTCGACTCTGCGCCACCTATGCTTGTCCCTCCTCCAACCGGACTGTATGCAATATTTGTTCCAAATATGAGCCAAATCGGGCATCATAGGTCGTTTTCTATTCATGTATCTATGTATTATGTGTTCCAAATATGGGCAAAATCGGACCACAAATATGATTTTTGTGAATATCTCGATCCTTCCGCCACCTAGCGGCGATTTTTTTTTAAAGGTCGCTTTCAATTCTTGTATGTATTAAGTGTTCCAAATATGAGCCAAATCGGGCCACAAATACGATTTTTGCGAATATCTCGATCCATGCGCCACCTAGCGGCGATTTTTTCTTATTATTGCATTGTCATCGGGTTCTGAACTATATTCCAAGTTTCATGCTTGTAGCTTATCGGGAAGTTACTTAAATTTCAATTACAAGATTCGTTCACAACGGCCGTGCAGCCGTGCATGCGGCCATGCGGCCTGTCAACTCAATCTAAATAAATTGGACCTTTTCCAAGATCTATAAATGGAAACGAATACGCTGTCACTTTGATATGTGATTTGACTAAATACTTAGTTGCAATTCCTATACAGAGCAAACATGCAAAAACAGTAACCAGAGCCATATTCGAAAATTTCGTCTTAATTTATGGAAGTATGAAAACAATAATAAGGGATATGGGATCTGAATATAAAAATAGCTTATTTGAGGAACTATGGCTTCTCAATATTGAGCACAAAACATCTACTCCTTGCCACCACCAAACGTTAGGCACTGTTGAACGTAGCCATAGAACTTTCAATGAATATGTGCGTTCACACAAATCCATTAACAAAGATGATTGGGATGAGTATCTTAAATATTTTGCATATTGTTACAATACTACCCCATCTACAGTCCATAATTATTGCCCATTCGACTTGATCTTTGGCAAAAAAAAAAACCAGACTTGCAAATTTTTACAAGAAAATACGGTAAGCCCATTATATAATTATGAGGCTTGCGATAAAGAAATTAAATATAGGTTACAAATAGCACAGGATAGAGCCTTTAAATTAGTAAAAGAGGCTAAAGAAAAACAAAAGATAAGTTATGATAAAAATATTCACTATAAGGAAATAACTATATGAGATGTAGTGTTAGTAAAAAATGAAGCAGGTCATAAGTTAGATAGTAGATATAAAGGGCGCTATAAGGTAGACAAAATCGATAAAAACAATAATTTTACTCTAATACCCTACAAAGTAGAAAATATCGATAGTAAAAATAATTACACTTTAATCCCTTCTAGAATAGGTAATAATGATAAGCAAAAATTTACCAGTAGCATGGAAAATAGCAATATCATAAATAATAAGAAAATAATAATACACCAAAATAGGCTTAAATTAATAGAATAAGTAAATTTTCAACCTACAAACATAAAATACAAAATATAGAATTGGTTTATACTTAACTAAATAAAGGGGGGATGTAGTGTAAACAGCCAACAATTTCAATGCCAAATAATTAAACCAGTTAATATGCTACCCTGTAACAAAAAGAGTCTAAATTTTCATCAACACAAAAGGGGCATTTGCTAATTGTTGCTGACAGAGCAATTCACACGATTTAATATAGGTGTGTGTACAAAGCACGACCAAACCAAATTTGCATACCGGCAAATTTGCTGACATTGCATTTCCCACAGAAGTCACAGCTCAACACAGATGTGAAGGTACATATTTTTTGTCGAGTTGTATGTAGGTATGTAAGTATGTATGCTTAAGGTAAATATGTATGTAACTATGTATGCTTAAAGTAAATATGTATGTAAGAATATGTTTAGAATAATTTAGTATAAATAAGCTGACAATATTTGAATAAAGAAGCATTCATGCATTCACCCTCACACCTCACAAAACACTTTATTCATTTTTCCACATTGTATAATACCAATCCTTGGATCTATTCCTAGCCATTATTGAAGATTTAAGCTGTCTATGGAAACGTTCTATCATTCCATTAGCTTGGGGATGATAGGAAGAAGTCGTTATTTGATGACTTTCAAGAAGTTTCGTTAATTCTGAAAACAAGTTTGAAGTAAACTGAGATCCCTGATTCGTTGTTATTTCCAATGGAACCCCAAAACGTGAAATATATTCCTTAAAACATTTATTTACAACCGTAACTGCAGAAATATCTCTTAGCGCGAATGCCTCTGGCCAACGTGTAAATCTATCAATTATAGTTAATATGTAACGATATCCCTTTGAAGCAGGCAAGGGTGCGACAACATCTGAGTGAATTTGTTCAAATCTAGTTTTTGGAATTAGAATTTTCACAACTGGAGATTTTGTATGACGATATACTTTCGATTTTTGACAACTTATACATTCTTTGGGCCAAGTATTGATGTCTTTATTAATTTTTGGCCAAAAATATTTCTTAACTATCAAACGACGTTTAGCTCTACTACCAGGATGTAAAATCCCATGTAACATATCAAATATTATTTTTCTTAAATTGTTTGGAATGAATGGCCTAGGATTTGCTCCTGACACTTCGAACCATATATTAAAGTTAAGAACAGGAATTTTTATTAGTTTGAAATTTAAAAATGTTTGCTCTGAGTTAGGTTTGCCTAATTCACTGTCTTGTTGTTGTTCACTTTGTAAAATTTTTAAATTAATGTCCCAATTATTAATCGCTTCTACTTCAAACGCACGAGATAATGTATCAGCTACAACTTTTCCTGTCCTTCAATATACCTAATGTCATTCGTAAACTGTGCAGTTTGTCTTGGACTGCGTTCTGTTTTTGAATTTAAAGCTTGTGATCTGTGAAAACTCTAAATTGACGTCCTTCTAGAAGGTAACGAAAATGTTTAATGTTCAAATAAATAGCTAAAGTTCCCTATCAAATGCACTATATTTAATTTCGGATGGAGACAATTTCTTTGAAAAGAATGGAAGTGGATCTGTTTTATTATTATACGTTTGATGTATGACACCACCTATTGCCGTATTGGATGCATCTACATTTAAAGAAAGTTTTGCATCTTTGTTAAAATGATTTAACAATATCGCAGATGTAAACATTTTTTCTTTAATGCATTCGAAAGCTTTATTAGATGTATCGTCCCAAATTAAAATCTTGTCTCGCTTCTTATTTGTTCTATTAATTAAATCATAGATAACTGTCGTAAACTCTGCTAATTTTGGTACATATCGATGGTAATAATTAACCATACCAATAAATTTTTTTAATTATTTTTTTTTTTACTTATTTCTTATTAAGTCTATGAACACATATTCTTACAGACTACCAATGAAAAAACTATACAGCATATTATTAACAAAATTCTTACACACTACTGACAATTCTCAAACAATTAAAAAACAGACTACAATTAAGAAATACAAAAAGTTAACAAGTCAATGAAAAACTACCACTTACAGACTAATATAAAAGTATTGATAACTAAAAAACACACTTTAATAAATTAATAAGAACATGCTTCGACAAAGAGAAATCAAGCTCGATAAAATATGAGATCTTATTAAATTCACTCATAGCGCGGGTAATTGGGGCATTTCTCTCATAATTAGTTCTACTATTAATGCCATAAAAAGGGTAAAAGCTTCTAAGTTCTATTCTTGGAACATTAAAATTATTTTCTCAAGAAGAGCAGCACAATCTGTATCCCCATGGATGATGCAATATAAAAAGGTCAAAGAAAGAATATACTTTCTCGCTTCTAAAGTTTTAACATGCATTATATGAGGGAAGAGGGCTAGTAAATCTAAGTGATCGCAGACAGTATTTAAGAAAAACTTTTTGAACTCGCTCAACCTGTTAATTGCAAACTGTTGGAACGGTCGCCAAATGAAAATGGCATACTCGAGATGAGATCGTACAAATGAATTGTAGAGCAATTTAAGTGTATACGGGTCAGAGAACTCTGAACTATTGCGCCGAATAAAACCAAGCATTGCATACGATTTGGCTATGATAAAGTTTACATGGCTGTTGAAAGAAAATTTGGTATCATAAACCACACCAAGGTCCTTGATTTTATCAACAGTCTGCAGTCGATTGTTTTCAATGGCATATGAACTATTAAACTTAAAGCGCAATTTAGAGTAGGTTACGTGAAAGCATTTACTAATATTTAAAGAAAGGTGGGATCAAACGCACCAGGAATAGAGATTATTAATTTCACACTGAAGTTCGAACATATCACGCGAAGACTTTATAATGGAGAAAACTTTAAGATCATTATTTCCAGATTTGTAGATAGGAGTTATCGATGCAAGTTTCCAAGCATCAATAAACTCCCCGCACTGAAGTGACATATTAAACAGGATTTCAAGAGGCAAAACTAAGGCCGGACAACCTTTAATCAAGGCACTTGAGAGACCATCAGAATCTGTCTTGACCGATTGCTTTAATTTATTAATACCACTTGAGATATCGTCACATGAAATTGACGTTGAAGACAGAAGCAGGTGCCTGCTTAATAGATTTTGGACGATCAAAATTTCGAATGGCTAAAACTTTTTCTTCCGAGGGCCTAATTCCCGTTTCAGAAATATTATGTCCTAAAAATTCAACATTTGTTACGCCAAAAGTACATTTACTTGGTTTTATATTTAAACCGTAATCCGTGAGGCGTTAAAATAGTACGTGAAATGTTGTTCCTCATTTTCGCTTGCCACTAAGAGATTATCAATATATGTAAAAACAAATTCTAAATCATTAACTACTTCATTAATAAACCGTTGAAAAGTTTGCGCGGAGTTTCTAAGCCCGAAAGGCATTCGTACAAATTCAAACATGCCAAAAGGCGTAGTGATTGCAGTTTTATAGATATCCTCTTCTGCCATTGGAATTTGGATAAGCTCTTACCAAATCTAGCTTCCAAAATACTTTCTTATTTCTGAGATTCATGTTGAAGTCATGAACATGGTGCAAAGGATAACGATCAGGGACTGTTACAACGTTTAATCTTCTAAAATCTCCACAAGGACGCCAGTCATTTAACTCCTTCTTGGGTACAAGGTGCAAAGGAGATGCTACCGCTGAATTAGAAGGCCTACATATCCCTGTCTTTACTAAAAAATGGAATTCAGTTTTAGCTTCTTTGAAATTAATAGGGTCTAACGCCTTGGTTTAGAAAATGGCAAATTTCCTTCAGTGACTAGTCTGTGAACTGTTGTATGTCTAACTGGTGGTGAATAATCTGGTTCAGAAAATAAAGATGGAAATTCTTTCAATAACTTTGTAAATTTATTATCAACAGCGAAAACTTTTCGTAGAGAAACATTACAAACACATGAAATTGTGTTAACTGAAAGACTTGTTACCGGATCTAATAAGCATTTGCGTTTAACATCAATTAAGAGACCATATTTACACAGAAAATCAGCACCGATAATTGGTTTAGCTATATCTGCTATTAAAAACTTGAACGGAAATTCACGACGCAGTTCCAGATTTATAGTTAAAAGTTTATTACCGTATGTCAAAATCGTTGAACCCTTAGATTTTGAAACCGGAAGCACTGAAATATCTGCTCCACTATCTATTAAAAAATTCAATTTGTTTGTTTTGTCAAAAATAAATAAGCGTGTAAAGGTGTCTAAATTTTCGTTGTTTGTCGCCGCAACAACGGATGACTTTAGTTTGACGAACTATTGTTATTTTTAAAAGAGCATGGTTGTTCGCACTTCAAAGCCTGATTACCAAACTTATAATGATACCTACAGAGCCAATTTGGGTTGTCACGAGACTTTGATCGATGTCTAGAGGGACTTCTAGAGCGATTCCTACTAGAAGATCGGGAGCTTGAATAATTTTGACTCATCTGATTTTTAATTTCACTGATCTCTAATGATAATTTTTCAAAATTTTTGCAAATAATGTTAGTTGTTTGAACCAAATTTGAAATAATTGAATTTTTGCTTTTACCATATTTCATTAAGATACCTCAAAATGTACTCAAGTTATCGTGTTTACGGACGGACGGACGGACGGACATGGCTAAATGAATTTCTTTTTTCGCCCAGATCATTTTGATATATAGAAGTCTATATCTATCTCGATATATCTATCTCGATTAGTTTATGCTAGAGCTTACGATTTCTCGAACTTGTTCGAGACGAGATTTCTCGCGAGTCTCGCCTTCACGCGAGTTTCTCGAATCTCGAAATACTCGTAAGGCTCGCGAGATTCTCGGCATTCAGCTGATTTGCTGAATTGACAGTATTATATATTATAACTTTTTCCCGAACACACGAATCGAGAATTTCGGGACTCGAGAGCTCGGAGCTCGCGAGAAACGAGAAGATGTTCGAGACTCGGGTATCGTTATGCTCGCACGCATTTCCGAGACAAGTAATAAGCAGAATTCATTTATTCATCAATTAAATAAATAATAGTTTAAAAAATAATAATAAATGTAAGGCGCGATAACCTCCGAAGAGATCTAAGGCCGAGCTTCTCTTCCAATTTGCGTCGTGCTCCTCTTGATTTTCCCTACAAATTGGCCGGACGGGACCTACATGTTTTATGCCGACTCTGAACGGCATCTGCAAGGCAGATGAGTTTTCACTGAGAGGTTTTCATGGCAGAAATACACCCGGAGCGCTTGCCAAACACTGCCGAGGGGCGATACCGCTTAGAAAAATTTTCTTCTAATTTAAAAACCTTATTTCTAAAATGTTGATGTTGCTTTGCCAGGGATGCGAACCCAGGGCATACGGTGTGGTAGGCGGAGCACGTTACCATCACACCACGGTGGCCGCATTTCATATCTTTCCTCTCAGATAGTTGCCAATAGAATGATTGTAACATTCAACATCAAGCACCCCACGCTTTTTATTGTGAATTAAATTATTCTGTTAATAACTTAAATTTTATTATAATTTTATTTTGAGGTGATTAACTATAAATGATTGTTTGACCTTCTACTACTGTTATATAAACTCTTTTTAATTGAAAATTATTTTCTATTTTTTAGTTCGGTTAGCTATAAAAGCGTGTTTTTTAGATTTTTTAAACTATTATTTATTTTAAATTTTTTAGTTCAAGTAATTTTAAAAGTTTTAGTAGAGAGTGATGAAACATCGAAACGCCAGCGTTCCATGGAAAGGGCGAAAAGGGCCAAGACGCAGGGAGGCTGGACGCGGTCTTTCGCCGAAATTGCCAAGGGTCGGCAGATCATTGGCATTATAGACGAGAGCAGCGAAGATGGCAGGATCCCGAAACATTTTAGCGACGGGGATCTGACAGCGGTTAGCGTCGAGGTGCTAGGGAGGAACTTGAAACTTGCTTCCTTCTACCTAGCGCATGATCACAGGGGCTCACTACCACCGGATAATTTCAGGGAGTTCGTGAGAGCAGCTTATCCACGAAATGACTTCATCCTACTAGGAGGCGATGCCAATACCCACCATGCCCAGTGGGGCAGCAGTGATACAAATGACCGAGGTGAGTCTTTATTTAACTATCTTTTCGGCACTAATCTAAGTATATGTAATAGGGGAAATGACCCCACCTTTATTACGAGGAACCGCGAAGAGGTCCTTTACATAACCCTGGTCACAGATTCTTTCAGTGACCTGATTGTTTCATGGAGAGTTCTAAAGGAGCACTCCTTTTCTGACAATAGATATACAAGCTTTTCTATATCGCAGGCGCACAAAAGTCCTAAGTACATACAAAATATTAGAAGAACAAACTGGGGCTACTATAACAAGATAATAGGTAAAAAGCTATCTGAAGAGGTGCGAGCCCCAGAGAGCGAGGAGGTCCTGGACGTGCTTGTAAATAATTTCAGTCAAAAATCTAGGAATGCTTTAGATGGGGCTTGGCCGACTAAAAAGGTTATGGAAACTCACAAACCACCATGGTGGTCGTCCGATCTTAATAAGCTTAGAAAGTCATGTAGGACGGCCTTTAATAAAGCAAAGCATGACTGATACGAATCCTCATGGGCTGCTTATAAAACGAAAACAAATATATATAAAAACGCAATCCGAAATGAAAAGCGATCCTCCTGGAGGGATTTCTGCGGCAGGATTGAATCCACATCCGCGGCCTCCCGCTTAAGGAAGGTGCTAGCGAAATCTCCAACTCAGCTGAGTTACGTCCAAAAGCCGGATGGGCACTGGACGGACTCCAGCGCTGAAAGCATAAACTTGCTTTTGGATACACACTTCCCAGCAAGCGCGGGCGTGTGTTCAAATATTGTTAGCGGAGGGTCACCAAATGATCAGCTAATAAGCGAAATCACAGATGATAAAAGGATTGATTGGGCTTTACAAACCTTCAAGCCCTATAAATCGCCGGGGCCGGATGGAATTTTTCCGGCTCAGCTACAGTATACTGCGGAACTTATAAGGCCCTGGATAAAAGGGATGTTTATAGGTTCTCTTAGGCTCAATTACGTACCAGTATCGTGGAGAGAAGTCAACGTGGTCTTTATCCCCAAGGCAGGGAAAACCTACCACTCTAAACCAAATTATTATAGGCCTATAAGCTTATCTTCTTTTCTGCTAGAAGCACTCGAAAGACTCCTAGAGGACTACATCAGGAGGAGGATTGAGCCATCGCTTCTTTCGCAAGCTCAACATGCCTGTACTAAGGGTAGGTCAACTGACACGGCCTTGCACTCACTGGTATCCGTTATCGAAAGGTCACTTGACCTCAAGCAATAACACTGGTGGCATTTCCAATGAAAGTTCCGTAAACTCTTTGCAACCTAATGGAAGGGGCACTATCCAAAATTTCGCACTGGGCCACAGCCACAAGTTTTGAAGTCAACCCGGATAAAACCGAGCTTGTCCTCTTCACGAGGAGGTACAAAGTACCAATCTTATACCGCCAAGAATTGGGGTACGTTCTTAGCGTTTAGCGATCAAGTCAAGAATTTGGGAGTCATTCTGGATAGGAAGCTATTATGGAATGACCATATAGTGGAGCGATCCAAGAAGGCAGCAGCAGAGTTGTTCACCTTCAAGAGGGCAATTGGCACCTCCTGGGGATTCTCCCCTAATGTGACCTACTGGATTTACACAGCCATTGTGCGCCCGATTCTTCTTTATGGTGCCTTGGTCTGGTGGCCTGCACTAGCTAAAAGTACCTATCTTAAAATGCTTCAGGTGCAACGGAGTTCGGAGCTCTGCATTACCGGCGCTATCGGCTTCACTCCAGATTCCGTTACATACATACATGGATACATAGATAGATACAGGCCAAGCTAAGAAAAGCGTGTTAAAAAGGGCTCCAGTATGCTCTTTCGTAAATGTGCCATGCATCCACTTATATCATTAATAAAGGAATGCGTTTTTCGCATTATGTGCAAGGTTTCAAATCTATGGCCATTTGTGGTGGTCATAAGTTCAATTGACCTTATTTCCGTTAACCTTATGTCACCCCGCCATCACCTTATTGCATTGTCATCGAGCCTTGATACGTGTGCAAAGTTTCAATCAAACTTATGGCCATTCAAAGTGGTTAAAAGGCCAATTGACCTTATGGCCGTTGACCTTATGTCACCACACTATCACATTAATGCATTGTAATCGAGCCTTGACACGTGTGCAAAGTTTCAATCAAACTTATGGACATTCAAAGTGGTAATAAGGCCAATTCACCTTATGGCCGTTGACCTTATGTCACCACACCATCACATTAATGCATTGTCATCGAGCCTTGATACGTGTGCAAAGTTTCAATCAAACTTATGGCCATTAAAAGTGGTAATAAGGCCAATTGACCTTATGGCCGTTGACTTTATGTCACCACACCATCACATTAATGCATTGTCATCGGTCCTTGATACGTATGCAAAGTTTCACATTAATCAGACTTCCAGAAACCGGTGAAAATTAAGCTCAAAGATTCCGTTACATACATACATACATGGATACATAGATAGATACAGGCCAAGCTAATAAAAGCGTGTTAAAAATAGAATGCAACACATAAAATTTGATAAATATGCATACATATATGTATAGAGTTTTTTGTATAGGAAACAGCAATATGGGTTATTAATTTTAGATTATTAATATGTATGTAATTTATATTAAATTTTAGTCAATATATTTTTTGTAGCTGGGCACCGCCACTTCCATAAATATTTCAAATCCTGTGCTCGACCCAAATGAATTAGGCAGTTGGTTACGTACTATAAGCTTAGCCTCTGCACCGTGTATATGCTCCATTTTTTCACTGGGAGAAAAATTACCCATCTCGGCTAAAATCGCTTGAAATTTTGTGAATACTTTGAATATGCCTGTTGTGCTACTTCCTTTACAGGCAATGGCTGCATTGCACAGACAACAATTGGCCCCAGTATTCGTTTGTGTTGCATACTGCCATACCCAGCTTCTTTCTGGAGGCATTGTAAATATTATTAAATATTAATATTAAATATTGTACGCGTTTGTTTCAAAAAATGGATATGTATGAATTATGCCTCTGAGTTGGAAAATAAAAATGTTATAAAAAGATTTTACACGTACGAGTTGATTGAAATGTCATAGCCAACACAATAAAGTGAAAAAAAAATACCAAGTAAAACAAGTAAGGAAGGCTAAGTTCGGGTGTAACCGAACATAACATACTCAGCTGAGAGCTATGGAGACAAAATTAGGGAAAAACACCATGTAGGAAAATGAACCTAGGGTAACCCTGGAATGTGTTTGTATGACATGTGTATCAAATGAAAGGCATTAAAGAGTATTTTAAGAGAGAGTGGGCCATAGTTCTATAGGTGGACGCCATTTAGGGATATCGCCATAAAGGTGGACCAGGGCTGACTCTAGAATTTGTTTGTACGATATGGGTATCAAATGAAAGGTGTTAATGAGTATTTTAAAAGGGCGTGGGCCTTTGTTCTATGGGTGAACGCCTTTTCGAGATATCGCCATAAAGGTGGACCAGGGGTGACTCTATAATTTGTTTGTACGATATGGGTATTAAATGAAAGGTGTTAATGAGTATTTTAAAAGGGCGTGGGCCTTAGTTCTATAGGTGGACGCCTTTTCGAGATATCGCCATAAAGGTGGACCAGGGGTGACTCTAGAATTTGTTTGTACGATATGGGTACCAAATGAAAGGTGTTAATGAGTATTTTAAAAGGGAGTGGGCCTTAGTTCTATAGGTGGACGCCTTTTCGAGATATCGCAATAAAGGTGGACCAGGGGTGAATCTAGAATTTATTTGTACGATATGGATATCAAATGAAAGGTGTTACTGAGTATTTTAAAAGGGAGTGGGACTTAGTTCTATAGGTGGGCGTCTTTTCGAGATATCGTTATAAAGGTAGACCAGGGGTGACTCTGTAATTTGTTTGTACGATATGGGTATTAAATGTAAGGTGTTAATGAGTATTTTAAAAGGGCGTGGGCCTTAGTTCTATAGGTGGACGCCTTTTCGAGATATCGCCATAAAGGTGGATCAGGGGTGACTCTAGAATTTGTTTGTACGATATGGGGACCAAATGGAAGGTGTTAATGAGTATTTTAAAAGGGAGTGGGCCTTAGTTCAATAGGGGACGCCTTTTCGAGATATCGCCATAAAGGTGGACCAGGGGTGACTCTAGAATTTGTTTTTACGATATGGATATCAAATGAAAGGTGTTCATGGTTATTTTAAAATGGCGTGGGCCTTAGTTCTATAGCTGGACGCCTTTTCGAGATATCGCCATAAAGGTGGACCAGGGGTTACTCCAGAATTTGTTTGTACGATATGGGTACCAAATGAAAGGTGTTAATGAGTATTTTAAAAGGGCGTGGGCCTTAGTTCTATAGGTGGACACCTTTTCGAGATATCGCCATAAAGGTGGACCAGGGGTGACTCTATAATTTGTTTGTACGATATGGGTATTAAATGAAAGGTGTTAATGAGTATTTTAAAAGGGCGTGGGCCTTAGTTCTATAGGTGGACGCCTTTTCGAGATATTGCCATAAAGGTGGACCAGGGGTGACTCTAGAATTTGTTTGTACGATATGGGTACCAAATGAAAGGTGTTAATGAGTATTTTAAAAGGGAGTGGGCCATAGTTCTATAGGTGGACGCCTTTTCGAGATATCGCCATAAAGGTGGACCACGTGTGACTCTAGAATTTGTTTGTACGATATGGGTATCAAATGAAAGGTGTTAATGAGTATTTTAAAAGGGAGTGGGACTTAGTTCTATAGGTGGACGCCTTTTCGAGATATCGCCATAAAGGTGGACCACGGGTGACTCTAGAATTTGTTTGTACGATATGGGTATCAAATGAAAGGTGTTAATGAGTATTTTAAAAGGGCGTGGGCCTTTGTTCTATGGGTGAACGCCTTTTCGAGATATCGCCATAAAGGTGGACCACGGGTACCTCTAGAATTTGTTTGTACGATATGGATATCAAATAAAAGGTGTTAATGGGTATTTTAAAAGGGAGTGGGACTTAGTTCTATAGGGGCGCCTTTTCGAGATATCGTTATAAAGGTGGACCAGGGGTGACTCTATAATGTGTTTGTACGATATGGGTATCAAATAAATGTATTAATCAGGGTTTTAAAATATAGTGGTGGTAGTTGTATATGTGAAGGCGTTTTCGAGATATTGACCAAAATGTGCACCAGTTTCACCCAGAACATCATCTGTCGGGTACCGCTAATTTATTTATATATGTTATACCACGTACATTATTCCTACAAAGATTCCAAGGGCTTTTGATTTCGCCTTGCAGAACTTTTACATTTTCTTCTACTTAATATGTTAGGTGTCACACATATTTTACAAAGTTTTTTTCTAAAGTTATATTTTGCGTCAATAAACCAATTCAATTACCATGTTTCATCCCTTTTTTCGTATTTGGTACAGAATTATTGCATTTTTTTCATTTTTCGTAATTTTCGATATCGAAAAAGTGGGCGTGGTCATAGGTCGGATTTCGGCCATTTTTTATACCAATACAAAGTGAGTTCAGATAAGTACGTGAACTGAGTTTAGTAAAGATATATCGATTTTTGCTCAAGTTATCGTGTTAAGGGCCGAGCGGAAGGACATACGGTCGACTGTCTATAAAAACTGGGCGTGGCTTCAACCGATTCCGCCCTTTTTCCCAGAAACATTTGTCGTCTTAGAATCTAAGCCCCTACCAAATTTCATAAGGATTGGTAAATATTTGTTCGACGTATGGCATTAAAAGTATCCTAGACAAATTAAATGAAAAAGGGCGGAGCCACGCCCATTTTGAAATTTTCTTTTATTTTTGTATTTTGTTGCACCATATCATTACTGGAGTTGAATGTTGACATAATTGACTTATATACTGTAAAGTGGGCGTGGTCGTTCTCCGATTTTGCTAATTTTTATTAAGCATACATATAGTAATAGTAGTAACGTTCCTGCCAAATTTCATCTGATATCTTCAGCTTGCAAAACTTTTAAATTACCTTCTTTTAAAAGTGGGCGGTGCCACACCCATTGTCCAAAATTTTACTGATTTTCTATTCTGCGTCATAAGTTCAACTCACCTACCAAGTTTCATCGCGTTATCCGTCTTTGGTAATGAATTATCGCATTTTTTCGGTTTTTCGAAATTTTCGATATCGAAAAAGTGGGCGTGGTTATAGTCCAATATCGCTCATTTTAAATAGCGATCTGAGATGAGTGCCCATGAACCTACATACCAAATTTCATCTTGATACCTCTAAATTTACTCAAGTTATCGTGTTAACGGACAGACGGACAGACGGACGGACGGACATGGCTCAATTAAAAATTTTTTTTCGATGCTGATGATTTTGATATATGGAAGTCTATATCCATGTACAACCAACCGTTATCCAATCAAAGGTAATATACTCTGTGAGCTCTGCTCAACTGAGTATAAAAATAGAGTACATATAACAATACTACAGCGGCTAAATTCTATGTCGTGTAGCGGCAGCCTGTGGGTTAATGCGATGGTAAGGATGTTCAAACATTTACGTATGTATCTGTGTGCATATACCAGCATAGCTACGTTTACATGTGTTAGTAACTGGTAGAAAGCAAACACTTGGATAGATGTTCGAACATGTATCTGTTAGTATGCGTGAAGGTAGTTCGTGAAAGTTTATGTCCCGCCAAAATAGGGTTATATGTATTGGTGTCTTTCGTTCTTGAGTGAAAGTGGTGAGAAAGAAAGGCTTTTGATTTATGGGGTACGACCGCCAAACGATTGCAGGGAATGTCTCAAAAGAGAAGTTGACTTAAGTGAGTGCGGAAGCAAGTTTTAATTATATATATATTTTTCGCGAAGAAAAAAGTTCGCGATTTTTTTTCATAAAACCGTGATAACGGGTAATTTAGCGGAATCCCAAGGAAGAGCCGGGATCCCATACTCTGCTTGACAACAGCCCCAGGTGAGTTCAGTGAAACCCCTTTCTCCCAGTCCATGGTGCATGTGGACTAATAGTGAAAATAAATTCAAATAAAAAAATGTTAAAAGTGAGAATTAAGTTGAATAAAATTACATACCTACAATCAATAAAATTTAGTGAAATAAATGAAATTATATACAAAGATAAAATTAAGTAAAAAAAAAAATTAGATAAAATAATGAAAGTTAAAAATAAAATAAAATTTAAATAAATTAAATAAAATTATAAAACAAATTACATATAAAACTAATTAAAATAACTAAAATTACATACATAAATAAATAAAGCCAGATATTTAATAAAAATCTATTGGATAAAATCAAGTAAAATTAATAAAACCAAATGAATGAATAAAATGACATAAATAGGTAAAATGAAATAAGTAGATAAAGGTCACTAAATAAAATAAGGTCACATGCACCCTAATGTGTCTTCCTCTGCCGCCATGACCCCAGTCCCTAATATTCTTCCCCTCTACACATCTAGATTGCTGTGCAAAAAATTTAGACTGTCCACCATCACCAGCCACAAACGCAAAAATAAAGCGGGGTAGTATTTAAGCTAAAGGAACTTGCCACACCAGCCACAAATACAGTCCGAAACATACAAAAGCGGGGTAGTATTTCGTATAGAGGAAAGGGAAGCATACAGACGGTACCAGGCCAGACGTCAAGGGAGTAAAGGGGCATCTGAGCGCTCCTGTCCTGGCACCGCGATCATTATTGGAGCTGCAGATACGATCACTAAGTGGAGGAGAAAAGCAGTCAAGGAGAGAGCCTAAAAAGGGAAACTCATTAGGGATCATTATTTTTTGGTTAATTTTTAGTTTATTACGATATTGTTTAATTTGAATTTTTAGTTTATTTTTGTTAAGGTTTAATTTAACTCAACTCTAGTTTTTCGATTTGCGTGTGAGTTTTTTCCTATTTTTCGATGAATTCATTTTTTTTTAAATTTTACTAACTTTATAATTGTAAGCATTTCTACCTTCATATTCATTCCGGTTTCTTACTTCTTCTCATTTTTCTCTATCCTTTCAAAATTCCACTTGTTACTCACCTACCTATTATTTCCTTAACTTTTTGTCCACACCCACACATTCGCACATTTAACCTTTTTCTCATGTCCCGCCATCCCTCAAAAATACCTAATTTTTAAGCATTCTGTTTCTACCTGAGTTTGTCACTTTTTCCGTTCGCCTTTTTTGCATTTAATTTAAATATTACAATTTCGATTCCACCTTCCTAACACTTTTATCTCTTTGCCTTTTTGTACGCGTTGCCTTTTGTTGATTCTAATTAGCGCATTCTTCTGTTATTTTTTTACTTCGAGCTTTTGCTTTACATTTTCTTTTTGCGCTTATATTTTTTGCAAGGCTATTAGATTTTATAGTTTACCCTCACTTTCATTTTTTTCACATATTTGGTAAATTTCCGATTTCGTTTATATTTGGCTGTCGCACTATTAAATTTTGCAGTTTTTATTTTTATTATTTAATATTTTTTTTATTTATTTATTTATTTTGTAACTTTGTTTTGAATCATCATCCTTCACTCTAAAGCGCATAAATTCTTTGATCCGGGCCGCAACCGCATGCCCGAATAAATTTGTTATCTTTCATTGTCACCTCTTCCACCGATCGACGTTCCAGCATTGGTTTGTAGGTGTATGTATATGTACGTTCTTTACAGCCACGCTCTCTCTTCGACGCAGGCGCCTCCGTCGCGGGATTGATCGGTAAGTGCTAGACTTATAAGTTATTAACTACCTACACAAATAGTTTAAATACAAACATACGTATATATATATCAAATTGTAAACAAACCTGCTGGAAGCCAGCAGAGGCTAAGGAGTTATTGGGATACAGTGGCGGCCCGATAACGACAGCATTATTAGCACTTAGTCGTTTTCAATTTTTTATTTTTGTACGCTAAAGTTTCACATTTTTATTCGGTAATTTTCAAGTTAAGTTTTTGGTGCACGGTCCAATTTTCCTTTTTACGTAAAATCCTTTTCATTTTTATTCAATAGTTTTCAATTTAAAGTTTTTTTGTACGTTTGGGTCTTCCGTGGGTTTTTGTTAAGTTTTTTTATCCACAATCTTTCCATTAAATAAACCCAAAGGTAAACTTCCTTTTCCCTATTATCTTCCTTTTAGCCACTTCTATCCCCATCTTTATTATTCTTACTTACGAATATACGTATCTTAGATAGAGTTAGTTCCAACTAATTAGTCTTAAGGAAAATTCTACATAAGTGAAGTTTTTTTGAATTTTTTTGAAGTTTTTTTGATCATTAATTTTAGGATATATATTTAATAAAGAGTTTTTTATAACGTTTTACAAAGGAATCCAAACTTATCATATTTATTAGTTCATGGGTTGAGCTTACCCTAAAAAAAAAAAAAAAAAAAAATGTCAGGCTAAGACACTCAATTGGTGTGGGTGTTGCACGAGTGCAACAAAAAAGGGCGACGTGAATGTGAGGCGACGGTGACAGACTAGACAGGCTAGGGACATGGGACATTAACGGACGGACACATGTCAGGCTAAGGGGGCGTTGCTAAAGTGCCGGAGTCAGTGCAACGCCCAAGGCTGCGTCAAGGTTTTACGCAGAAGGGGAGGGATGACTCCACCTGACACGGACAGACCTTTTCTTCCAGCTTTCCTTTTCTTTACATAGATTTCAGGCATGAACCTCTCTCTTGTTTGTATACCTGTAGGTAAGGCGGGTGAGCAAAAACTCACCCCACCCGACGAGCTAGCAGGGGCTTGCCAGCATGCCAAGTGCCACCTCCGCCTTACCCCAGCAGCCAGTTATACAACAGTCGAGAAGCTATCGAGCTTAACGAGTATTTCGAGACTCGCGAGCTTTACGAAATTCGAGAATCTCGGAAACTCGAGAATCTCGTGATCTTTACGAGTATTTCGAGATTCGAGAATCTCGCGAGAAGCCGAGATCCCGATTTCGCGAGTCTCGAAATTCTCGCTTGTGTTCGAGAAGAAATCGTAAGCTCTAGTTTATGCCGTTACGGATGACCGTTATGCGAACAAAATTAATATACTCTGTGAGCTCTGCGCAGCTGAGTATAATAATTTACAAAAAAATTGTGTATTTAAATAAAGTAGATAACCCTATAAGTGCTATACTAACTACCGTTTGCATTGTGCTTTTTTTTTTTATCTGTTTACCGATGCGATTTTGTTACGAATATTATTGAGGGGGAGAGAGCATCTTCGGCTGTTTAAAAACAAATAAGCGTCGATGCACGGCCAGAACAGATACAGCGTTACTGAAGCGATTTATATTAGAGTATGGAGCTAATCGAAATGGCTTCTGAAATAAATTACTTATTATTCAATGGCCAAAAAAAATTGCCATTTAACGGTGCTAATCTTTATTATTCAGGAAAATTATTATACATATAAAAAGTTATGACTGCACCATGGGCTTTGACACTTAAATTTAAGATTTTTCGAAAAGTGGAGTTAATCGATGTGTGCACTGAGCGGCTCATTTATGGGTTTTGAATATCTATCTATCTTCTATAAAATATTAAAACTAGTAAGATTTGAAAAATTTTAATTACAATATTTATTTTTTATTGTAGTGTTTGCAAGAACCCACTCATAGTTAATACAAAATACAAAAAAAGGAAGGCATTCCAAATAAATATGAATACAAAATTACACCAAAAAATTCCATAAGGACGCTACTATAAATGCAGCAAACTTTCTGCGAGTACTTTTTTCAGCAACAATGGCCATCATGGCCGCTGTGATCATGCGACACTGTTTGTCTGTAGTTGATTTTATTATTATCCTTCTCACTGCCATCCATTAGACCAGATTTCGTTGTTTCTTGTGCTATTGACTCATCGTCATTTTCCTTTTTAGAAAATTCGCTAAGATCACGACGCATAGCATAAGCATCCTCTCCGTCTGCGTAGTATTTCGGTTCAATTTCAATAATCTTAAATTTTAACGAATCGGTATAAAGATTTAAAGCAGCACGATTACTTTTACGCACATGCAACGAGACATATTGTGCATCGAAACACTCGACCATAGCTTGAGATGCTTGATTCATTAGTTTTTGTGCCAATCCCAAACGACGATATGAACGTTTCACCGCCAATGAAGTAATATGGCCATGTTTACTCTCTTCGCCCGGTTCGGGTTCCTCCATTTTAGCCAAAACATAACCAACAATATTACCTTTATCATCTTCAGCAACATAACTTAGTTGCGGCCATGTGAGTCCATGATAAAAGTAATATTTCATTTGATAATTCTCAGGCAAGCAAAGTAAATTACAATGTTGCATACTCATCAAATCATCGGGCTTTGCACAGCGGATATTCATAATTGCTAAGTAATATTTTATATGTGCTATGTATTACAGGACGTCTAGTGTAACTCAACAGTTGTTTAAGTTGTAGTTATGTTTATAAATAGTTAATACTATTAACTATTAAGTCGTCGTCGTATATTATCTGTTTTATGTTTCTGCGTTATGTGTTTTGTGGTTTCTCTATTTCAATTACTATTCAGTAAAATATATTAGTCACGGCGTACTCTTTTTGCTCTCCAACGTGGTTGCTGCTCGAGTGGTTCAAAATCGTCGCCGTTATCTTGGCCCAATAGCTCGCGTACAAGACGAAATTTCGACAAAAAAGCCTTCCAGATAAGGAACCAACCTGAAAATAAACAAATGGGAAAAATAATCATTAAACTCTTTCGGTGATAACTAAGATGGCCTAGAAGGTTCAATCTGGTCATATTTTTTCGTTCCCAAGATGGCCGGGTTTGTACCTTAATGTTGCTGTTACCGGAGCGTACCGGATCTGTATCCGGCAAAGGACCATCACATCGATAACACTCGCCAAGGCCTTCGGGGAGCAACCTTATCGCTACGACAACAACAACAACTCTCCAAGACATACAGCAATGGTGTAGGTTTAATTTGGCCACATAAATCGTTCCCGAGATGGTCGGGCTAGCACCTTAATGGTGCTGTGTTACCGAAGCGTACCGGATCTGTATCCGGCAAAGGACCATCACATCGATAACACTCGCCAAAGCCTTCGGGGAGCAACCTTATCGCTACAACAACAACAACTCTCCAAAACATACAGCAACAACAATAAGGGTTATAAGCTATATATTCAGGTATAAGCATTGCAACATCATAAGTCTTTTGGAGTAGTATTGAAAATCTAGAGCTGTATTTATTTATTAGTCTACAAATTTAACAATTAATCAGACTAAATATAGTTACGGATTACAGATAAATTACGGAAGCACACAAATTGAACTAAATTATATTTTAAAATATGTATATATATTATTAAATCAGTTGTCGGGATGGACTATGATGCCGAGCAACGGGAATTGATTATTAGTACTGTCGGAATGGACGTGATTTCGAGCAGTTGATGTATATTTGACACACAACAAGTAGGGCTGCGATGTGTGCGAGGTTGGAACGGTCGTGATTCCAAGCCACCCACCCAAAGTTACTGCAGCTGGTGATAAGAGCGGGAGGTTGGAAAGGACGTGATTCCAAGCAACCCACCCAAATCATTGCGTATTTAAGGTAGTCAGCAGATATTTTTTTTATTACGTGCAGTGAGTCACACGTATCAATGTTTTCGCAGTGCTTATTGAAGTCAGTACACAGACAACGAAGAGGTTCGTGCATTTCAAAATTCGATATGCATGTGCTTATATGAAGCGGTTAAAAATGTCTAGATGGTCTAAAGGGAATATTGAAAATCTAGAGCGTCGGATTGGTTTTTTCTATCTATCCGCAGAAGTAAAATTTTTGGTAATTGTGCAGTTTAGGGGCCCAACCCTAAAACTGGGCCTTTTTTTTGAGTGAGGTATCAAAAGACGCGTATTCCCGTCTAGATCAAGAATCCGAAAGCGGAAGTTAACTTTTTTTACCCGTTCAAAAGATATTAACGAAAAACCGAAAAAAGACCCGCGGGTACTACCGGGATCCATAGTATTTTTGCGCAGAACACCTTTCTGCGTTGGCGGCCTTCGGCCGCGCTTATAAAAAATAACCCTGGGCTACGCCATGCCAAGTCCGGGTTTGTGGTATAACCGTGGCTACCGCCACGGTGATGCACAATTTTTTTTGTGGGTATAAACACAACAACAACCACATGAAAATCGCCAACTTCAACTGCAAATATCTCCGGACAGAGATAAAATTTTTCTTCTCCGCCTTCGGATTATTGTTCTCGAGATTAATACGCGTCTTTTGATACCTCACTCGAAGATCTTGGCCCAACTTTATGGTGGGGCCCCTAAACTGCACTACTACCAAATTTTTGATATTCGATTCAGGGTTTTCGATACCACTCCGAACATTTTCCGACGTATTTCAGGAGCCGGCTGTCAAAGTGAAGTTTGCATTAACGTCCTATTTCAACATAACCTTGTATGTTAACGCCTAATTTATGTAAAAATATATCACTCGGGACGTTTCTTCTGCCGCAATTGCGTTTCGATAATAAGTTTCGCCCAGTTCTCAAACGTATTATTCTTCATCCATAGCTCAATCACATTGTTAAAAATATATATCTAAATAGCCATATGGTAGTGGTCAAACAAATAATTCCATTATCTTACCCAGCAAAATAATGACAACTACAATAGAAATTGATACAACTACTGTAAGCGTATAACCCAAAAACAGAGGCAAAGCCATACTTTTATTTAATCAGTTTTTGTTCCAACATTAATTATTTTAGCAACTGCAGCAGGCATACAAAAAACTTTGAAATCTTTACACGAAAAACAAGCAAAAATTTAACTTTATGAACCACCCCTTTTGTAAGCATAAATAACAAAAACAGCTGTTATTGCCATAGAAATGGAACAAATTGAAAGGAAAAAAATATCGATATATCGATAGACAAACTATTTTAGTCCTTATTAAAAAATCACACAGATAGTGCATTCACGAGTTCAAAATTGCTTCGTTCTGCGCATCTACGTCACACTTGACTGCTTCAGCGATTGAAAAAAAGAGAAAACACAAGAGCTGAAGGAAAATGACGTAAAAATTGCCCATAAAAAACAGCTGAACTACTGTTTACATGGGCAATGCGCAACCTTCTATAATTCATTCATGCTTATTTGCAAGTGCAGGCACTTTCAGCAGGTTGACAAGTTTTTTTCATAAAAGTGACAAATGTGATATTTTTGGACGCGTAAAAGCTGAGGCCTTATTCGCTAACTGTGAGTTTTAAAGTGTACACAACAAATTATGTAAACTGTGAAATTCTGATTCTGTAAAGCAAAGATGTGAACAAAAACACTCACTGATAAAAACTTCGTGAGTTTTCTTGGCAGCCAGTGTACACTATTGTAACATTCAAAACTCATACGCACTGTTGCAGAATGGCTTTTTTGTTTTCATGGCGTTTGATGAATATTTTCTCACTGACATAATACTTTTACATTCAGCGCCCATCCAGCAAAACAATGTACACAATAATTTACAGAATCGCATGAAAATTTAAAGTGTAAATTGTATGTGCAAATGAGTTGTCAATGAGTGTACATTTTTCAGTTTTGCACAGTTAGTGAATTGACCCCCTGTTCTTGACTTGTACCAAAAGCCTACCACAACGGCAACTACCAAGTGTGACTGAAAAGCTGCGCTGCAGTACAACTGATGTCTAAATTTGACTAAAGTTTTGGCAAACTAAGGTTAAGCTTAGCTCAAGCAACTTCTTTAAAACTGGTCCTTAATATTAGTCCAATGAAATGCAATGAGAAATTAGATATTATATGTATATTTTCATTAATAGAATTCGATAGAACTATCTAATCTTTTTTGGCAAATATCGAAACACGACAAATGTGCGCATCAACATGTATGCCACCACATTTTACCTAAGAGCCTCCTGCGATTTACAACCAGATTGACTGAATTTTGTGTGTGTTAGTGCAGTCGGGTGGCGTCGTGACACACGTATTTGTTGTCGGCTACACGTAGATGAAAATCAAAAATTTTAGATTTTTTCATTTGACGCTTGCTTATTTGATAGTCGCGGGATGTGATTGACAAAACAGCAGTGTTGTATTTAGTTTGTTTTGACATTCAAAATGAACAAGTGCGAGGAAGAACAGTAATTCATATTAAAATTTATTGAAAATTATCAATGTTTACCAGCTTTATGGAACGAAAAGCTTTTATTATTATTTAATAAAGTTTTTATTAATATTTTTATTATTTAATAAAACTGCTGTAGTTGCAAGTAAAAAAAGTCATCATTCGATGACGACATATTCACGTCCAAACGCTACGGTTTCTAAATGCAAATGTTGATTGATGGCTTTTTATTTGATAGTCGCGGGGCAAGCGTCAAATACCCGACACGCACACATACAAAAATTCAGTCAATCTGGTTGTAAATTGCAGGAGGCTCTAATAGTCGATACCATACTGCCGTCCAAATACTCGATGCCAAAAAGTATCTCGTATAAAATATCGGTATCGAATTTCAAAGTCCAGAGTACCGTATCAAAATTTGTGTTAATAGCTGTTGATGTTGTATTAACGATAAAGGCACCCCCGAAGGCTTTGGTGAGTGTTATCGATGTTGATGATCCTTCGCCGGATATAGATCCGGTACGCTCCGGTAACAAAGCACCATTAAGGTACTAGCCCGGCCATCCCGGGAACGATTTATATGACATTAAACCTTCAGGCCATTCTTCCCTCCCCACCCCCTAGTTCCGTTAGAAGCTTGGGATCGCCAGAGCCTCATCTGTTAATGAAACAGGATTTGCCGCGGGTAGGTGAGGTTGACTTTTGGATTGGCGAAGCTATATATTGCGCTGGCAACCCCTTGAGAGGGTTGCGCTACACAACCCCTTAAATCCCTCAATAGCCATTGTCAAAAGGGGCGCTTTCAGTGAACGCAATTTTTGTTGATACGATACAAACATGATTCCATCAGTTCAGTGATAGAAATTTTGTTTTACGAACACCGAGTCGAGCCAACTACCAAATTAAACAATTATGCTTAAAATGTTAAGATAAGGACTTGGATAGTTTTTACACTTCACTATAATATTAAGAAAACAAATTTTATTCAAAACCAACACTTAAGGATGTCAAAGAACTGCCTGACAGCCGAATAAATGTTGAGCGAATGTGGCGAAAATGTGGTAATTCGTTACTGTTCCAAACAACTGTTCCAAAAATATCTGGAGAGTATCGGTAACTCTACACGACTGCGTGACATTTTTAATACACGTCCAAAAACATCGGAAGAGGCGTCAAACGACACTCTTTGAACCCAGAACAAGGGGAAGGCAGCATGGTGCCATACCTACAAACAAAAATGCGGTCCATCCACTTTTTTTTGTGAATCGATATCCCTTTATATGGACTGCTAAGCGTTAAACTTTAAATACATCCCTGAAATTTCTGCGCCTAAAATTTGTACTACTAACGGCTGAATTCTGTAATTCAGTCTCATCTCAAGTCTCTAAATTTGAGATTTTCCTTTAGAGACAATTTTTGTGACTTGAGATGATTTCGGTATTCAGTAAACGAAAGTCACAAAAAGAATTCACCATATCAACGAAATTCACCAAAATGACAATTTACTCATACATTGAACAAATAATATAGCATTGCATTTTGTCAACATAACGTTAGGTGGTATTGTGGCTGAGCTTGCTAAGACGCCGTTCATAATTTTTATAGAAAATCCCAAAGTGTGTAGGTTCGAATCTCAGCGGCGCCACATAGAGTTCGATGTTTCTTTAAAGTATTTTCTGTTTTTTAATTTTTTCTATGCTTATTTTAATTTGAGGAATAAAAAAAATATATCTAAAGCGTTTTTCGCAAATAATTTTCATACTTTTTCTGAAATTTTCACGTTTGTGATCTGCTCCGGCCCAGCTCACAAATTAGTGATTGCTTTTGTGAGGCTGGAGACGCGAGACAGCTTACAGAATGAAAATTGTCTCAAAAGTGATTTTCACCCCAAATAGTCTTTAATAGTGACTAGAGACGGCTTACTGAATTCAGCTGTAAATTTCAATACGCATTATATGCAGATGTAATTGAAATATGTGTGTATGTTTCACCCTCTATATATTCTATGCGTGTCCACTATTCATCGCAACTGATTCAGCTATATGTTATACATTATGGCCACCAGAGGTTTGTGTCTCCGATTTTAGGTACACCCTGTTCTGTAGCAAGTTATTTACCCACTGCCGCTAGATGGTTCTCCTGAGCATTATCTAAGCGAGGATAACCGCAAACGTAAACGTATACGCTTGTAAAAAAAACACGGCTAACGTCAAAATCGTACTGCGATTGCCAATTAGCTGATTTCCGGCAATCATCTGTTACTGGTTCCGCCATGGGTTATATCATGTAATGCCCTATTATTCAGGTCGAGTTTAAACTACAGTTAAAGTTGGCTAAGTTTAACCGGTAATTGTTTACTTTAGGGTACCACTGCTAAAACTCGTCCAAAAATATCGGCAGGCGTCAAAAGACGCATCTTGATCCCAGAACAACGAATCCGAAAGCGGAAATTAGAAATTTGATTTCCTTTCGGAGATGTTTGCAAACTAAATCGAAAAATTTTCATTTGATTGTTGTAACTTTTATGATTTTGTACCCACAAGAAAATTGTGGGTAAAAGTGTTTTGCGCGGATATAGTTTTGGTCTCCAAACCGGTGTTGGACCCAACCAGGGTAATTTTTTATAAGCGCGGCCGAATGCCACCAATGCAGAAAAGTATTCTGCGCAAAAATATTATGGATCCCACCACCGGTTTCGGAGCGCTCCGGGACCATTTTTCGGTTTTTTGGAAATGTCTTTTCACAGAAATAAAATTCTGGTATTAGTCTAGTTGAGGGGTGGACTGCTAATACGCTACCACAAATATCGAAAGAAGTCAAAAGACGCGTATTAATCTCGAGAACAATAATCCGATGGCGGAAAAGAAAAATTGTATCTATGTCCGGAGATATTTGCAGTTGAAGTTGTTTGACACCCCTCTCGATATTTTTGATAGCGTATTAGCAGTCGACCACTCAACTAGACTATTACCAAAATTCTTAATTTCCACGCGTATTTTGACACCCCTCCCGATATTTTTGGACGAGTTTTAGCGGGTTGGATTTTATATAAGGTGCCACGATTTTCAAACTTTTGCTGATTTTTAGGGGTAGAGGGGTCCTAAAAATCACAAAATTATCATCCGCAACTCTAAGAAACTCTTAGTTTATGAAATATAAGCTTTTTAATTTCCAAATTTAGTAAAATTTCAACTTAAGTCCTTCACTTAAAATTCGGGTCGCACATGTCGATAGCGGTATCAAAAGACGCGTATTTGCGTCTAGATTCAGAATCCGAAAGCAGAAACTACATTTTTTATCTCGTCTAAAAGTTATTCGCGGAAAACCCGTTGGTACTATTGTCGCTTTTTTCGTGGTTGCAATTAAACAAATGACGGTCGTGAAAAGTGTTGCCAGCACCGCAACAATATCTTTTTATCTTGGTAGAACATTATAAGGTGGTGGCACGTCGACATAAATGCAAACAAACATACACTATTAATGTATTGTTTTTGTAAAACATTTTTAATAATTGTAGTCTAATATTATTTGGGGTGCTGCGCAGAAGGGTGTACTACGCAGATGGACATCACCGTGGCGGTAGCCACGGTTATACCACACACACATGCACTTGGCATGGCGTAGCCCAGGGTAATTTTTTATAAGCGCGGACGAAGGCCGCCTATGCAGAAAGGTGTTCTACGCAGAATTACCGTGGGAATCAGCATAAAAATCTCTTTAAAGCAGGGATGCACCTTAACGTTAAGCTAATCGTTTATCAAAAAATTTCCACCGTTTCCGTTGAAACACTTCGAAATATTATCGATAAAGAAATTATCAAGATAAATTGTATCTCGTTTTTAACCGAAACGAAAAGCTTTCGTTAACGTTAAAAACGTTAACAAAAACGTGATACTTTATGTTTGAATTGTGCTGGCAATGCTATAGCCATGGTGAAGCCGTAAGGTGGCAACAACGAGCGCACATACACACACAAACTCTATGTAATTTGTTTGTGTAATTCGTTGGTGGTAATGTCAAAAATACTCTGAGAAATGTTTGTACTGTCAAAATTCATGAGAAAAGTTGCAATCAGCTTGGCTAGTGCTTTCACCTTTAATGACTCCGCCATCAATCAGCTTTGCCAGCATAGTTTGAAATTAATAATCAACATAAACGATTTGATTTCGTTTTGATATGGCAGAAAACGAAACGAAATCATTTCGTTAATTTGACGATCTTAACGTTAATAAACGAAACGAAATGACTTCGTTTCGTTTATTAACGTTGATTATCGTAACGAAATGATATCGTTTCGTTGGTTAAGCATGCCTGCTTTAAAGTCCAATTTTTTTTTTTTTTGACAAATGTATGTATTCTACACTTGTTCCAATTAAATACATTAATTTCAAATTATTCAGAGAATTACAAAACAAAATGCATTGATAGTGTATGTTTGTTTGCATTTATGTCGACGTGTCACCACCTTATAATCTTCTACCAAGTTAAAAAGATATTGTTGCGGAGCTGGCAACACTATTCACCACCTTCATTTGTTTTCGTTTAATTGCAACAACGAAAAAAGCGACAATAGTACCGACGGGTTTTCCGCGAATAACTTTTAAACGAGATAAAAAATGTAGTTTCTGCTTTCGGATTCTGAATCTTGACGCAGATACGCGTCGGGTTGGATTTTATATAAGGTGCCACGATTTTCAAACTTTTGCTGATTTGTAGGGGTAGATGGTGTCCTAAAAATCACAAAATTATCATCCGCAACTCTAGGAAACTCTTAGTTTATGAAATATAAGCTTTTTAATTTCCAAATTTAGTAAAATTTCAACTTAAGTCTTGCACTAAAATTCGGGTCGCACATGTCGATAGCGGTATCAAAAGACGCGTATATGCGTCAAGATTCAGAATCCGAAAGCAGAAACTACATTTTTTATCTCGTTTAAAAGTTATTAGCGGAAAACCCGTCGGTACTATTGTCGCTTTTTTCGTTGTTGCAATTAAACAAATGACGGCGGTGAATAGTGTTGCCAGCTCCGCAACAATATCTTTTTATCTTTGTAGAACATTATAAGGTGGTGGCACGTCGACATAAATGCAAACAAACATACACTATTAATGTATTTTGTTTTTGTAAAACACTTTTAATAATTGTAGTCTAATATTATTTGGGGTGCTGCGCAGAAGGGTGTAATACGCAGAAGGACATCACCGTGGCGGTAGCCGCGGTTATACCACACACCCGGACTTGGCATGGCGTAGTCGAGGGTTATTTTTTATAAGCGCGGCCGAAGGCCGCCTATGCAGAAAGGTGTTCTCCGCAGAATTACCGTTGGGATCAGCATAAAAATCTATAAAGTCCAATTATTTTTTTTTTCACAAATGTATGTATTCTGCACTTGTTCCAATTAAATACACTAATTTCAAATTATTCAGAGAATTACAAAAAAAAATAAAATACATTAATAGTGTATGTTTGTTTGCATTTATGTCGACGTGTCACCACCTTATAATCATCCACCAAGTTAAAAAGATATTGTTGCGGAGCTGGCAACACTATTCACCACCTTCATTTGTTTTCGTTTAATTGCACAACGAAAAAAGCGACAATAGTACCGACGTGTTTTCCGCGAATAACTTTTAAACGAGATAAAAGATGTAGTTTCTGATCGGATTCTGAATCTTGACGCAAATACGCGTCTTTTGATATCGCTATCGACATGTGCGACCCGAATTTTAAGTGCAGGACTTAAGGCTCCATTACTGATACTTAGCATAGACTTGACTTGACTTGGCGTAAACTTGGCAACTTAGCCACGATTATACTCCACTTAGCGCATACAATCTGGCATCATAATCAGGTTTGAAATTTACTTTTAAATAAATGTCAATTTGTATGACAAAATGTCAAAATGACATGGAAACAAACAAATGGCATCTCAAAATATAAACGTCACTTAGAACTTACATAGAAAATCAAAATTCAACAGACTTCTAAGTCAAGCTAAGTGTTGCCAAGTTTTGAGTAATCAGTAACATGCACTGTTCATTTAACAGAACTGTAAGTGACAGTTCTCAAGTCAAGTCAAGTCTATGCTAAGTATCAGTAATGGAGCCTTTAAGTTGAAATTTTACTAAATTTGGAAACTAAAAGGCTTATATTTCATAAACTAAGAGTTTCCTAGAGTTGCGGATGATAATCTTGTGATTTTTAGGACCCCCGCCCCCCTCGAAAAAAAGAAAAGTTGGAAAATCGTGGCACCTTATTCTAAATATTCCCCGAAACAGGGTATAAGTGTTTTTAACTTGACACATATGGTGATCGAAGGAACATACCCAAGGCAGTACCATTGTTTACTATATAGTTTGGCAGCTTAAGTAGAGGTTATGTTGCGAATAGAGTGGAAGGCAGTGGACTAGGCAGTCGAATGTCATATAATGAAGGAATGGTGTTCGGAGATTTTTCAAAGTTAAAAAAAAAAAGTATAAAAGCTTTAATATAAATAAAACTATTGTTTTAATAACAACAAAAACGCCATATATATTCTGTATACATAAATTTGTAAGGATTATCTTACCTTAAAATTTGAATTAAATAATCTAAAGTTTTTTTTTTGAAACTGGGTCGAGAACTGTGCGTGTGAATGTGCGAATTTTCACCGATCAGCTGTTAGTTGCGCTACTTGGTAAAATTTACAATGGGCAGTACATTACGAAAATAAATAAAATCGGGAAGTGTAGAATTATTTTGCTCACTGAACACATCCCTCGGAGTCTAGAAGATAACTTTTGCCAGAGAAAATAGAAATTATATTTTCTCTGCTTTTACATAAAATACACGATGTAGACAGACTAAAACGCTATTAACCACTTCGTCACTATTCAATATGACATTTATTATCTACACATTGAAGAGCCAAGGTGTAAAATTTAAGACTGCGCGATAAGTTACACGCACGAGACAGAAAATACCCCTCAGTGCATATCTTCAGTTAAGATTTTTTAAACTTACAACACACGCGTAATTAAACAACAGCTTATCGACAAACTGCTCTAAATAAATTTTTATTAATTATACGGTTTAAGCACGCGCTGCAAAAACTTGCCAATTTTTTCTATTACCTTTTTAATGACATTCCAATGGGTTGCCGTTGTAAAATTTCAATTTGTAGTTTTTGTAATAAATCATTCTTCACATGCAGAGTTGTACCAAAAGGTATAAATTTATGAATGTGGTGAATAGCAAGATGAACATGTTGACCCCCAGCGGGTTAGGCGATCAGAATGTACCCGCGGTAGGTATGCCTGTCGTAAGAGGCGACAAAATACCAGATTCAAAGGGCTGTGTAGCGCAACCCTTCAGGTTGCCAGCGCAATATATAGCTTCTCCGAACCCAATTGGCAACCTCACATATTCGCGGCGAATCCTGTTTCACTAACAGACGAGGCTCTGGCGACCCCAAGCTCCTCATGGAACTTGAGGTGGGGAGGGAGGGAATGGCCTGAAGGTTTAATGTGGCCACATAAATCGTTCCCGAGATGGTCGGGCTAGCACCTTAATGGTGCTGTGGTACCGGAGCGTACCGGATCTGTATCCGGCAAAGGACCATCACATCGATAACACTCCACAAAGCCTTCGGGGAGCAACCTTATCGCTACAACAACAACAACATGGACATGTTGAATATGTTTCAACTGAAGCTTGGACTTTCTTATCTACTATCGGTCCCAGTCTAATGGGGATTCAATGGGTTGATAATCGCAATTCACCGCAACCCAATAGTCAACCTCGCCTACGCGTGGCGAATCTTGTTACAATTATGAACGTTTCCCACGGTAACAGGTTAAACTCTTACATATCATATGTTCCACCCCTGTTGAAACAGCAAGTTTCCTTGGACTTCCGTTAGAGGATATTGATGACAATTTGTGATCGGTCGCAGCTATTAGGTGGGGCTAAGCATTGCTACAACAACAACATCCCCAAAGGACCATCAACCCCCAGCGGGTTAGGGGGTCAGAATATACCCGCGGTAGGTATGCCTGTCGTAAGAGGCGACTAAAATACCAGATTCAAGTGCTGTGTAGCGCAACACTTTCAGGTTGCCAGAGCAATATATAGCTTCTCCAAGCCCAATTGCCAACCTCACCTGTCCGCGCCGAACCCTATTTCACTAACAGACGAGGCTCTGGCGACCCCAAGCGCCTCATGTAACTTGTTGGTCAGGAGGGAGGGATGGCCTGAAGGTTTATTGTGGCCATATAAATCGTTCCCGAGATGGTCGGGCTAGCACCTTAATGGTGCTGTTACCGGAGCGTACCGGATCTGTATCCGGCAAAGGACCATCACATTGATAACACCCCAAAGCCTTCGGGGAGAAACCTTATCGCTACAACAACAACCATCAACATAGAAAAAATTTCCATCCATATCGAGCTGTTTACATGAATGAATCCACAATTTGCTTCAGCCATTTAAAGCCAAAGTTTATGGGATTACTATTTTTTATTTATTAACAATATTTAAATTATTACGAATAAGAAGGATGTATGCGTATACGTACATATATGGCGCCTAATCTATTCTTATTAATGTAAAAAATCTATATTTAAATTAAGCTATGACCTCAGTATTTTAATATATACTTTTAAGTCAGCTTTGAATGCGGTCTTAAAATTTTTTATGATAGCGTGTTTAAAGAAACTCCAGCAAATAATAACTGATAAATTTTTATAAACTAAATTTTAGTTCCAAATACAATATTTTAGCCAAAGTCTGATATATTCATTATAGTCAAACATTAGTAAAAACGTTATTTATTTACAAGTAAAGTATCTGCAGTTTAATTATTCTACAGTCGAATTGATTAAATGTTTGTGGGGATTAAAAATATGTATGTAACAAATCTAATTAAAAATACTGTTTCTCCGATTTAAGATAATATAACTTCTTCCTTGATGTGACCCTGTTCTTGCTCAAGCTTATGTGACAACTCCGCTTCGGCTACACGTTTTTGCAAATGACGCCAAAGTGTACTCTTTGGTATATCAAATAAATTTGCTGCATGATTTTGTGACATACCTTCATGAACGCATGCGTGCAGTGCCTTAGTTAATTTATCTTTTAATTCAATTTTCGAATTTACATCACGTTTTTTAAATGATACATAATCTGGTAAACGTCCTTGCTGTGCCAAACGCACTTTATGTCGATGTAACGTTGACATTGGTATATCTAATTCACGGCTAATATTCTTTAAAGAATCACCACCCTTCAACCTTTCATAGGCCGCTGTAAGTATAGGATTTTCACGTGTCGTTTTCATATATTGTGGATGTTTGCGTACTCTTCGCCAAAGAACAGTTTTTGAAAGATCAAACTTTTGTGCGGCTTTTTGCAAACTCATACCTTCTTCTATGACTGCTTGTACCGCATAATATAACGAATCTACAGGTGTATTGGTTACCGGTGCACTAGCAACAGCAGCAGCAGCAGCAGCATTCAAGGTCTCATAAGTGTCATCAGCCTTTAATACTGAAATTGGATCAGCAGTGGGATCAAGTGCGTTATACATAGATTGGTGATGGTGGTGATGTTGTTGCAGTTTTTCATTTTCTTCTGTTCTAATTGCCGATTTTATATTGACTGCTTTCAGTTTGGGTGTTGTTTTGATTTGTATAATTGGTTGAGTTGTTTGTTGTTGCTGTGAACTTGTTGCAGTGGCAGTTACCTTCGGTGTACTTGTGGTCGCAGCAGCTGTATTGGCACTAATTTCAATTATGGAATGTGCACTACAAGTAGTACTACTATATTCCTCGATAATTTGTCCATCATCTGTTGTATCTTCCATTTCAACTAATTTTTCGGATTCAGATGCATTTGATGCATTTTCAAGTTTATTATTTTGTGTCAATGTGAATGTACCAGAATTTTCAGTTAAAATATATTCATTTGCTGTGCCAGACACTGGCATGTGCTCAATGGAATATGTTATTTTGCTGTGTTGAGCTTCATTGTATACATCCAAAAACTCCAATTCTCTTTCGTCAGTGATAACATTTTGTGCCTGAAAGAATATATACATATATAGGTCAATTTTAGAAAACATCCGCATAAATCACTGCTTTCAGCATTGCTGGTTATGCAACGCCTAAGATGCGGGCAAGGTAATAACCAAGCGGGCAGCCTAGCAAGGAACGTAGCCGCTATCCTATTTATTTGGTTTCCAAACAATTAGGCATTTTATAATCCGGAAAGAGGAAAAGAGAAAATAATTGGCCCCACACGATAACTTGAGTAAATTTGGTATGTAGGTTCCTGGGCACTCATCGCAGATCGCTATTTAAAATGAACGAAATCGGACTATAACCACGCCCACTTTTTCGATATGGAAAATATCGAAAAACCCAAAAAATGCGATAATTTATTACTAAAGACGGATAAAGCGATGAAACTTGGTAGGTGGGTTGACCTTATGACGTAGAATATAAAATTAGTAAAATTTTTGACAATGGGCGTGGCATCGCCCACTTTTGTAAGGTAATTTGAAAGTTTTGCAAGCCGTAATTTGGCAGTAGTTGAAGATATCATGATGCAATTTGGCAAGAGCGTTACTCCTATTCCTATATGGGTGCTAAATAAAAATTAGCAAAATCGGATGATGAACACCACCACTTTTAAAAAAAAGTTTAAGTGAGATTATAACAAAAAATTGAATATCTTTGCAGTATATATGTAAGTAAATTATGTCAATATTCAACTCCAGTAATGATATGGTGCAACAAAATAAAAAAATAAAAGAAAATTTCAAAATTTTTAATTTAATTTGTCTAGAATACTTTTAGTGCCATAAGCCGAACAAAAATTAACCAATCCTTGTGAAATTTGGTAGGGGCCTAGATTCTATGACGATAACTGTTTTCAGTAAACATGGGCGAAATCGGTAGAAGTCACGCCCAGTTTTTATACACAGTCAACCGTCTGTCCTTCCGCTCGGCCCTTAACACGATAGCTTGAGCAAAAATCGATATATCTTTACTAAACTTAGTTCACGTATTTATCTGAACTCACTTTATCTTGGTATAAAAAATGGCCGAAATCCGACTATGACCACGCCCACTTTTTCGATATCGAAAATTACGAAAAATGAAAAAATTGCCATAATTCTATACGAAATATGAAAAAGGGATGAAACATTGTAATTGGATTGGATTGAAAAATGGGTGTGACACCTTCCATATTAAGTAGAATAAAATGAAAAAAGTCCTGCAGGGCGAAATCAAAAGCCCTTGGAGTCTTGGCAGGACTACTGTTCGTGGTATTACATATATAAATAAATTAGCGCTACCACACAGATGCTGTTCTGGGTCACCCTGGTCCCCATTTTGGTCGATATCTCGAAAACGCCTTCACATATCCAACTGTGGCCACTCCCTTTTAAAACCCTCATTAATACCTTGAATTTGATACCAATATCGTAAAAACACGTTCTAGAGTCAACCCTGGTCCACCTTTATGGCGATATCGCGAAAAGGCGTCCACCTATAGAACTAGGGCCTACTCCCATTTAAATACCCATTAACACCTTTCGTTTGATACCCATATCGTACAAACACATTCTAGAGGGACCCCTGATCCCAGCGGGTTAGGGGATCAGAATATACCCGCGGTAGGTATGCCTGTCGTAAGAGGCGACTAAAATACCAGATTCAAGGAGCGGTGTAGCGCAACCTTTCAGGTTGCCAACGCAATATATAGCTTCTCCAAACCCAATTGTCAACCTCACCTATCCGCGGCGAATCCTGTTTCACTAACAGACGAGGCTCTGGCGACCCCAAGCTCCTGATGGAACTTGAGGGTAGGGAGGGAGGGAATGGCCTGAAGGTTTAATGTGGCCACATAAATCGTTCCCGAGATGGTCGGGCTAGCACCTTAATGGTGCTATGGTACCGGAGCGTACCAGATTTGTATCCGGCAAAGAACCATCACATCGATAACACTCCCCAAAGGCTTTGGGGAGCAGCCTTATCGCTACAACAACAACAACAGAGGGACCCCTGGTCCACCTTTGTGGTGATATCTCGAAAGGGCGTCCACCTATAGAACTATGGCCCACTCCCTTTAAAAATACTCATTAACACCTTTCATCTGATAACCATATCGTACAAACACGTTGTAGAGTGACCTCTGGTCCCCCTTTATGGCGATATCTCGAAAAGGCGTCCACCTATTGAACTAAGGCCCACACCCTTTTAAAATACTCATTAGCACCTTTCATTTGATTCCCATATCGTAAAAACACGATATCTCGAAAAGGCGTCCACCTATAGAACTAATGCCCACTCCCTTTTAAAATACTCATTAACACCTTTCATTTGATTCCCATATCGTAAAAACACATTCTAGAGGCACCCCTGGTCCCCCTTTATGGCGATATCTCGATAAGACGTCCACCTTTAGAACTAAGGCCCACACCCTTTTAAAATACTCATTAGCACCTTTCATTTGATTCCCATATCGTAAAAACACATTCTAGAGTCACCCCTGGTCCACCTTTATGGCGATATACCGAAATGGCGTCCACCTATAGAACTATGGCACACTCCCTTTTAAAATACTCTTTAATACTTTCCATTTGATACCCATGTCATACAAACACATTCCAGGGTTACCACAAGTTAATTTTCCCTTATTTTGTCTCCAAAGCTCTGTATGTAATGTTCGGTTACACCCGAACTTAGCCTGCCTTACTTGTTATTTCTTCATCCAACTAGGTGGTGGGTGGGCGGGTAAGCCTGGAAGGTTTAATGTTTTCATATTAAAATCCCGAGCGCATAAAAATATAAATTAGGCAAACTTGTACTTGATCTAGAAACGCGAAACCAAATCGCAATGATGCTATAATCCAAGAAAAACATAGGCCAAACATGAGGAACTTTGCCTTATGCAAGGTACCTGCCCACTTTAACTATATTTGACGTTTGATTGTACTTACTACGATCTTCTCTTCAGCAATATTTTCTTGGTGCTCAATTAGCTCCTCATGTGCAATTTGTATATTAGTTAAAGATTTCAGTGGTACTGTTGTTGTCGGTACTGCACCAGATAATGTAGCATTGCTGCATTCGAAACTTATAGCAGACTTAATACCCAGTGTATTGATAGCCTCTAAAAATTCTGATAAATTAGTTGATGTCAAACTCGTTTCTCCAACATAAATGAATGCTAAGACACTCTCCAGCAGCGACCCTTTAATATCTGGCACCACAATGGTCGCCTCCTGGCCCATCGGAATGTCCACTAATAGATTGCGCAGCAAATCTGAACATGATGAAAGAACAAATCGATGGGCACGCACCGAGTGACCTTTAGCCACTAGTGTTACCTCGCAACTTTGCTGATCATTTCGCAGATTTCTTTGTATATCGAAAATTGTTGCCGAATGGCCCATCCACTTCAAGTGATTCATTTTTGTGTCGTTTTACACAAATTATTTGTTGTGTTTTAATTTCAACAAATCAATCTCAAAAATTTGGGAACGTCAAAATCTCTGAAAATTCGTCGAAATTTCGCTAATTCCTGATGCGACGAACCGAAAGTGAAATTGGAACCATTTTGGAATTTGTTCTAGGCAGGGTTGCTGTTTCGTAATTCAGACTATCAGAGCCAAATAAAGGCCGCGGCACAGTGAAATTTTTCAACACAAGTCACACTTAGAAGATTGTGCATTCACGAGTTCAAAATTGCTTCGTTCTGCGCAAACACGTCAAACTTGTCTGCTTCACCGAATGAAAGAAAGAGAGAAAGAAACAAGAGCTAAAGGAACAACGAGTCGTCATTGTGTGCGGACGTGTTTCTTACCGCTTTCTCGTTTTATTTTGTTTACTTTCTATTTTATTTTGTCATAATGGACGATTGTTGTGCCAAGTGCAATAAATGCTTTTCGAAATCTGACTGGAATATCGTGCCGTGTAATGGTTTCTGCAAAACACTTGACTGTGCTATCTGCTCAAAAACTTTGTTTTGAACTCATCTCAAGTGCTATTGATAACACAATTTTTATTATTTCAAAACAATTTGATTATCTCATAGAATTTTTAATGAACTCTGTGCAATCATCCAACAACAATCTGAATGTTGCTGAAAGTTCTCCGAATGTCAACAACAAAAACATTGCGTCAACTTCCCCGTCTAGTCCTATCATACACAACAAAACTCATGTATCGCCAGTTTGCAATCAAATCCTCTGCAAATATGAAACGGTATTTCTTCCAACAATGGTCGTGCTCTGCCTACATTTTCTTCTTTGTCTACATCAAGGCGAATCCATACCAGGTGGTGGCAAAGCGAATTCAACCAATACGCCGTGCAGAAGAATGTCAAGTCAAAAGAAAATTTTTATTGATTTCTATTAACTGACATTTTGTTGTACAAGGCTTTGTATGGAAAATTATCAAGAAGAAGCAATCAGCTGTTGGGATAACCGCACTTCTATTGAATTCGCCTTGGTCTACATCTACTTATTCTAACCCAAGGCGAATCTATACTAGGTGGTGGCAAAGCGAATTCCATCAATTCGCCGTGCAAATGAATGTCAAGTCAAAAGAAAATTTTCATAGATTTCGATTAATTGACATTTTGTTGCATAAGGCTTTGTATCAAGGCGAATCCATACCAGGTGGTGGCAAAGCGAATTCAACCAATTCGCCGTGCAGAAGAATGTCAAGTCAAAAGAAATTTTTCATTGATTTCGATTAACTGACATATTGTTGTACAAGGCTTTGTATGGAAAATTATCAAGAAGAAGCATTCAGCTGTTGGGATAACACCACCTCTACTGAATTCGCCTTGGCTTTGTATGGAAAATTATCAAGAAGAAGCAATCAGCTAATGGGATAACACCACCCCTGTAATGAATTCGCCTTGGAATTTACGAAAAATAGGAAGAGACGGAATGGCCGAGGGCAAGAAATAGGTACATTGGCAAATTGCAGTTCTGCCAGCTGGTGTCTGTTGTCAGCTGGTGTCTCTTATTATCTATCCTCTTTGGTAAAGTAGTCGATACGTTTACAATTGTCCTAATCAACAATTTTTAAAATAACACGTCAGGAATATAAGAAATAATCAAAAAATAAAAAAATGTCTGGATTTTCTAATAAAAAAAGGAGTGCAGGCACTGCAGAATCTACACAGCAAAAGCCTAATGGCATTAAGCGTTTTGAACAATCTCATGCCAAACACATTGCTGCTGCTCAAAAAGTTCTTGAACAGTACACACCTAGCTCAGACGAAGATGAGGAGGAGTTGGATGAAGGACAAATTTTGGGTAAACTATAGCGAATTATATCGTAATATACAGATATATATATATATATTATAATGTATACACCCCTAGATTCCCTTTATAAACATTATAAACCCGAAGCCGACGTTACTGGTACTTCAGCGCTTGTACCACAAAAGACTGCCTCTTTCTTTGAAAATGCTCTGCATTCAGGATCAGCAACATGTCTAATATGTATTGGTAGTATAAGACGAGCTGAAGCGATATGGGCTTGCAAATATTGCTATTGCTTTTTTCACCTCAACTGCATTCAACGCTGGTCGAAAGATAGTATTGCACAATTAAAAGCAAAATTGCAGCCCAATGTCCAAGGTTATTACAACAATTTGGGTGAATTTGTGCCACCAAAACATAATCGCACACTACAATGGAGCTGTCCACAGTGTCGGAAAAATTATACCCCTGAAGAAAGACCCACCGAGTATAAGTGTTTTTGTGGTAAAGAAACAAATCCACAAACAACACCATTTCTTTTACCCCATTCATGTGGAGAATTGTGTGGTAAATTGTTGCAACCAACATGTGGCCACACTTGCATGCTACTCTGTCATCCAGGGCCATGCCCACCTTGTTCGCAATATGCCAATACAAGTTGTATGTGCGGTAAATCGACAAAGAAATCTGTACGTTGTATAGATAAAGAATGGAAATGCAATAGAAAGGTGCTTTGTTTTAGCAAATAAGAAACGCAATTGGTTGCCGTTTAGTATTATTATAATTGTTTTGTTTTTTAGTGTAATGAAATACTGCCTTGTGGCGAGCATAAATGCAAAGAATTGTGCCATAAGCCAAATCAGTGCCCACCGTGTACTAGTACTAGTATGCAATCATGTGAATGCGGAAATGAAGTCAAGAAACGTAACTGTTCAGAACTAAAATGGCATTGTAATAAGGTACACAAACAACTGTCTTAAATATTAAAAATAATCTAGTTTATATTGCTGAAAGATTATCATTTATAATATCATTGCTTTGTAATGCTCAGGTATGCGGCTCTAAATATTCGTGTGGTTCACATACTTGCAAACGTATCTGTCATTCTGGACCTTGTGGCTACTGTCCATTAAGTTTGCCACGTTCCTGCCCATGTGGAAAAACTGTATGAAAAATAAGTATATATTTTCATTGTAACTCTTGTTTATTCTATTTAATTCTTCTTTAGCAAAAAGTGTTGCCGTGTACAGAAGCTATTGAGCCTTGCGGCGATACATGCCAAAAGCTATTGACTTGTGGTCTACATACTTGCACGCAACGTTGTCATCGAGGTGAATGTAATTTGGTAAGCAATTTCTAATAAAAATGTATACTTCATTTAATTTCCGCTTTCCATATAGTGTATAATCATAACAAAAAAGAAATGTCGCTGTGGAATGCATGAAAAAGAATTGCCTTGTTGGAAAAGTTTTACGTGTGAAACGAAGTGCAAACAAATGCGAGATTGCGGGAAACATGCATGCAATAAAAAGGTAAACAAAAGCCATGTTAAAATTGTCGTATTTGACTGCAGACAGCAAGGTATACGCAATCACGCAAAAATTGTGAATACCCAAAGCAATATGTGTAGTTTCGAGCCCTGTTGTTGTTGTTGTAGAGATAAGGTTGCTTCCCGAAGGCTTTGGGGAGTATTATCGATGTGATGGTCCTTTGCCAGATACAGATCCAGCACGCTCCGCTACCACAGCACCATTAAGGTGCTAGCCCGACCATCTCGGGAACGATTTATGTGGCCACATTAAACCTTCAGGCCATTCCCTCCCTCCCTACCCCCAAGTTCCATGAGGAGCTTGGGGTCGCCAGAGCCTCGTCTGTTAGTGAAACAGGATTCGCCGCGGATAGGTGAGGTTGACAATTGGGTTTGGAGAAGCTATATATTGCGCTGGCAACCTGAAGGGTTGCGCTACACAGCCCCTTGAATCTGGTATTTTAGTCGCCTCTTACGACAGGCATACCTACCGCGGATATATTCTGACCCCCTAACCCGCTGTGGTTTCGACCCCTCGTTGTTGTTGTTGTTTTTGTAGCGATACGGTTACTCCCCGAAGGCTTTGGGGAGTGTCATCGATGTGATGGTCCTTTGCCGGATACAAATCCGGTACGCTCCGGTACCATAGCACCATTAAGGTGCTAGCCCGACCATCTCGGGAATGATTTATAAGGCCACATTAAACCTTCAGGCCATCCCTCCCTCCCCACCACCAAGTTCCATGAGGAGCTTGGGGTAGCCAGAGCCTCGCCTGTTAGTGAAGCAGGATTCGCCGCGGATAGGTGAGGCTGACAATTGGGTTTGGAAAAGCTATGTATATATTGCGCTACACAGCCCCTTTAATCTGGTATTTTAGTGTTTTCGACAGTATTCATATAAAATTTCTATTTCAATATTGCTATTTCATATTGCCTAATGTTTCCAGTGTTGCGATGGTCGCACATGTTCGCAATGTGATAAAGTGTGCGGCAAGCCACTTAGCTGCCAAAAGCACAAATGTCAATCGATTTGCCATGAAGGTCCATGTTATCCATGTAATCAGCAATCGCAGGTGAACTGTCGTTGCGGTAAAACTTCTAAACGTGTGCCATGCGGACGTGAACGTACAGCACGTATTATGTGTATGGAAATATGCCGGTATGTACATTTTAAAGTTCATCTATAACCAAAATTGGGCTTATTTAAAACTTAATTATTTATCCTCAGTATTCCGTCAAAATGTCATCATCCCAACACACATCGCTGTCACAAAAATGATTGTCCACCATGTAATCAAAAATGCGGACAGCCAAATAATACCACTGGATGTGAGCATATTTGTGAAGCTAAATGTCATGCAGCTGTTAAAGTTCCTAAACAAAATCCAACAAATGGTCAAGTTGCTAATGTGTGGAATATAACTAAAAAGGTATTCATTCTATTCCGAGTTTATGTTTAATAATCAAATTTTCATAAATAAATCTGTTCTTTATTTGTATAGTTTGAATTCAAATCACTACCACATCCACCCTGTGAAAAACCTGTTACCGTTACTTGCATTGGTGGTCATGAAGTAGCCAATTGGCCATGTTCGAATTCTAGGCCATCATCTTGTCAACGTCTATGTAATCGGTCACTTCGTTGCGGTAACCATAAATGTGAGCTTGTATGTCATTCCGTGCCCGATATACAGGATATGAAGGTATAAAAATTTCTTTTGAAAAGCTTTTTTTGGGTTATTTATTTAATTTAGATTTATTGTTAGATTTATTGAGCTAAAAGGCTTCAAGATGAATAAAACGTATTTTTTTGTTTATATTCATTTATAATTTATTTGGTCGAAGTCGAAATATCGACCAATAAATTATAAATGAATACTTACTTACTTAATTGGCGCTTAATCGTCTAAACGGTTATATATAAATGAATATATATATATATATATATATATATATATATATATATATAAATGAATATAAACAAAAAAATAAGTTTTATTCATCTTGAAGCCTTTTAGCTCAATAAATCTAACAATTTACAATATTCAAGGCTATTAACTTGTATTAAAAATATTTAGATTTATATTATTTTAAATTCGAAAGTACTACACCTTTTCCAGTTTAAGTTCAGAAATTTATAACTCAAGTTCAGAAAATTACAGTTCAAGTTCAGAATTTCCAATTTAAATTCAGAAATTTACAATTCAAGTTCAGAAAATTACAATTCAAATTCAGAAAATTATAAGTAGGGTGCTATTTTTCAAAGTTACTCCAATTCATAATACGTAATGCAATACTAATATGTTATTTGCGGAAGTGTTGATGCTTCGTTGGCAATGGTGGCTTGGATATACTGTACCCCAAGTTTTCTCCAAGGCGTGTACATACCGAGCTAAGAAATCAAACGGAGGATAACTCTTTGCAACAAGTGCAAGAGGACGTTCTGGCCATGAAAGTACTTCAGTCGACACCGCAGTTAGGAAGCAGTGGAAGGGAGAGATCTCCACAGAGTTGCGTGAGGAAGGTAGAGGAAGACTTGATCTGTGCATACAGTACTTATACGTTACTTGCGGGATTGTGGACGCTCCGTTGATTTCGTCATCACTGCTGTCATACTCATTGCATATCAATGCTTGTGACCTTTAGAATATAGCTGGATGCCCTTGTAACTGGCCTCTTATGAGAGGGGAGAGAGAAGAGAGGTAGTGGTTTTTTCGCTATCTCCTTCATGTGTGCGAAATTGATTTTAATTAGTTAAGAAGTCCAATGCTTTCTTAACAGATAGTATGCCTTCATATCCTTGAATCAGATTATTAGCGCTAACATTTACCATGTTACATACTTTAATTGCATGAAAGAAAAAAATCCTGACAAACTTTCTGAACTTGAATTGAAATTTTCGGAACTTGAATCGTAATTCTCTGAACTTAAATTGTAATTTTCTGAACTTAAATTGGAATTTATGAACTTGAATTTTAACTTTCTGAATATGAATTGTAAATTTCTGAATTTAAAATGGGTTTTCTAAACTTGAATTAAAAGCTCTGAACTTGAATTGTAAATTTCTGAACTTGAATTGTAAATTTCTGAATTTAAATTGGAAATTCTGAACTTGAATTGTAATTTTGTGTACTTAAACTTGAAAAGGTGTAGTTCTTAACTTAAGTTTTTTTAATAATAGTAGATGTGAACTCTAAAGACTCCAATAAAGATATATAAAGTGAGAAGGAAAAAGGGACCAATATTGCTCAAAAAGCGATTCTAAGAAGAGTCTGGAAGGCCCCAATAAGGCTCCTGAAATTAACCAGACAATGGTTCTGGAGTGAATCCAAAATCTTTCCAAAATATTATTTTGAAACTTTTTGTAGTCTGTCTATGACTTCTTTCGGTACACCCTCGTAGAACGGTTTTTGGAGTCCAAAAAGCGATTACTTCTAAAGATTATGAATTTTTATTTATTTTGTATGTCTAGTAACGGAAATGCTTAATACAGACACATATATGTATATTAAAAATCCATTTAAACTGAAGCTATAAAATGGAATACATTAACAAAGAAAACTATTATTACATATTGAGTAGTTTTATAATTGAATATGAAAGGCATGTTTTAAGTCAGAGAAATCAATATCCAAAACATTTAAGAAACAGTTAGGGCTCTACTGATGGTCGCTATAAACAGTTCTACTCAGTCCAACGAAAAATATTTATCAACGAAGAGATCTGCAGGGAGTATTTATGTATAGCCTTTCTAGAAGTGACGCGTTGTTAATTTTGCCCATGATAATGTCGAAGATGAACAACGAAGCCAACAAAATTCTGCGGTTGTTTAAAGATAGCAATTGGCAACGAGAGTCATACAGCCGAATAGGTTCAGACGTATCTAAGTGCAATGCGCAAAAAAATTTGTTGAATCCTCTCCAAGCGTTTAATGTGGACCGCGTGGAAAGGACGCCTCACATATCCAACCATCGCAAGCGCGTTAGAAATTGTGAATGGTGCATGGTAAAATTAAACTTGTAGTCAAAGTATACACCCAAAATCTTTAACTTCAGGAATAAAGCTGAGATAAGAGTCAGCAAAATAATATGATGTATGAAGAGGCCTCAATAGTTTATCATAGGTCAAAGTGTTGTTGTTGTTTTTGTAGCAATAAGGACACTCGCCGAAGGCGTTGGTGAGTGTTATCGATGTTGATGGTCCTTTGCCGGATGTAGATCCGGTACGTTCCGCTCAGGATTCGCCACGGGTATGTGAGGTTGACAATTGGGTTGGAGAAGCTATACATTGCGCTGGCAACCCCTTGAAAGGGTTGCGCTACACAACCCCTTTGAATCAATTGGTATTTTAGTTGCCTCTGACAGGCATACCTACCGCGGGTATATTCTAACCACCTAACCTGCTGGGTCACAGTATGACACTTGCTTATATTGAGGAATAGGCGGCTTTTAACGCAACAGCTATAAAGCATATTGATCTCTAATTGAAGAACATCAACATCATTATAAAAACTGATAGATTATGAGATCATCAGCATACAGCAGAAATTTTGCAGTTGGAAATCAGCTAATGTCGTTAATGAGCAAGGTAAATACTACCCTGAGGCACTCCACAAGTGGCGCGTGTGATTGGGGCATATCCGGTGCTACTAAAATAAAGCTTATCCTTGACAATACATTGAAAGACCTTCGAGGTCGTAGAATCTTTGGAAATAGGCCTGTAATTTGGACAACTACTTTTGTTGCCAGATTTAAATATGGGAGTTACGGTTGCTTGCTTCCAATAATCAAAAAACATGACCGAGGCCAAATTTCAATCAGTTTCTTCAACCACCTCAGCGGGTTAGGGGGTTAGAATATACCCGCGGTAGGTATGCCTGTCGTAAGAGGCGACTAAAATACCAGATTCACGGGGTTATGTAGCGCAACTTTTTCAGGTTGCCAGCGCAATATATAGCTTCTCCAAACCCAATTGTCAAACACATCTTCGAGCGGGATTCGCCCGTTTCACTAACAGACGAGACGCTGGCGACCCCTAGCTCCTCATGGAACTTGGAGGTGGGGAGGGAAATGTGGCCATATAAATCGTTCCCGAAATGGTCGGGCTAGCACCTTAATGGAGCTGTGTTACCGAAGCGTACCGGATCTGTATCCGGCAAAGGACCATCACATTGATAACACTCCTCAAAGCATTCGGGGAGTAACTTTATCGCTACAACAACATCAACAACATGATCGAGGCCAGTAATTTATTGAAAATACTCATCAATGGTCGTATTAGCGAGTAGCAATTTTTAAATAGAGAAACCGAAAAACCGGCAGAATCAGACCTAGAGGAATTTTTTAGTTTCTAATCCCCTTAACTTAATTTTCCTCTGTGAGAGAAAGTGACCCAAAATTGTTAAAAGAGTGAGATTCAATTAAAAGACGTTATATTTTCTCAGTCCTCTTCAGGTAAGAAGAAGAAGTCAGCAAAAATATTCGCAGCCTCATTAACAGAGGAAGTAGCATCATTGTAGCAAACTGATTTGGGTATGCTAGAAGAGCTCTTCATGAAATTCATGTACTTCCAGAAGCTCTTAGTGTTCTTAATATTTACTTCGAAATTTCTGATGGAATTAAGTTTTAGTTCCACTTGCCGTATTATGTGATGGGATTATTATTTGAAGAAACTTTAGTAAAGCTTCCTTCATAGTTTCGGTCAAGTGCGGTAATAGTACAAGTTGGAGTAAAGTTGGAGATCGTTACATAGCTTATTTTATTCAGATTCCAGCTTATTAGGAGCTTGTATTTAATTTTGGTTTTAAAGTTATATGCGTAAAATAATATATTTATGCTTTCAAACACTTAACACATATGTTTATACTCAGCGTGCTTTGCACATAGAGTATATTAACTTTGATTGAATAACGGTTAATTCTACAGGTATAAAGGAATCGAAATAGACTTCCATATATCGAAATCATCAGTATCGAAAAAAAATTTCATTGAGCCATGTCCGTCCGTCTGTCCGTTAACACGATAACTTGAGTAAATATTGAGATATCTTCACCAAATTTGGTACACGAGCTTATCTGGACTCAGCATAGATTGGTATTGAAAATGAGCGAAATCGGATGATAACCCTGCCCACTTTTTATATACATAACATTTTGGAAAACACAAAAAACCTAATTATTTAGTAAATAATACACCTAGAATGTTGAAATTTGACGAGGGGACTGATATTGAGACTTTCGATACAAATTTGAAAAAAAATTTAAAATGGGCGTGGCACCGCCTACTTGTGATAAAATCAATTTTACAAATATTATTAATCATAAATCAAAAATCGTTAAACCTATCGTAAGAAAATTCGGCAGAGAGTTTGTCTTTACTATGAAGAATGCTTTGAAGAAAAATTTACGAAATCGGTTAAAGATTTTTAAAAGGGTCGTAGACGAAAATAATAAGCTATAACTTAGCAAAAAGTAGTTTTGAATGAATATATTTCACATATCAAGTTTTATTGTAAGAGGAAATGTGGAGACATTTTTTTTAAACGGACGATGCCAGGGGTTATGTAGAAAAGTAACTTATCTGAAATGAAATGTGCAATTGAAGCTCACGCTGAGTATATAATGTTCGGTTACACCCGAACTTAGACACCTTTACTTGTTTTGATTAATATTTGTATGCCTTTATTATATCTTCATATCATTTTTCCAGGAGCAAATCGGTTGTGCTCGATGTCAGCAGGGCTGTTTTATACCACGCCCTGAAGGTTGCGTTCATCCTTGTCCACGTCCATGTCACCCGCCGCCATGTCAACCATGCGATAAATTAATTAAAACAAAATGTTATTGTGGCCTAACGCAAGTAATTTATAAATGTTCCGAATATTTTGTTAACGAAGGTGTTGTAGGCAAAACAAAAGAGGAAATCAGTGCACAACAAGAACGCTTAAAAAGTTGTGGAAATCGTTGTCTCAAGAATGTAAGTTTAGACGCCTCATTATACTCAGCTGAGCAGAGCTCACAACTCACGATAACTTGAGTAAATTTTGAGGTATCTTAATGAAATTTGGTATGTAAGTTCCTGGGCACTCATCTCAGATCGCTATTTAAAATGAACGAAATCGGACTATAACCACGCCCACTTTTTCGATATCAAAAATTTTGAAAAACTGAAAAAGTGCGATAATTCATTAGCAAAGACGGATAAAGCGATGAAACTTGGTAGGTAGGTTGACCTTATGACGCAGAATAGAAAATTTGTAAAATTTTGGATAATGGGCGTACTACCGCCCACTTTTAAAAGAAGGTAATTCAAAAGCTTTTCAAGCCGTAATTTGGCAGTCGTTGAAGACAACATGATAAAATTTGGCAGGCACGTTACTCCTATTACATATGTGCTAAGTAAAAATTAGCAAAGTCGGATGACGAACACGCCCACTTAAAAAAAAAAAATGTAAGTCAAATTTTAGCAAAAAATTTAATATATTTACAGTATATAGGTAAATTATGTCAACATTCAACTCCAGTAATGATATGGTGCAACAAAATACAAAAATAAAAGAAAGTTTCAAAATGGGCGTGGCTCCGCCCTTTTTCATTTAATTTGTCTAGAATACTTTTAATGCCATAAGTCGAACAAAAATTTACCAATCCTGGTGAAATTTGGTAAGGGCATAGCTTATCTGACGATAACTGTTTTCTGTGAAAATGGGTGAAATCGGTTGAAGCCACTCGGTCACGGCCCTTCCTCTTGGCCGTTAACACGATAACTTGAGCATCGATATATCTTTACTAAACTTAGTACTTATCTCGAATTACTTTATCTTGATATTAAAAATGGGCGAAATCCGACTATAACTACGCCCATATTTTCGATATCGAAAATTTCGAAAAATGAAAAAAATGCCATAATTCTATACCAAATACGAAAAAAGGGATGAAATATGGTGATTCTGGGTCACCCTGGTCCACATTTTGGTCGATATCTCGAAAACGCCTTCACATATACTACTAAGGGCCACTCCCTTTTAAAACCCTCATTAATACCTTTAATTTGATACCCATATCGTACAAACGTATTCTAGAGTCACCCCCGGCCCACCTTTATGGCGATATCTCGAAAAGGCGTCCACCTATAGAACTATGGCCCACTCCCTTTTAAAATACTGTTAAATACCTTCCATTTGATACCCATGTCATACAAACACATTCCAGGGTTACCCTAGGTTCATTTTCCTACATGGTGATTTTCCCTTATTTTGTCTCCAAAGCTCTCAGCTGAGTATGTAATGTTCGGTTACACGAACTTAGCTTTTCTTACTTGTTTTTACTACCTTCAAACACTTGTAATGCCTGTTTTTATACACACACACACAGTTTCCATGCGGTCATCGTTGTCATACACCATGTCATGCCGGCAAATGTCCTAATCCGGAATTATGTCGCAAAAAAGTACGAATTTATTGTGAATGTAAACGTTTGAAAATAGAAATCGCTTGTGATCGACAACGTGCCAGCGGCCAAACAACAATACCATGCGACATAAATTGTGTTGAAACGCAAGCCAAATTAGCCGAACAGCAAAGGCATGAAGCAGAAAAATTACGTCAATTGGAAGAAGCTAAAAATCGTGCTGAAGTTGAGCAATTCGATAAAAGATTCAATAAACGCAAATACAAAGAACGCAAAGTTGTTGTGGAAACGAGAAAAAAGCAGATAAATTGGCAATTAATAGGAATTTATGGTGGAATTGTAGTTGCGATTGGTCTTGCGATTGCGGTGGCATTTTATGCGGAAAGTTAAACATTTTAGGCTGCACACAAAAATAGTTTGCGTAGAACAAAAAAAAATTGTTTTATCATTTCTCACATTCGATCATAAAAAACTCTCGCTGTTCTTTATGATCCTTTTATAACTTTTTATTTTCTCTTCAGTCAATAATCTGTTTCGAGTGTAAATAAACATAGATATTGGCTTTATTAATAATAGTTGTTATTCAATTATAACTTGTGTTTATTAGGGAAAAACTAAGAAAAGTGAAACATTTACTGTCATATTCCGATGGTAGCATTTTAAAAACCGCCACGTAATCATCATCAGGCGATTTTGTAATATTTTCAAAGGTTTCACCGAGATTCGAACCATGGATAACTCGGCTGAAACTGAAGCTGCCTAACTACTATACCATTTTCAGTTGTAAATGAGAAAGCGTCAGATATAAATGCGAAAGCGTCATATGGAAAGGAGAATAGTCAATTGTAAATGCGAAAGCGTCACTTCGATATGAAAATAGTCACTTGTAAATGAGAAAACTGTAAATGAAATTTCGACAGCGTCAATTTTAATTGAGAATAGTCAGTTGTAAATGAGAATAGTGAATTGCAAAAACAAAGCGTCATTTGGAAATGAGAATTGTTAATTGTAAATGCGAAAGCGTCACATGGAAATGCGAATAGTCACTTGTAATGAGAATTGGAAATGAGAATTGTTAATTGTAAATGCGAAAGCGTCACATGGAAATGCGAATAGTCACTTGTAAATGAGAATAGTGAATTGTAAATGCGAAAGCGTCATTTCGAAATGAGATTAGTCAATTGTAAATGCGAAGGCGTCATTTGAAAATTAGAAAGCGTCAGTTGTAATTTCGAAAGCGTCAGTTGTAAATGCGAATAGTCAATTGTAAAAGCGAAAGCGTCATGTGGAAATGAGGATAGTCACTTGTAAATGAGAAAGCATCAAATGAAAATGCGAAAGCGTCATTTGTAATTGAGAATACGTACTCAGTTATAAATAAGAAAGTATCACTTGAACATGCGAAAGCGTCATATGGAAATAAGAATAGTCACTTGCAAATGACAAAGCAGATCCAAACTAATTGCTTAAATAACTTAAAACCGTGGTTAGCTTTTAGGATGGTATTTAACCACTACCTATTTACTTCACTAAAATAACACTAGGTATTAATAAGGCTTTGTTTATTATTCCCATTGTGTCCCACGGACTTCGGACTCCTTATTTAAACTTTTACATAAACCACTTTACAATTACAAAGTTTTTGCAAGTAAGTTATAAATACATTATTATTATTATTATCATCATAGTTTACAAATAAATTTATAAACTATTTTTGGTTAGGGTACCTGGTTACTGAGACCATATGGTTCCCTGCAATTAAACATATTGGTATGTAAGCTAAGTGTATATTGTCTTAACTTAAAGGGTATTTATTTTTCGTTGCTGTGTTAAGTAGTGTGGTAGACGTTGTGGGTTATAAATACATATTTGAATTTATTTATAAGTATATCGGTAACTGACCAAATAAAAACTTATAACCGAACTTTTCGAGCGCTACCAAAATGGAGTTTAAAGACAATTGTGCTGTGTGCGTAAATAAAATGCAAATCAAGTCCGTTGTTCGCCTATTACCATGTGCGCATCTCTTTCATAGGCAGTGCATTGAACCCACACCAATTTGTAGTTATTTTCATTGCTCGATATACTATTTATTACACGTTTTTTAAATTCAATGTTTAAAGTACTCAATAAAACGAATTTCGCATTTTCAATTGAAAATTTTTATTCTTAATAACTTTCGCATCTTCACTTAATGCTTTCTGCTTCAAAATTTACTCACTTTTGTCATTTCTATATAACTCTTTCGCATTTACAATTTACTATTCTCATTTCCATGTAGCTCTTTCGCATTTTTAAGTGATACTTTCTTATTTATAATTGACTACGTATTCTCAATTAAAAATGATGCTTTCGCATTTTCTTTTGACACTTTCTAATTTACAAGGGACTATTCTCATTTACATATGACGATTTCGCATTTACAATTGACTATTCTCATTTACAAGTGACTATTCTCAATTACAATTGACGCTTTCGAATTTTCAAATGACGCTTTCTCATTTGCAAGTGACTGTTCTCATTTCAATGTGACGCTTTCGCATTTACAATTGACTAATCTCATTTCCAAATAACGCTTTCGAATTTACAATTCACTATTCTTATTTCCAACTCACTATTCTCAATTGCAAATGACACGTTCGCATTTACAATTGACTACTCATATCGAAGTGATGCTTTCGCATTTACAATTTACTGTTCTCAATTACATATAACGCTTTCTTATTTACAACTGACAAAACTCATTTACAGTTTACTAATCTTGTTTTCAATATACACTTTCTCATTTTCAAGTAACTATTCTCATTTTCAAATGACGCTTTCTCGTTTTAAAGTAACTATTCTCATTTCCAAATGACGCTTTCTCATTTACAACTGGAAATGGTGTAGACTATTCTGGTTTTAGTTGTTTTCTTTTTGGCTTTCGTAGTTGAAATTCGAGCCTCCTTACCATATTAGTTTAATTACTCCGTTTAGATGAAAAAATTAAGACGTGGTCTACATTCTTTTTTTCATTTGCAATAAAAATGTGTCAAAAGAACGATCTTCCAAAAAAATTAAAAGCGATAAATTACACAGGAACAAAAGTTGGCGCATCTGGCAACTGGCCTAGTGTTTTTCAGTTTAGCCCTAACCTCAAAACAGGATTAAAAAGTTCGAACAGAAAACAAGTTATACAATCCACGTGAGAAAAAAAAATCGGACCACGCCTTAAGTTTTGCTTTTTAAACACGAAAATATATATACATATATCCATTAGGATGGGTCCGAATTCGAGCTTCGGAGTAGCTCCTATGATTCAATCGCTTTAAAAAAATTAGTTTAGTCAAATTCTCAACCCAGTGCTGTAGAACTTATGATAGCTGCACATTTTATTATTGTATTTTTCATTTGGAAGTGTTTGAGAGAGCCAAGTGTTCGAAAAATATGCACTACGGTGAATTGTAGAAGTATAATCTTCCAAACGCATGAGTGTAATTTTACACGAAGTAAGCTTCATTAAAAAAATTTAAATTTATTTCATTTAAATTTTATGTTAAATTAAAAATATTAAATAATAAATTTCTTAATCAAAATACATTATAAAATATAATGGCTCATTCCATTTCAAGACACCCGGTCCGCGCAAGAGATGATTTTTGATTTCGATGAAATTTTTATATGTTGTTCTTTGGTCAAAATAATGAAACACGTGTTTTTTTTGCCTCAAAAACATTTTTTTTTGGGTTGATCGGCAATTGAATTCGATAAAATGCAATCGATATTTCATTCACCATTTTTTTCAACTGTCAATAACTTTGTTAACCGATTCTCATGATTTTTTCTTTGAAATATTCATTATTTTATTTACTTTTATATAAATTTATAAACAATGCCATATAGTTTAGAAATGTTTTTTTAGTATTTAGTAAAAATTTATGACTTTTTTCTAAAATTAATATTTCAAAAAAAGTAAAATTTTTTTTTTCGTTTAAACTTATTCTATATCGAGTGAACAGTTTGTTTCCACTTGGCTAAATGCCTATTAGCCAAAATTCGTTGTTTTCGAGATAAGAATTTTTGAATATTAAAAATTTTTCCCCGAAATATTGATGCAATGCATAACTGCATAAAGGGCGATCAATGCCAAATGCTTAAAATTAATAAAAATATCACATTTATTATGGAAAACATTCATTTCTTATCATTTTTCAGAATTACAGTGATTTTGTAACAGGACATGGCAAAGGCTCTTGTGACGGTATTGGAGGTTTATTGAAATATTTTGCCATATTCTGAAAAATAACAACAAATGAAAGTTCAATAATAAATGTGTTATTTTAATTAATTTTAAGCATTTGGCATTGATCGCTCTGTATGCTGATATGTATTGCATCAATAGCTGTGTTTTTTTCACATCTATATACGTTTACGCTTAAACTTTATATGGACTGCCAAGCGACAAACTTTAAATACACCTCTGAAATTGCTACGCATAAAATTAGTACTACTAAATTTCAATACGCATTATACTCAGATGTAACTGAAATATGTGTCTATGTTTCACCCTCTGCACTAATTCTATGTATTCTACAGGGATGCACCTTAACGTTAAGCTAATCGTTTATCAAAAAATTTCCACCGTTTCCGTTGAAACACTTCGAAATATTATCGATAAAGAAATTATCAAGATAAATTGTATCTCGTTTTTAACCGAAACGAAAAGCTTTCGTTAACGTTAAAAACGTTAACGAAAACGTGATACTTTATGTTTGAATTGTGCTGGCAATGCTATAGCCATGGTGAAGCCGTAAGGTGGCAACAACGAGCGCACATACACACACAAACTCTATGTAATTTGTTTGTGTAATTCGTTGGTGGTAATGTCAAAAATACTCTGAGAAATGTTCGTACTGTCAAAATTCATGAGAAAAGTTGCAATCAGCTTGGATAATGCTTTCACCTTTAATGACTCCGCCATCAATCAGCTTTGCCAGCATAGTTTGAAATTAATAATCAACATAAACGATTTGATTTCGTTTTGATATGGCAGAAAACGAAACGAAATCATTTCGTTAATTTGACGATCTTAACGTTAATAAACGAAACGAAATGACTTCGTTTCGTTTATTAACGTTGATTATCGTAACGAAATGATATCGTTTCGTTGGTTAAGCATGCCTGGTATTCTATGCGTGTCCACTATTTATCACAACTGATTCAGCTATATGTTATAAACAGAAATACAACAGAGGCTTTTCGGTACACCCTGTGTTGTAGCTAGTTGTTTAACGACTGCCGCTAGATGGGTCTCCTTAGCATTATCTAAGCGAGGGTAGGCTTTTTTTCACGCGCAAACGAAACGTATACACGTATAAAAAAAACACGGCTAATAAATGGCGAAAAAAAGTTTAATATTCAAAAATTCATATTTCGAAAACAACGAGTTTTGGCTAATAGATATTTACCCAAGTTGAAACATAAACTGTTCACTCGATATACAAAAAGTTTAAACAAAAAAAAATTAACTTTTTTTGAAATATTAATTTTTGAAAAAAAAGTCATAAGTTTTTACTAAATACTAAAAAAAAACAAATATTTTTTTAACTATATGCTATTGTTTATAAAATTAAAAGTAATAACGAGCATTTCAAAGAAAAAATCATGAGAATCGGTTAATTTTTGACAAAGCAATTGAATGCTGTTATGCATTGCATCAATATATGGGAGGAAAAAATGTTTAATATTCAAAAATTCATATCTCGAAAACAACGAGTTTTGGCTTATAGGCATTTGGCCGAGTTGAAATATGAACTGTTCACTCGATATAGAAAAAGCTTAAACAAAAAAAGATAACCTTTTTTGAGAAATAAATTTTTGAAAAAAGTCATACATTTTTACTAAAAAAATTTTTTGTTTTAAACTATATGCTTTGTTTATAAATTTATATAAAAGTAAATGTAATAACGAACATTTCAAAGAAAAAATCATGGGAATCGGTTAATTTTTGACTGAAAAAATAGGTGAATAAAATATCGATTGCATTTTATCGAATTCAATTGCCGATCAACCCGAAAAAAAATTTTTTTGAGGCAAAAAAAACACGTGTTTCATTATTTTGACCAAAGAACAACATATTAAAATTTCATCGAAATCAAAAATCATGTCCTGCGCGGACCGGGTGTCTTGAAATGGATTGAGCCTAATGTTTTTAAACTTTATAATTTGTATAGCAAATTTGAGCTAGTCCTTTGTCACTTTGTACATATTCAATGAATATATGTACATTAGGGCGGGTCTATTTAAATATCGCTCATTGCTCTGTGAAAGTCGTATTCTAGGGACCAAAATAAGAAACTTTGCCGAAGGAACCATACCATACTAAAACGAATTCTGATGTCCCCCCTTTGGGTCGAACTTTTGGGTAGGGGCAATTTCAATTCTACCTGCTGTGTCTTGTGGTGGCTTAAAAAAAAATAACACAAGCAATTTTACGATCTGCAATTGTGTCACAGTGATACCTTCATTTTTTAAAACGGTTGAATAAAAAACCCACACAACTATGTTTACGACATGCAAATGCATCACAGTGATGCCTTGGTTTTAAAAGGGGGTTGTAAAAACGCTAATTTCTAATAATTTTTTTTAATTTCTTTTCTATTACTAAGTTAAATTCATTTTTTCATTTACATATGTTCTGACTAAATAAATTTCTAAAGAGAAAAATAAACTCCAAAAAAAAAAAAACATAGGCATTTCAAAGTGGGATTTTTCAAAATTTGCCCCTACGACCCAAAGGGGGAGGGGGACAACAGAATTCGTTTTAGAGGTATGGTTCCTTCGGCAAAGTTTTTTATTTTGATCCCTAGAATATGATTTTCACAGAGCAATGGGCGATTTTTTTGCCTCCCCACAAATCGACCCGGCCTAATGTACATACATACATATATAGTAATATGTATATTTGCATACATACTTAATCGGCTTTAACTTGTTTGCTTTTGTAAACGCATGCAGCGGCAAAAACTGATGAGCTTAAAAATGTTGATATTAAGAAATTACTTAGCAGCATCAAATCATTTGATTGTACAAAAACTGTATAGATTCGAGCTGTAAATGAATTTTTATTAAAAAAAAGTTAGAATAATAAATTTTGTTTTTTGTTTGTTTTCTTATAGAACTTACTAAAATTTGTAAACGCCGATAATGCCCATGTCGTTCGACTAACAGAAGAAGCATCTTTTGTGCGTAGTATTTGTAGGAGTTGTAAAATTTTGCTTGTAGCACCGATGGGTGTGCAAAATGGCTGTAAAAAAAATTTAACTGTTTTAGTTACACTAACGGTTTAAATTTATATGTATTTTTTTTATAAGTATGTATATAACTCCAGCCAGCATTCTTTGAAATTTTTGATCATAAAATATTCAAATATCATACCCCAAGGTGATTAAAAACGTCCAAATTTAAGAGTATTTTCTATTTTGATTCATGTTTCGAAACGATTTTTTTCATATTTGATATCATTATAAAATTGAACTTTAATTGTCTTAGAGTGATATTTGACTGCTTTTCACAGTCATTTTCTGATCATATTCATGAACATATTTCAATCATTTTGGTTGAGATTTTTGACTCATTTTTGAATACGATTATCATGATTTATTATTCATATCTCTTACAAAATAAGGTGCTACATGATAATCATATTTCATCAGGGGAAGAAAGCATGCGAAAGTGAGCTATTTGAACCAAAGGTAATTCGCAAATAAGCTTGACTGATATACACCTGCGACTACAACATCCTCTTAAAAAACGATAAGGTACGCGATGTTGAAACCGTATCCAGGTATTTCAAGATAGCTTCACTTACCTGGGGTTCAAATAGCTCACAACCTTTGTATTGTCCAATCATTATGTATTTTCTGGGAAGCCGAAGGTGGAGAAATGATTGGCGACATCTTCGGTTACGAGCATCATTTACAATATCTTTTGTATAAATAAAAAAAATTTTATATATTTTTTCTAACTTCAAGATTGAAAAAATGTGTGCACGTGAAAAGAATACCCACTCAGCATTTGGGTGATTCAATTTTGAATTTCCCTACATATCAATACAATTTGATTACTCTTTCTGACTAAATAATAAGTTATCATACAATTGAACAAAAGAAATAATCAATTTGAATACTTTTGAAGATGAAAAACTAAAAAGCATTTTTCGATCACTTTTTGGAATCATGTTTGAAGTCCTTTAATGACTAAATTTTAATATTTCATAAAAACCAACAAAAAGAATAATCAAATATGCTTACCTTTGATGATCAAAAACTGAATATAGTTTTTCAATCACATTTTGGAATCATATTTGAATCAAATGTGTTTATTTTAGGTGATCAAAAATTTTAATCATTTTTCATTCAGCTTTCTGAATCTTTTATGAATATATTTGTTGACTGAATAATGAATTTTATAGTTGTTCAAATTTTACTTTTCATTAAAAATTTTATTTTTTTCAAATACACATATTTTTTCAATCATGAAGCTAAGAAAAAATATATAAAAATTTTATTATTTATGCAAAAGATATTCTTCAAGACAAAAATAATGTAATGCTGTTCGTGAACGAAGATTTCCCCAACCATTTCTCCCCTTCAGCTTCCCAGAATAAAGGCGCTCCTCCGAAGAGATTTAAGGCCGAGCTTCTCTTCCAATTTGCGTCGTGCCCCTTTTGGTTTTCCCTACAAATTGGCCGGAGGCAGATGAGTTTTCACTGAAAGCTTTTCATGGCAGAAATACACCCGGAGTGCTTGCCAAACACTGCCGAGGGGCGACTCCGCTTAGAAAAATTTTCTTCTAATTGAAAAACCTTATTTCTAAGATTTTGATGTTGCTTTGCCCGGGGTGTGAACACAGGGCATACGGTGTGGTAGGCGGAGCACGCTACCATCACACCACGGTGGCCGCTATCTATCCTTTCCCATTCCTTTTTTTGCTTTTCATCTTACTCTAACGCTCCTCGCTTTTCATCTCTTCCTTTTCTTTACTCTATATTAGACATTTGTCGGATCCGGTAGGATCGGACCACTATAACATATATCTCCCATACAACCGATCGTTCAGATAAGACGATTTTGGTCATCCTTGGCGCAATTTAGAAAGTATAAACGTGAAACTCGGTGATATATAGTTTAATATATCATAGAAGATTTTCTGAAAAAATCACTTTGATCGGAGCTATATAAAGTATATATCCCATACAACCGATCGCTCAGATAGAAAGATTTTTGGCAATTTCTCCCTTAATTTCCAATATAAAAACATTTAACTTGGTGATATTTATTCTAATATATCCTAGAAGATTTCCTGAAAAAATCACTTTGTTCGGAGCTATATGTATATAGTGTCACGGCTATTACCACCCCTAAGTTATCCCATCACTAAGGCGATGCTAAGGCCATGCCAAGCAGTATTTACGTTAATAATCAAATCAAGTATACACATATATAAGGCAGCCCAGAGAGATGTCACACACAGATGCATTTACTTATACGGCTATGTGCGCGCGAGAGACTGTAAACTACAAACATTCACATCAATAATTCAATCTTTATGTGTTTACATAAACGAATAAATAATTGCGTCTACACATATGTACGTATACGAGCAGCGGAGCGGCAATGCACAAACACATGCATATATCTTATCTCAGTGGTCACAAGAGAGGGCAATAATTTGTGCACGTAGTTGTGGCTGGCGATTTTGTAGCCGAAACAACTAGTAACTTCTGGAAATCGAAGAGCCTAGAAGTATGCAGCGTAAACTATAAAAGCAGTGCAGGCGAGTAAGAAGTAATTCAGTTTGATTTGAGTTGTCAAGCAGTTGCGATTAAGACGATATCTAGCAATAGCAGTATTATTTTGAATAGTAGAGTTTCATTGAGCTATCAATCAGTGTGGTTATTAAGCAAGCTATTCGTTGCACAGTTTGAGTGTTATTGTGAAGTACTTTAATAAAGGCCATTTTGCATTATTACAAATTGGAGTTATTAATTCAACAGTTTAGTGATTCGAACTTAGCAGAGGATTGCAAATAAGAGGATTTGCAAGTAAATTCGTTACAATTGGTGTCAGAAGAGGAATTGTTGAATAAATTCCAGAGGACAACAAGGACATGGCAAAGTTCAGTGAATTGAAGATCCAGCAACTAAAGAAGGAGTTGGAGAGCCGTGGATTGAATACAAGCGGCGTTAAACTTGAACTTCAGGCACGGCTACGAGAGGCAATGGAAAGAGAAGGAATTGATGTGGAAGAGTATGACTTTCATCTTGATGGCGAGGAAATAACAAAAATCGAAGAAACACCGCAGACAATTGCGAACACAGACTTGAACATGATTTTGGCTGCAATATCTGCTCAAACATCGACAGTGGCATCTCAACTAGAAGAACAGAAAACGTATATGTCATCTCAACTAGAAGAACAGAAGACGTATATGGTATCCCAGATGGAAGCACAAGAAACGCGTATATCCGAAATGTCGTCGCAAATGTCATCTCAGCTGGAATCGCAGGAGAACCGTATAACAGCGAAGATTGAAGCACAAGAGGCACGGATATCCGAAATGTCTGCTCAAATTTCAGCACAGATATCATCGCAGATCTCTGCTCAACTGGAAGAGCAAGAAGGACGTATTTCCTCGAAGTTGGAGGCGCAAGATACAAAAATTTTACAGTTTGAAGAAAAAATCGAGGCCGAGGTGGATGCTTTGAGAGGACGTATCGAGCAGTTGCAACTGAATCGCCCAGCAGTTTCAACTAGTAATTCAAAGGTAAAAACACCATCCTTTGACGGTTCTGTTCCTTTCCAGGTCTTTAAGCTACAGTTTGAGAAGACCGCAGCAGTGAACAACTGGAATGTGGAAGATAAAGTTGCCGCACTCTTCGTAGCATTGAAAGGACAAGCTGCCGAAATCTTACAGACTATTCCAGAGTACGAACGGAACAGTTAGGACGCACTGATGGCTGCTGTAGAACGGCGATACGGAAGCGAACACAGGAAACAGATATTTCAAATAGAATTGCGAAACCGCTACCAAAAAGCTAACGAGACTTTGCAGGAGTTTGCTTCGGACATTGAAAGATTGGCTCATCTTGCAAATGCGGATGCACCCGTGGAATACACGGAAAGAGTGAAGATTCAGAGCTTTATAAATGGCATAAGGGACGTCGAAACGAAGCGAGCCACATACGCGAACCCAAAGCAAACATTTTCTGAAACGGTATCCCATGCATTGACTCAGGAAACGGCGTCATTATTGAGTAAACCAGCATACAAAGCTCATCGTGTGGAAGTAGAAAGGCCAGAGTGGGTAGATACAATTTTGGAAGCTCTGAAGGGATCGCAACAGAAAAATGCCGGAGTTATGAAATGTTTCAAGTGCGGTAACCCAGGTCATATTGCACGTCACTGTAGTAGCAATTCCAATAGTTCCAACAATGTGGGTGGCCGTAAACGCAGAGCTGAAGGAGACGAGCAAATCTCCAAATCCACTCAATCGTTAAACTAAAGCGAGTCAGCCGCAATGGGCGACAGCTGGCCCCCTCAATTGAATGCCCCATAATCTCTATCTCGCAAATTGGAAGAAGGTCAAGCAATCTTACTGTCGGAGGACATGTGGATGGAAAGGAACGTTTACTGACTGTAGATACGGGTGCATCCCATTCCATCATTCGATCAGATTTAGTCAACAAGAAGATAAGACCATTGCTTGGAGCAAGATTACGTACAGCCACGGGAGAGGACACCCAGGTAATTGGAGAAGTAGAATGTGAAGTAGCAATTGGGAACGTCTCGGTACTTCACAATTTTATAGTGGCAGGTATTGTTGATGAAATCATAATTGGAGTGGACTTCTTAATCAACCAAGGCATCAAGATCGATATGCAAAGCAAGACGATGCGATATAAGAACATGGATGTGCCACTTAATTTCGGCTACGAGAGAGCCTACAGCAGTAAACGAGTGCTGGTGGAAGAGAGTCAGCGAATACCACCAAAATCCGAAGCAGTCATCTGGGCAAAGGTTGATGGAGATTGTGGGACAAACAAATTGTGGGTTGTCGAAGCAGCAAACAAATCAGCACTAAACATACTTGTAGGAAAAACCCTGGCTATGACAAAACAAGATGGACGTATTCCGGTAAGAGTACTCAATGAGTTCAAGTCACCACTCAAACTGACTAAAGGAGCTATTTTGGGAAGATGCCAAGGGGCTGAAGTAGTTATTAACTGTGAACAGCTCCAGGAACACGTTTCAGCTAGTAATACTGATCTTTCAAATGACATCACGGCATGGACACAGGGGCTAGAGGAAGCATATCAGAGTAAGGCAAAACAACTGCTCCTAAAGTACGCGAACATATTTGACCAGGATGATTCTAAACCAGGCCGCACCAACGTTGTGAAGCATCAAATTGACACTGGAGATGCGAGGCCGATCCGTCAAGCTCCACGTAGTGTTCCACTGGCGAAGCGGGAAGTTGTGAGTCAAATCATTCAAGAAATGAGCGACAGCGGCGTCATCGAACCATCAGCTAGTCCATGGAGCTCACCGGTAGTACTTGTAAAAAAGAAGGATTGAAAAATGAGGTTTTGCGTGGACTACCGGAAGTTGAATGACGTAACGAAAAAGGATAGCTACCCATTGCCAAGAATTGACGACACTCTGGACTCGCTATCTGGTACGAAATGGTTTTCCACGCTGGACTTGAAAAGCGGCTACTGGCAAGTGGAGGTGAAGGAGGAAGATAAAGAGAAAACAGCCTTCAGTGTCGGTGATGGTCTTTGGCAATTTACAGTGATGCCTTTTGGACTTTGTAATGCACCAGCTACTTTTGAGAGACTCATGGACCAGGTACTGAAAGGACTACATTGGAAAACATGCTAGGTGTACCTGGACGACATCATCGTATTGGGCAAGAACTTTGATGAACATCTTAAGAACTTAGAGGAAGTTTTCCAGAGAATAGCTGGCGCTGGTCTGAAGTTAAGTCCCAAAAAGTGTGCGCTGTTTAAAAAGGAAGTCAATTATTTAGGTCACAAGGTAACGACAGAGGGCATCTGCACTGCGAACGAAAAAATAGAGGCTGTACAGGATTGGTCAAGACCACAGAACCTACATGAATTGAGAAGTTTTCTTGGGCTGTGCACATATTACCGCCGATTTGTACCAAATTTTTCCAGCGTAGCCCATAGCCTCCATGAGCTTACAAGAAAAAACAAAGCTTTTGAATGGAAGAAGGAGCAAGAAGTGGCTTTCCAAACATTGAAGGAGCGTTTGTGCACTGCCCCAATGTTAGCATATCCGATTCCAGGAGCAACATTTATTCTAGATACAGCTGCAAGTGGATATGCTATAGGAGGCGTTTTATCACAACTGGTCGATGGACAGGAGAAGGTAGTTGCATATTACAGCCGTTCGATTGGAAAACCAGAGAGGAACTACTGTGTTACGCGGAGAGAGCTGTTGGCATTGGTAGACTGCATTAAACATTTTCACAAATACCTCTACGGCCAGCGATTCCGTGTCAGGACAGATCACGCAGCGTTGAAATGGCTTCTGCAGTTCCGTAATCCGGAAGGACAATTGGCACGGTGGATCGAGCGACTACAAAGCTACGACTTTTCCATTGAGCATCGAAAAGGTAGTACCCATGGAAATGCTGATGCAATGTCACGAAGACCATGTAGTTTGGAATGCAAGCACTGTTCAAAAGCCGAGGCTAAAGAAGACATTATAGATGTCGGGCTAATGAATATAACATGTACAGATGAATGGGACAAGGAACAACTAAGAAAGTGCCAGCTAGAAGATGCAGATCTGTCACGTGTTATGCAAGGGCTCGAACGAAATGAAAGACCAAACAGAGAAGAGATGTCAGCAGAGAGTCCCATTGCGAAGTCATATTGGGCACAGTGGAACAGTTTAGAATTGATATCCGGTTGCCTTCATCGAGTATGGGAGAGTGAGGATAGTAAATACAAGAATAAACTGATAGTTGTTCCCAGAAAGAGGATTCCTGACGTGCTCAGCGAGCTGCATAATGGTCCAAGCGGAGGTCATCTTGGAATCACGAAGACGCTCGAGAAGATTAAACAGAGATTCTATTGGGTTGGTTGCCGTCAGTCGGTCACTGAGTGGATTGCGAACTGCGAGGTTTGCAGCAGAGTGAAAGGGCCCAGAACACGAAGTCATGGCCAGATGAAGCAATATAACTCAGGTGCGCCATTTGAAAGGATCGCCATGGATGTCGCAGGTCAATTTCCTACTAGTAACCGCGGAAACAAATACGTACTGGTGGTTATGGATTATTTCAGTAAATGGCCAGAGGTATACCCAATCCCAAACCAAGAAGCAGAAACAGTAGCAGAAGTGGTTAAAAACGAATGGGTTGCAAGGTATGGTGTACCAATGGAGTTACATTCTGACCAAGGCAGGAATTTCGAATCAGCTGTGTTCCAGGAAATGTGTAAGTCATTGGGCATTCGAAAAACACGGACAACTGCATTGCATCCTCAATCCGATGGTATGGTAGAACGATTCAATAGAACATTGGAGGAGCACTTAAGGAAAGTAGTAGACAAGTACCATAAAGAATGGGATACCCGCATACCATTATTCTTGATGGCTTACCGATCAGCAGTGCATGAGACAACGGGCCAAACCCCTGCAAAAGTAATTTTTGGCAATGACCTTAGACTGCCAGCTGATTTGAAGTTTGGGATAGATGCCAATGCGGAGAGAAATGTCAGGAAATCCACTAGTGATTTGGAAGAAGAGCTAAGAGAAATACATGATCTGATAAGGCAACGAACAAAGATTATGAGTGACAAGATGAAAGCCAGATACGATAAAGCAATTAATTCAGAAGGTTTTCAGGAAGGAGATTTGGTGCTGTTATACAACCCACAACGTAAAAAAGGTTTGTCCCCGAAATTGCAGTGTAATTGGGAAGGCCCATACAAAGTTGTAAAACGGATCAACGATGTAGTGTACCGCATACAAACCATCGGTAAACGACGAACCAAAATGAAAGTGGTCCATTTGGAAAGGCTGGCAACGTTTAGATCGAGAGATTTGTCTGATCGGGACGATCAGACTTAGGTGGAGGGCAGTGTCACGGCTATTACCACCCCTAAGTTATCCCATCACTAAGGCGATGCTAAGGCCATGCCAAGCAGTATTTACGTTAATAATCAAATCAAGTATACACATATATAAGGCAGCCCAGAGAGATGTCACACACAGATGCATTTACTTATACGGCTATGTGCGCGCGAGAGACTGTAAACTACAAACATTCACATCAATAATTCAATCTTTATGTGTTTACATAAACGAATAAATAATTGCGTCTACACATATGTACGTATACGAGCAGCGGAGCGGCAATGCACAAACACATGCATATATCTTATCTCAGTGGTCACAAGAGAGGGCAATAATTTGTGCACGTAGTTGTGGCTGGCGATTTTGTAGCCGAAACAACTAGTAACTTCTGGAAATCGAAGAGCCTAGAAGTATGCAGCGTAAACTATAAAAGCAGTGCAGGCGAGTAAGAAGTAATTCAGTTTGATTTGAGTTGTCAAGCAGTTGCGATTAAGACGATATCTAGCAATAGCAGTATTATTTTGAATAGTAGAGTTTCATTGAGCTATCAATCAGTGTGGTTATTAAGCAAGCTATTCGTTGCACAGTTTGAGTGTTATTGTGAAGTACTTTAATAAAGGCCATTTTGCATTATTACAAATTGGAGTTATTAATTCAACAGTTTAGTGATTCGAACTTAGCAGAGGATTGCAAATAAGAGGATTTGCAAGTAAATTCGTTACAATTGGTGTCAGAAGAGGAATTGTTGAATAAATTCCAGAGGACAACAAGGACATGGCAAAGTTCAGTGAATTGAAGATCCAGCAACTAAAGAAGGAGTTGGAGAGCCGTGGATTGAATACAAGCGGCGTTAAACTTGAACTTCAGGCACGGCTACGAGAGGCAATGGAAAGAGAAGGAATTGATGTGGAAGAGTATGACTTTCATCTTGATGGCGAGGAAATAACAAAAATCGAAGAAACACCGCAGACAATTGCGAACACAGACTTGAACATGATTTTGGCTGCAATATCTGCTCAAACATCGACAGTGGCATCTCAACTAGAAGAACAGAAAACGTATATGTCATCTCAACTAGAAGAACAGAAGACGTATATGGTATCCCAGATGGAAGCACAAGAAACGCGTATATCCGAAATGTCGTCGCAAATGTCATCTCAGCTGGAATCGCAGGAGAACCGTATAACAGCGAAGATTGAAGCACAAGAGGCACGGATATCCGAAATGTCTGCTCAAATTTCAGCACAGATATCATCGCAGATCTCTGCTCAACTGGAAGAGCAAGAAGGACGTATTTCCTCGAAGTTGGAGGCGCAAGATACAAAAATTTTACAGTTTGAAGAAAAAATCGAGGCCGAGGTGGATGCTTTGAGAGGACGTATCGAGCAGTTGCAACTGAATCGCCCAGCAGTTTCAACTAGTAATTCAAAGGTAAAAACACCATCCTTTGACGGTTCTGTTCCTTTCCAGGTCTTTAAGCTACAGTTTGAGAAGACCGCAGCAGTGAACAACTGGAATGTGGAAGATAAAGTTGCCGCACTCTTCGTAGCATTGAAAGGACAAGCTGCCGAAATCTTACAGACTATTCCAGAGTACGAACGGAACAGTTAGGACGCACTGATGGCTGCTGTAGAACGGCGATACGGAAGCGAACACAGGAAACAGATATTTCAAATAGAATTGCGAAACCGCTACCAAAAAGCTAACGAGACTTTGCAGGAGTTTGCTTCGGACATTGAAAGATTGGCTCATCTTGCAAATGCGGATGCACCCGTGGAATACACGGAAAGAGTGAAGATTCAGAGCTTTATAAATGGCATAAGGGACGTCGAAACGAAGCGAGCCACATACGCGAACCCAAAGCAAACATTTTCTGAAACGGTATCCCATGCATTGACTCAGGAAACGGCGTCATTATTGAGTAAACCAGCATACAAAGCTCATCGTGTGGAAGTAGAAAGGCCAGAGTGGGTAGATACAATTTTGGAAGCTCTGAAGGGATCGCAACAGAAAAATGCCGGAGTTATGAAATGTTTCAAGTGCGGTAACCCAGGTCATATTGCACGTCACTGTAGTAGCAATTCCAATAGTTCCAACAATGTGGGTGGCCGTAAACGCATAGCTGAAGGAGACGAGCAAATCTCCAAATCCACTCAATCGTTAAACTAAAGCGAGTCAGCCGCAATGGGCGACAGCTGGCCCCCTCAATTGAATGCCCCATAATCTCTATCTCGCAAATTGGAAGAAGGTCAAGCAATCTTACTGTCGGAGGACATGTGGATGGAAAGGAACGTTTACTGACTGTAGATACGGGTGCATCCCATTCCATCATTCGATCAGATTTAGTCAACAAGAAGATAAGACCATTGCTTGGAGCAAGATTACGTACAGCCACGGGAGAGGACACCCAGGTAATTGGAGAAGTAGAATGTGAAGTAGCAATTGGGAACGTCTCGGTACTTCACAATTTTATAGTGGCAGGTATTGTTGATGAAATCATAATTGGAGTGGACTTCTTAATCAACCAAGGCATCAAGATCGATATGCAAAGCAAGACGATGCGATATAAGAACATGGATGTGCCACTTAATTTCGGCTACGAGAGAGCCTACAGCAGTAAACGAGTGCTGGTGGAAGAGAGTCAGCGAATACCACCAAAATCCGAAGCAGTCATCTGGGCAAAGGTTGATGGAGATTGTGGGACAAACAAATTGTGGGTTGTCGAAGCAGCAAACAAATCAGCACTAAACATACTTGTAGGAAAAACCCTGGCTATGACAAAACAAGATGGACGTATTCCGGTAAGAGTACTCAATGAGTTCAAGTCACCACTCAAACTGACTAAAGGAGCTATTTTGGGAAGATGCCAAGGGGCTGAAGTAGTTATTAACTGTGAACAGCTCCAGGAACACGTTTCAGCTAGTAATACTGATCTTTCAAATGACATCACGGCATGGACACAGGGGCTAGAGGAAGCATATCAGAGTAAGGCAAAACAACTGCTCCTAAAGTACGCGAACATATTTGACCAGGATGATTCTAAACCAGGCCGCACCAACGTTGTGAAGCATCAAATTGACACTGGAGATGCGAGGCCGATCCGTCAAGCTCCACGTAGTGTTCCACTGGCGAAGCGGGAAGTTGTGAGTCAAATCATTCAAGAAATGAGCGACAGCGGCGTCATCGAACCATCAGCTAGTCCATGGAGCTCACCGGTAGTACTTGTAAAAAAGAAGGATTGAAAAATGAGGTTTTGCGTGGACTACCGGAAGTTGAATGACGTAACGAAAAAGGATAGCTACCCATTGCCAAGAATTGACGACACTCTGGACTCGCTATCTGGTACGAAATGGTTTTCCACGCTGGACTTGAAAAGCGGCTACTGGCAAGTGGAGGTGAAGGAGGAAGATAAAGAGAAAACAGCCTTCAGTGTCGGTGATGGTCTTTGGCAATTTACAGTGATGCCTTTTGGACTTTGTAATGCACCAGCTACTTTTGAGAGACTCATGGACCAGGTACTGAAAGGACTACATTGGAAAACATGCTAGGTGTACCTGGACGACATCATCGTATTGGGCAAGAACTTTGATGAACATCTTAAGAACTTAGAGGAAGTTTTCCAGAGAATAGCTGGCGCTGGTCTGAAGTTAAGTCCCAAAAAGTGTGCGCTGTTTAAAAAGGAAGTCAATTATTTAGGTCACAAGGTAACGACAGAGGGCATCTGCACTGCGAACGAAAAAATAGAGGCTGTACAGGATTGGTCAAGACCACAGAACCTACATGAATTGAGAAGTTTTCTTGGGCTGTGCACATATTACCGCCGATTTGTACCAAATTTTTCCAGCGTAGCCCATAGCCTCCATGAGCTTACAAGAAAAAACAAAGCTTTTGAATGGAAGAAGGAGCAAGAAGTGGCTTTCCAAACATTGAAGGAGCGTTTGTGCACTGCCCCAATGTTAGCATATCCGATTCCAGGAGCAACATTTATTCTAGATACAGCTGCAAGTGGATATGCTATAGGAGGCGTTTTATCACAACTGGTCGATGGACAGGAGAAGGTAGTTGCATATTACAGCCGTTCGATTGGAAAACCAGAGAGGAACTACTGTGTTACGCGGAGAGAGCTGTTGGCATTGGTAGACTGCATTAAACATTTTCACAAATACCTCTACGGCCAGCGATTCCGTGTCAGGACAGATCACGCAGCGTTGAAATGGCTTCTGCAGTTCCGTAATCCGGAAGGACAATTGGCACGGTGGATCGAGCGACTACAAAGCTACGACTTTTCCATTGAGCATCGAAAAGGTAGTACCCATGGAAATGCTGATGCAATGTCACGAAGACCATGTAGTTTGGAATGCAAGCACTGTTCAAAAGCCGAGGATAAAGAAGACATTATAGATGTCGGGCTAATGAATATAACATGTACAGATGAATGGGACAAGGAACAACTAAGAAAGTGCCAGCTAGAAGATGCAGATCTGTCACGTGTTATGCAAGGGCTCGAACGAAATGAAAGACCAAACAGAGAAGAGATGTCAGCAGAGAGTCCCATTGCGAAGTCATATTGGGCACAGTGGAACAGTTTAGAATTGATATCCGGTTGCCTTCATCGAGTATGGGAGAGTGAGGATAGTAAATACAAGAATAAACTGATAGTTGTTCCCAGAAAGAGGATTCCTGACGTGCTCAGCGAGCTGCATAATGGTCCAAGCGGAGGTCATCTTGGAATCACGAAGACGCTCGAGAAGATTAAACAGAGATTCTATTGGGTTGGTTGCCGTCAGTCGGTCACTGAGTGGATTGCGAACTGCGAGGTTTGCAGCAGAGTGAAAGGGCCCAGAACACGAAGTCATGGCCAGATGAAGCAATATAACTCAGGTGCGCCATTTGAAAGGATCGCCATGGATGTCGCAGGTCAATTTCCTACTAGTAACCGCGGAAACAAATACGTACTGGTGGTTATGGATTATTTCAGTAAATGGCCAGAGGTATACCCAATCCCAAACCAAGAAGCAGAAACAGTAGCAGAAGTGGTTAAAAACGAATGGGTTGCAAGGTATGGTGTACCAATGGAGTTACATTCTGACCAAGGCAGGAATTTCGAATCAGCTGTGTTCCAGGAAATGTGTAAGTCATTGGGCATTCGAAAAACACGGACAACTGCATTGCATCCTCAATCCGATGGTATGGTAGAACGATTCAATAGAACATTGGAGGAGCACTTAAGGAAAGTAGTAGACAAGTACCATAAAGAATGGGATACCCGCATACCATTATTCTTGATGGCTTACCGATCAGCAGTGCATGAGACAACGGGCCAAACCCCTGCAAAAGTAATTTTTGGCAATGACCTTAGACTGCCAGCTGATTTGAAGTTTGGGATAGATGCCAATGCGGAGAGAAATGTCAGGAAATCCACTAGTGATTTGGAAGAAGAGCTAAGAGAAATACATGATCTGATAAGGCAACGAACAAAGATTATGAGTGACAAGATGAAAGCCAGATACGATAAAGCAATTAATTCAGAAGGTTTTCAGGAAGGAGATTTGGTGCTGTTATACAACCCACAACGTAAAAAAGGTTTGACCCCGAAATTGCAGTGTAATTGGGAAGGCCCATACAAAGTTGTAAAACGGATCAACGATGTAGTGTACCGCATACAAACCATCGGTAAACGACGAACCAAAATGAAAGTGGTCCATTTGGAAAGGCTGGCAACGTTTAGATCGAGAGATTTGTCTGATCGGGACGATCAGACTTAGGTGGAGGGCAGTGTCACGGCTATTACCACCCCTAAGTTATCCCATCACTAAGGCGATGCTAAGGCCATGCCAAGCAGTATTTACGTTAATAATCAAATCAAGTATACACATATATAAGGCAGCCCAGAGAGATGTCACACACAGATGCATTTACTTATACGGCTATGTGCGCGCGAGAGACTGTAAACTACAAACATTCACATCAATAATTCAATCTTTATGTGTTTACATAAACGAATAAATAATTGCGTCTACACATATGTACGTATACGAGCAGCGGAGCGGCAATGCACAAACACATGCATATATCTTATCTCAGTGGTCACAAGAGAGGGCAATAATTTGTGCACGTAGTTGTGGCTGGCGATTTTGTAGCCGAAACAACTAGTAACTTCTGGAAATCGAAGAGCCTAGAAGTATGCAGCGTAAACTATAAAAGCAGTGCAGGCGAGTAAGAAGTAATTCAGTTTGATTTGAGTTGTCAAGCAGTTGCGATTAAGACGATATCTAGCAATAGCAGTATTATTTTGAATAGTAGAGTTTCATTGAGCTATCAATCAGTGTGGTTATTAAGCAAGCTATTCGTTGCACAGTTTGAGTGTTATTGTGAAGTACTTTAATAAAGGCCATTTTGCATTATTACAAATTGGAGTTATTAATTCAACAGTTTAGTGATTCGAACTTAGCAGAGGATTGCAAATAAGAGGATTTGCAAGTAAATTCGTTACAATTGGTGTCAGAAGAGGAATTGTTGAATAAATTCCAGAGGACAACAAGGACATGGCAAAGTTCAGTGAATTGAAGATCCAGCAACTAAAGAAGGAGTTGGAGAGCCGTGGATTGAATACAAGCGGCGTTAAACTTGAACTTCAGGCACGGCTACGAGAGGCAATGGAAAGAGAAGGAATTGATGTGGAAGAGTATGACTTTCATCTTGATGGCGAGGAAATAACAAAAATCGAAGAAACACCGCAGACAATTGCGAACACAGACTTGAACATGATTTTGGCTGCAATATCTGCTCAAACATCGACAGTGGCATCTCAACTAGAAGAACAGAAAACGTATATGTCATCTCAACTAGAAGAACAGAAGACGTATATGGTATCCCAGATGGAAGCACAAGAAACGCGTATATCCGAAATGTCGTCGCAAATGTCATCTCAGCTGGAATCGCAGGAGAACCGTATAACAGCGAAGATTGAAGCACAAGAGGCACGGATATCCGAAATGTCTGCTCAAATTTCAGCACAGATATCATCGCAGATCTCTGCTCAACTGGAAGAGCAAGAAGGACGTATTTCCTCGAAGTTGGAGGCGCAAGATACAAAAATTTTACAGTTTGAAGAAAAAATCGAGGCCGAGGTGGATGCTTTGAGAGGACGTATCGAGCAGTTGCAACTGAATCGCCCAGCAGTTTCAACTAGTAATTCAAAGGTAAAAACACCATCCTTTGACGGTTCTGTTCCTTTCCAGGTCTTTAAGCTACAGTTTGAGAAGACCGCAGCAGTGAACAACTGGAATGTGGAAGATAAAGTTGCCGCACTCTTCGTAGCATTGAAAGGACAAGCTGCCGAAATCTTACAGACTATTCCAGAGTACGAACGGAACAGTTAGGACGCACTGATGGCTGCTGTAGAATGGCGATACGGAAGCGAACACAGGAAACAGATATTTCAAATAGAATTGCGAAACCGCTACCAAAAAGCTAACGAGACTTTGCAGGAGTTTGCTTCGGACATTGAAAGATTGGCTCATCTTGCAAATGCGGATGCACCCGTGGAATACACGGAAAGAGTGAAGATTCAGAGCTTTATAAATGGCATAAGGGACGTCGAAACGAAGCGAGCCACATACGCGAACCCAAAGCAAACATTTTCTGAAACGGTATCCCATGCATTGACTCAGGAAACGGCGTCATTATTGAGTAAACCAGCATACAAAGCTCATCGTGTGGAAGTAGAAAGGCCAGAGTGGGTAGATACAATTTTGGAAGCTCTGAAGGGATCGCAACAGAAAAATGCCGGAGTTATGAAATGTTTCAAGTGCGGTAACCCAGGTCATATTGCACGTCACTGTAGTAGCAATTCCAATAGTTCCAACAATGTGGGTGGCCGTAAACGCAGAGCTGAAGGAGACGAGCAAATCTCCAAATCCACTCAATCGTTAAACTAAAGCGAGTCAGCCGCAATGGGCGACAGCTGGCCCCCTCAATTGAATGCCCCATAATCTCTATCTCGCAAATTGGAAGAAGGTCAAGCAATCTTACTGTCGGAGGACATGTGGATGGAAAGGAACGTTTACTGACTGTAGATACGGGTGCATCCCATTCCATCATTCGATCAGATTTAGTCAACAAGAAGATAAGACCATTGCTTGGAGCAAGATTACGTACAGCCACGGGAGAGGACACCCAGGTAATTGGAGAAGTAGAATGTGAAGTAGCAGTTGGGAACGTCTCGGTACTTCACAATTTTATAGTGGCAGGTATTGTTGATGAAATCATAATTGGAGTGGACTTCTTAATCAACCAAGGCATCAAGATCGATATGCAAAGCAAGACGATGCGATATAAGAACATGGATGTGCCACTTAATTTCGGCTACGAGAGAGCCTACAGCAGTAAACGAGTGCTGGTGGAAGAGAGTCAGCGAATACCACCAAAATCCGAAGCAGTCATCTGGGCAAAGGTTGATGGAGATTGTGGGACAAACAAATTGTGGGTTGTCGAAGCAGCAAACAAATCAGCACTAAACATACTTGTAGGAAAAACCCTGGCTATGACAAAACAAGATGGACGTATTCCGGTAAGAGTACTCAATGAGTTCAAGTCACCACTCAAACTGACTAAAGGAGCTATTTTGGGAAGATGCCAAGAGGCTGAAGTAGTTATTAACTGTGAACAGCTCCAGGAACACGTTTCAGCTAGTAATACTGATCTTTCAAATGACATCACGGCATGGACACAGGGGCTAGAGGAAGCATATCAGAGTAAGGCAAAACAACTGCTCCTAAAGTACGCGAACATATTTGACCAGGATGATTCTAAACCAGGCCGCACCAACGTTGTGAAGCATCAAATTGACACTGGAGATGTGAGGCCGATCCGTCAAGCTCCACGTAGTGTTCCACTGGCGAAGCGGGAAGTTGTGAGTCAAATCATTCAAGAAATGAGCGACAGCGGCGTCATCGAGCCATCAGCTAGTCCATAGAGCTCACCGGTAGTACTTGTAAAAAAGAAGGATGGAAAAATGAGGTTTTGCGTGGACTACCGGAAGTTGAATGACGTAACGAAAAAGGATAGCTACCCATTGCCAAGAATTGACGACACTCTGGACTCGCTATCTGGTACGAAATGGTTTTCCACGCTGGACTTGAAAAGCGGCTACTGGCAAGTGGAGGTGAAGGAGGAAGATAAAGAGAAAACAGCCTTCAGTGTCGGTGATGGTCTTTGGCAATTTACAGTGATGCCTTTTGGACTTTGTAATGCACCAGCTACTTTTGAGAGACTCATGGACCAGGTACTGAAAGGACTACATTGGAAAACATGCTTGGTGTACCTGGACAACATCATCGTATTGGGCAAGAACTTTGATGAACATCTTAAGAACTTAGAGGAAGTTTTCCAGAGAATAGCTGGCGCTGGTCTGAAGTTAAGTCCCAAAAAGTGTGCGCTGTTTAAAAAGGAAGTCAATTATTTAGGTCACAAGGTAACGACAGAGGGCATCTGCACTGCGAACGAAAAAATAGAGGCTGTACAGGATTGGTCAAGACCACAGAACCTACATGAATTGAGAAGTTTTCTTGGGCTGTGCACATATTACCGCCGATTTGTACCAAATTTTTCCAGCGTAGCCCATAGCCTCCATGAGCTTACAAGAAAAAACAAAGCTTTTGAATGGAAGAAGGAGCAAGAAGTGGCTTTCCAAACATTGAAGGAGCGTTTGTGCACTGCCCCAATGTTAGCATATCCGATTCCAGGAGCAACATTTATTCTAGATACAGATGCAAGTGGATATGCTATAGGAGGCGTTTTATCACAACTGGTCGATGGACAGGAGAAGGTAGTTGCATATTACAGCCGTTCGATTGGAAAACCAGAGAGGAACTACTGTGTTACGCGGAGAGAGCTGTTGGCATTGGTAGACTGCATTAAACATTTTCACAAATACCTCTACGGCCAGCGATTCCGTGTCAGGACAGATCACGCAGCGTTGAAATGGCTTCTGCAGTTCCGTAATCCGGAAGGACAATTGGCACGGTGGATCGAGCGACTACAAAGCTACGACTTTTCCATTGAGCATCGAAAAGGTAGTACCCATGGAAATGCTGATGCAATGTCACGAAGACCATGTAGTTTGGAATGCAAGCACTGTTCAAAAGCCGAGGCTAAAGAAGACATTATAGATGTCGGGCTAATGAATATAACATGTACAGATGAATGGGACAAGGAACAGCTAAGAAAGTGCCAGCTAGAAGATGCAGATCTGTCACGTGTTATGCAAGGGCTCGAACGAAATGAAAGACCAAACAGAGAAGAGATGTCAGCAGAGAGTCCCATTGCGAAGTCATATTGGGCACAGTGGAACAGTTTAGAATTGATATCCGGTTGCCTTCATCGAGTATGGGAGAGTGAGGATGGTAAATACAAGAATAAACTGATAGTTGTTCCCAGAAAGAGGATTCCTGACGTGCTCAGCGAGCTGCATAATGGTCCAAGCGGAGGTCATCTTGGAATCACGAAGACGCTCGAGAAGATTAAACAGAGATTCTATTGGGTTGGTTGCCGTCAGTCGGTCACTGAGTGGATTGCGAACTGCGAGGTTTGCAGCAGAGCGAAAGGGCCCAGAACACGAAGTCATGGCCAGATGAAGCAATATAACTCAGGTGCGCCATTTGAAAGGATCGCCATGGATGTCGCAGGTCAATTTCCTACTAGTAACCGCGGAAACAAATACGTACTGGTGGTTATGGATTATTTCAGTAAATGGCCAGAGGTATACCCAATCCCAAACCAAGAAGCAGAAACAGTAGCAGAAGTGGTTAAAAACGAATGGGTTGCAAGGTATGGTGTACCAATGGAGTTACATTCTGACCAAGGCAGGAATTTCGAATCAGCTGTGTTCCAGGAAATGTGTAAGTCATTGGGCATTCGAAAAACACGGACAACTGCATTGCATCCTCAAACCGATGGTATGGTAGAACGATTCAATAGAACATTGGAGGAGCACTTAAGGAAAGTAGTAGACAAGTACCATAAAGAATGGGATACCCGCATACCATTATTCTTGTTGGCTTACCGATCAGCAGTGCATGAGACAACGGGCCAAACCCCTGCAAAAGTAATTTTTGGCAATGACCTTAGACTGCCAGCTGATTTGAAGTTTGGGATAGATGCCAATGCGGAGAGAAATGTCAGGAAATCCACTAGTGATTTGGAAGAAGAGCTAAGAGAAATACATGATCTGATAAGGCAACGAACAAAGATTATGAGTGACAAGATGAAAGCCAGATACGATAAAGCAATTAATTCAGAAGGTTTTCAGGAAGGAGATTTGGTGCTGTTATACAACCCACAACGTAAAAAAGGTTTGTCCCCGAAATTGCAGTGTAATTGGGAAGGCCCATACAAAGTTGTAAAACGGATCAACGATGTAGTGTACCGCATACAAACCATCGGTAAACGACGAACCAAAATGAAAGTGGTCCATTTGGAAAGGCTGGCAACGTTTAGATCGAGAGATTTGTCTGATCGGGACGATCAGACTTAGGTGGAGGGCAGTGTCACGGCTATTACCACCCCTAAGTTATCCCATCACTAAGGCGATGCTAAGGCCATGCCAAGCAGTATTTACGTTAATAATCAAATCAAGTATACACATATATAAGGCAGCCCAGAGAGATGTCACACACAGATGCATTTACTTATACGGCTATGTGCGCGCGAGAGACTGTAAACTACAAACATTCACATCAATAATTCAATCTTTATGTGTTTACATAAACGAATAAATAATTGCGTCTACACATATGTACGTATACGAGCAGCGGAGCGGCAATGCACAAACACATGCATATATCTTATCTCAGTGGTCACAAGAGAGGGCAATAATTTGTGCACGTAGTTGTGGCTGGCGATTTTGTAGCCGAAACAACTAGTAACTTCTGGAAATCGAAGAGCCTAGAAGTATGCAGCGTAAACTATAAAAGCAGTGCAGGCGAGTAAGAAGTAATTCAGTTTGATTTGAGTTGTCAAGCAGTTGCGATTAAGACGATATCTAGCAATAGCCAGCAGTATTATTTTGAATAGTAGAGTTTCATTGAGCTATCAATCAGTGTGGTTATTAAGCAAGCTATTCGTTGCACAGTTTGAGTGTTATTGTGAAGTACTTTAATAAAGGCCATTTTGCATTATTACAAATTGGAGTTATTAATTCAACAGTTTAGTGATTCGAACTTAGCAGAGGATTGCAAATAAGAGGATTTGCAAGTAAATTCGTTACAATAGTATATACCTATCCCATACAACCGATCGTTCATATATGAGGTTTTTTTGCCATTTTTTATTTTATATTTATCTTAAAAATCGTTTAGGTATGTACATCTGTTCACTATATATTTCTTATCTTATACATCCGATTATTTGGAGATTACGAACGGGATAAGATTATTGTTCAGCCCCATTCATGAAAGGTATGAAGTCTTCGGCACAGCCGAAGACAGTCCCGTCGTTACTTGATTTTTCTTGCTCTCTATCTTCTCCCGACATTCACTTTTCGAAATTTTTGGGGAGGGTCAACATCATTCCATACAGTTTGTAGGCAATTGTCAAATATAGCTGGATATCACCATCTTCACCGCGGGACTGTTACGACTAACGTTCAACAAGGGTTCCAAAAAGAGTTCCACGAAATCATAGATTCTGCAGCACGCTTCGTTACGGCAGCAAACTACCGGAAATTTTCAAGTGTTATCTTTCAACCGAATAGATCTTAAGATTGTCATTAGTAAAACATGGGCCAAACAAGGGTGCCGCTACTAAAATACGGGAGACCAGCTAATTAAAAAGAATCGTACTGACTGATATCTCTCCACACCAGTAGCGAAAGTGCTTTAAACCGTTATGCTCCTTTACTACACCGCAAATCATTGCTTTACGCAAAATGTAAAGCAACACAACAGCTTTAAATGCCATTAATTGTGGTGATCTGCTAACGTGGTTTAGAATTGTAATGTACTGTGACGAATATTAGCATCGCTAAGCGAACTACTATCACTAAGTCGATACTAAGCAGTATGTACGTAAACAAATCAATCATCATCTACACACATACATACAAGGAAACGGAGAGATACTCATAAACACATGTAATCATCAGCCGAAGTAGTACTCACATATACACACGCATATGGCTATGCGAGAAGCTATAAACTACAAATACATACGCATATAGCTGGTAACCAAGCCGGAGATTCTAGAAGGAGAAACGTCTAGACATTTGGAGAAATATGCGGACAAGACAACAGAGAGTATAGAAGCAGCGCAAGCTGAGTTGTCAGTAATTAGTTTGGTTTAAACACGCCATTAGTTGTGAAGTATAAGTGTTATTGTGAAGTACTCTCAAAGTAGTCCAATAAAGACCATTTTGCATTACTGAATATTGGAGTTATTTATTCGACAATTTAGCGATTGAACGTTTGCAGAAGGTTTCAAATAAGCGGAGTTCCTTAAATTCGTTACATTACTATCACACTCGGCATACTAAAGATGGGTTTGCCTTCATTTAAATAGTGATCCTCCTCCCTCTTCTAGTTAATACTCCATTTCTTCACTATCACTTCCAACTCCCTCATATATAGAACCTCTACAGCAAATATTGGATACCTGCTTCAAACATTTTCACAGGCTTGCGAGTTGAAATTCGTCCTAACAGAGGCGTGGAACCGGACACTTTTACTTAATTGTGTACAGATTAAGAGCTAAATATCAATTTTTTTAAAAGAGGTAAGGCATGGAACGTTGCTCGGTCAATTTTCAAAAACTCTATATAGCCTTAAAATACATATTGATCACTATAAACTAAAATTTCGTCACGATCGATTGAGTACTTTGGGCGTCTATAACATATACATATGTATATATATAAAAGTTTTTTTTATTTATACGATATATATTTACCACGAGGAACTTGAGTAATAGGATTGGAAAAAGTTTGAAATAAATTAATGCTGCCACGATTGCATACAACACAGTAATCAGTTGGGTTCGTAGACCCAATAGATCCTGATAAAGAAACGTATAGTAGATAAGTGCATATTCTTGTATCAAAAGTATTGGATATTCCATATAGGAAAGGAATTCATAGCCGCTACTGTAGTTATACGACATCATTACTGTATAGCTGAATAGTTCCAAACAAAGACCGATCACACTGATACCTGTAATGGTAAGAACGAAATTATCGGAAATTAATAAATTGTTTGTTTTTTTATAGATTTTTTAAAAAATGTTTAGACCCCTAGCGAATGAGTCAAGCAAACATAGTAACCCTGTCATCGTAGACTAGGTGTCATTGTACAGAAGTGTTAGTTTGGAAAATTGGGCTTCAGGCATAAAAAAGAACGCTAAGTTCTACAAACTGTTGCGATGTAATGTACAGGCGTATGCTAAGCATTAACGATCAACGACTAACTCCCTAGACTTTGCAGTTTTTTAAACTCGCGATATCTGCACTGACACCGACCAAATCCTCGGCGACCTTATTTACAACATACACAAAGCAAATGTTATAACACTACCGACTGTCTTACATACAAAAATACTAGTTGTGACGATCCCTCAGGATCTAAATTTTGGCTAGCCGTAACAAAATTCTCAAGTCTTTTGCCGGCAACACCGCCAAGCTACATGGCTCTCCTCCGATTCAAATACCCCCAGTCAGATCGATCACGTATTTTAGATGTACGCACGATTCGACTAGGATAACTATATCTTCATAGTCAAAATACGCGCTCGCCTCTGCGCAGCAAAAAGCAAAAAAACACAAGGAAAGCTAGACGTCAAAATTCTCCCACAGCTGCTCTCTAAAAACACTAGTCAATCCAACTGTATGATGGAGCAGTGGGAGCATATCTCTAAAGCAGTTCGTACCGCCACCGAGGAAGGAATTAGTTACCGGCGATCATGGAAAAACGACTGGTACAATGAAGAATTCTGCGTTGCAACCCAAACAAAATACGCTGCCTAAAGGGCTATACGTTAAAAGCGAACTCAACAAGTAGCGAGACAGCTTTGCAGGAAAACTAAAGCAGAGGAAGAGATGCTTGATAGCGAGGAGCTTGTGCTTGCTAGCCCTCAAAAATAACGCCCGCAAATTTAACAAAAAATTCCACTAGCGACAGAAAGTTGTATTAAGTCCGGGGCAAACTCTTGTGACGGTAACCTTGTAACCGATGTCCAGTGAGTACTTAGACTATGGATGGAACACTTCTTTGCCCTTTGAAGCCCACCGAGAATCAGCTGATTGAACCTTATCAGTGCGGCTTCAGACGTAGTAAATCTACTCGACCAGATTTTCACTATGCACCAAATTTTCGAAAATAAACGCGAAATAAGAATTGACACACATCACCTCTTTGTTAATTTTAAAGCCGCCTTCGACAGCACAAAGAAGCTGCTTATATGCCGCTTTGTCTGAATTTTTATACAGCTGGCCAAATTACGTTGAGAAACATCATCAGCCCAGTGAGAATTGGGAAGGGCCTTTCCGTGCCTTTCGGAACTAAACGAGGTTTTAGAGTGATCCCCTATCGTGCGATTTCTTTAATTTAATGCTGGAGAAAATACTACAAGCTGCAGAACTTAACCGCTTCGCAACAATATCCTATAAAAGCGTGCAATTACTGGCATATGCTGGCGATATTGATATCATCGGTCAGCAGATCCGCGCCGTAAGTTTTGCTTACTCCAAATTAGAAAAAGAGCGGTTTGATGGCGAATGAGGACAAACAAGTATCTGCTGTCATCAAGCAAGGAGTCAGTGCGTTTGCGTCTTGCGTGCATTAACACAAAATCCAGCTAATAATCACTTTTGCTACTTTGGACTGAGTAGGCAATTGAAAGGTAAAGTTCACTATCGGCAATTGAAAATCCTTCTCTACAAGCTACATACATATCATACCTGTCCTGATATATGGTGTAGAAGCATGGACATTGACAACAGCAGATGAAGCGGCTTCGGGCATGTTACAGAAAAAAGTTTTTAGAAAGAAAACGGTAGGTGGGTCATGTTATGCGAATGAAAGACAATGCTCCGGCCAAAAAGGTATTCTTATCGGAGCAGGAGGGTGGCCCTCACACCGCTGGTCATACTAAATGGCGCGAGTCATCCCAACGAAGAAGTGACTGGCGCGACTTGTTTGACGGCCAAAACCGTTCAAACGGATAAACGCCAAATAAGTAAGTAAAGTTCATACTTACATATTTCATTGGTTGGGTCTTAACTTGGCCAATGTCCAGCCAGAATGTGCTTTGCACACAGAGTATATTAACTTTGATTGGATAACGGTTGGTTGTACAGGTATAGAGGAATCGAGATGGATATAGACTTCCATACATCAAAATCATCAGCGGCGAAAAAAAATTTGATTGAGTCATTGCCGTCCGTCCGTCTGTCCGTTAACACGATAACTTGAGTAAATATTGAGATATCTTCGCCAAATTTGGTACACGAGCTTATCTGGACCCAGAATAAATCAATACCGAGCGAAATCGGATGATAACTACGCCCACTTTTTATATAAATTGTTATGGTATTGCATCTACATTGGAATCAGTAAGGAAGGCGGTCGGCATGATATGTTGGTGCACAGTGGCTAGTCATTGTCGGCTGGGGCGGGTCCTTGCCAACCTTACTGTTCCTGCGCCATAAACAGAAAAATGTTCCTATCATGCCTATCAAAACGAGCAGCTGTCAAATTCAAAAAAAAAACTAACAGAAGCGCAGAGACAACTCAAAACGCTTAAAAATTCAAAATAAAACAACATCCGGCCGAACCGGATGTCACGGACAGACCGTTAACATTCAAAAAATTCAAAATTCAAAAAAAAACTGTCAAAAAAAAGAAACTAACGATCAAAAAAAAACTAACCGAACCGGAAACGACCGGTTACTAAATCTGAAAAATCAAAAGGAAAAACACAAGCTGAAAAATAAAAATATAAATAAAAGGGCCGAATATACATAGGGGCGCCGCGGGTGGTGTTGCGACGCCCGGTGCTTTGCCCACCCTCAAAAACCATGGCCACCGACGCACCTAATCTTTCGGTGGCCCCTTACCTGGTTCCCTAAGTGCCTTCTAAATGAGACGAATCATCAGCATTCCCATTTTTTTTAAATTTATTGACAATTCATTATAAATTCCTTATAACCGTTCGATATAATTTCTTAGGTGGTTATTGCCAACCAAGCTGTCCTCATCTAAGAACTTATTTGAAATGTCTACAAACTCTTTGTTTTATTTTAACTTAAATTGCTAATACTGGAGTTACTCCACAGGACGCCAGTCATTTTGTTTTATTCAATGTTAAATAAGAAAATCAATAAAGTCGATACTTAGATTAAACTATTAATATTCGGAACGTATAATGAATGAAATTAATCAAAGCTGTCATGTCTATATTTTAATCTACTAGAACGACGAAGACCACTTTGAGTCACACTATTACCAACAGCTTTATAACTATCAAGAAGACTTGGAAATCCAGAACATGAAGCTTTAGTTTGAGATTCTTCTTTAGAATCTTCATCATTAATTTCTGTTAAATTTTCATTAATATTTCCCGAAAGTTCAATTTCTTCACATTGAAGGTCTTTACTAGGAAGAATTTGAACAGTAATCTCAACCAGGTTTTTATTAATCAAAGCATTATCATCAATATTTATCTCTTAATAATTGTAAATTAAGCAAAGCTCTAGAATAAATACAATTAGCTTAAATTTTTCTTTCTTTTGGATTATTTAAACTTTCGCATATTTTCATTTCTTTCTCATATGCTCGTATGTATGTACATCTACAACTGTGTTATATAAGGTATAATACAAAAATATGTTACGTATATGCTTAAATGTTTCTATACGTCTTTATTTTATTTGTTTGTGAGTTTTTGTTGAGAACTTTGGATATATTTTCCTTAAATTGTATATAGAAAAAAAAATTTTATTGATTGCAACCTTTTTACATTTAGTTCTTGATAACCCTCCAAACGGGGAAAGGTATTTATACTTAGTTCCTTTCTTTTTTTTTTTTTTTGAGTGTATGAAATACAAAAAAAAGAACCTTATAGGTATGCTACGACTTGTTACTTAGACCAGGACCGCATGTTAGCAGTAATTTTCGAACCAAACGAAACAAAAAAAAATTTTCGCTTGGTTACACCCAACAAAAAATTGCGCTCTCATGAACGGCCTGCGTATGGTTTGAATCTTGCGTTCGCGCTTTCAAAGTAATTTTGCTAAGGTTTTATAATAAGCGTTTGTAAAAGAAATGTACTGCATATTAAGACTTAAGTGGAGTGTAGTGGTCAGTGACATGGAACGAACTCACCCATTGTTCTAAATGTTGTGGTTACTGTGAGTGGCGTTGCAACAGGCCTAGGTTCGGGGCCCTGTTGTTGTTGCGGTCCGCGTCGTGATGCTGCAGCGGCCTATAGTTGGCGGCCCGGCTGCCGTTGTTAGTAAAGCTGGTGGCTATTGCGCGCGACGATGCGCCGTCGAGTATGGTAGCGTGCGCGCGGATGGTGGCAGCGCGCGATTTCGTTGGCGCTATTGTTGCCGCACTGTAATTACGGCTCTGCTGTTGTTGTTGTAACTGGTGGTTTCTGTAAGTCTGGTGGTGGTGTTGCCAATTGAGTCGTTGTTGGACCATATAGATGGGTTGTGGCTAACATTGCCGTTTCAACGGGCACATGAGCATATAAAGTGTGTGCCACAGGTGGTTGTAACTTTACTGCAACCACATTCATGTACACCTAACCGCTTGCAAATGTTTGAACCAACTTTTCAATTGTAGTGAGACTCCTCGCTGTTTTAATGCGTTCAGCAAAATTCGTATATTTTATACTTAGTAAAAGATGACTGATTGAACATAAATGGAATAAGTTCTGCTTTTTATAGTTAATAGCAGAGAAGTATGTTATAAACGATTTTCAAATGTTGTCTTTTTAGATCACATTTATTTTTCTGCAGATTGATTGATAACGTTGCAGATATCTTTCTCGTAACTTCTGTAATATTGTTACTTCATTTGCACTTTCCTGGGGTACAACTAGTTTTCTTTGTTTTTTTTATAGTTGAACGGAGTGCCTTTTCCTAAAGACTTAGCTGGAAAAATATGTTGGAACCACTTGTTCTGTATGAGTTTGCCGTTTTTCATAGACGACACGCAATTCCAACGATGAGACCCACGTACGCACACGTTTTGGAGTTTAGTCAAAGCCTTCACAACTCATTAGACTTTTAGGTTATGGTTGCTGATATCAATTTCGTAGTACAATTAATCGTCACTTCAACTTGTTTCAAATTTTGTTGGCTTGTACGGAAATGCCAAGTCCACACGAGTATCTATTACACACTTATTGCTGTATTCTCATTTTTTTTATTTTTTGCCTTTCCGGACGCGTGCCATCCACTTAATTGAAATTTTCTTCTTTTTTTCGTGTCGTCTCAGAAAACGTGGTAGTTAAAAAAGGGATCTTTTTTCCTTAGTGATCGCCGGTCTGTCATTTCCTTCTTGTTTTCGATAATTTTCATCGCAACCTTCGCCACATCGCTAGGTGTGTTCCCGTGAACACGCTCCCAAGTGGATCGCAGCCATATGCCGTAGCAGCAGACCGTAACAAACCTGCTTCGCTTTGGAGACCTGACGATGAAGCGAACAGGAAACCGGGTCAGCTGTGGGAAGCTACTGCCAGGGAACTTCGACGACAAGCAACGTGGGGCACGACTCACCCCTGAGATAAGAGTCTCAAAGTCCTACTACGAGCTAGCCGGGCAACATAGGTCCATCAAAAAAAAAATTTAGTCAAATTTGGGAATTAATTTCGTTTCCTAGTTTTAAAAGGGGCTTTGCGGCAAGTAGACATTTGTTATGGAGAACTCGTCAAAACTCCGAAAGGTTTTAGTGGTTATCGCCCCCACAAAAGGCAAGACAAAAAAAAAGTATAGACATTTTGATGGGGAGAACTCGTCCAAACTCCGAAAGGCTAGTCCGGCTTAAGCGTGGACTGCCAGGGTGTTCACGGTCCTCGGTGAGTCGCGTGTGAACATCCTATGAGGTCAGTGCTCGGGGAGGATACTGGGCGAGATGTCCCCGACCGCCAAAACGCCCAGACAAAAGTCCAATTGGTGGGTATACAAAAAAAATCAAATTGTAGTTCGGTAGGGAAACGTTTTCCGGTTCATTGCGGACGAATGTCCGAAGCGTGGAAGCGACCTATTAATTTCCCGTTTAGGTCCTCGAGATCATACAACGCATTACCTACTTTTCGAAGCACGCGACACTTCAGGTATTTCGGTAAGAATTTGGCGTTAATGCCCTGTTTGAAGTTACTTAAGGCAAAGTTTCTTCTGAAAACTTCCTGACCTTCCTTGTAGTTGACTTGCCTAGAGCGCTTGTTATAGGTGATTGCTCCCCTATCCTTGGCCTGATCTAAATTTCTACGGATCTGCTCACGAATATTGGTCAACTTGTCAGCTCGGCTTTCTACCGTAACCTGGTCTTCTCGAAGGCTGTCGAGTTTCCCTAAAATGTTGTACGTTGAGGCATGCTGGACCATGTTTTGGCCATATAATACAAAGTATGGAGAACACTGAATCGCCGTATGAAAATCACTTCTCAAAACTGATAAAATTTCGGGTATATGCTTATCCCAATTAGTGTGGTCAGGTTTATCCTTCAGGAAAATCCTAATCTTAGAAACAATTTCTCTATTGACGCGTTCGGATGCGTTCGCTTGGGGAGAATATAGCCCCGTCCTCACGTGCGTCACCCCGTAGTTTGCAAAAAATTGGTTCATTTCCTTCGAGATAAACTGTTTACCATTGTCACTGTGAATAAACTCAGGGACCCCTACAGCCGGAAAAATTTCTGAAGCGAAGTAATTTATAACGTTAACAGTGGTAGCTCTCTGCATGGGTTTTAGCCAAACGTATTTGGAAAAATGGTCTAGTACTATGAAAAGAAATTGATTTCGCCGCTTGGATCTCGGATACGGCCCTAGAAAGTCGCAATACAACCGCTGAAATGGCCTTTCGGATTCAAAGGTACTCCCTATAGGTGGTCTCGACTGCTGATTGGTGGGTTTTACCGTTTTGCAGGTGTCACAACGCTGGACGTAGTCCCTGACGTCCTTAGCCTGCTGCGGCCAGAAGTACTTCTGCCTAACACGCTCTAAGGTTTTCTGCCATCCGCCATGGTAACTCCGGTTAGCGTCATGTGCTAATCTCACTGCTTCCTCAGTCAACCCTTTTGGCAACCACAAACGCCACAGCGAGTCTTCTTCCCCTTCCAACCCCTTACGAAACTTAACTCTCTTGAAGATTACACCGTCCACAACTCGTAAATCCGGAAGTGACTCCTCGTTTTCGGTGACGGTCCGAATTAAGTCTAAATACTCATTGCTGGTAAATTCGGGAGAGACTAAGTCTATTTCTCCGGGTGTGGTAGTGAAAGTTAACTCGTCAACGTCAAAACGCGACAACGCGTCTGGTACTACATTCAGGGTGCCCTTACGATGTTCCATTCTAAAATCGTATCTTTGCAGTAGGAGTGACCATCTCGCCAATCTCCCGCTCAAGTCTTTTTGTGTCATCAACCACTTGAGACTGGAGTGGTCCGTAACAATCCGAAAAGGTAATCCTTCGACATAGGGTCGGAAACGCTTCACGCTAATTATGGCTGCGAGACATTCCAGCTCGGTTACTGTATAATTGCGTTGAGCATTATTCAGCTTTTTCGATACGAACGCGATTGGATGCTCAGCGCCCTCATCGTCGACCTGGAACAACACTCCGCCAACACCTATTTTGGAAGCGTCGCATTGTATTACGAATTCCCTTGAAAAGTCTGGTTGGGCCAAGACAGGCGCCGAACTCAAGGCTACTTTTAGTTTTTCGAATGCCTCTATAGCTTCAGGAGTGAGTTTAAACGGGCCTGCTGATTTGCGGAGACAGTCGGTCAAGGGACCTGCCAAGTCAGCAAAATTGGTAATAAATGCTCGGTACCAATTCGCCATGCCCACAAACCTACGCACTTGCCGAGGGGATTTAGGGATCGGGAAGTTTTGTATTGCTTCTACTTTTCCCGGATCCACTTTCAGACACCCGCTGCCTATCAAATACCCTAAGTAGCGTATTTCCTTCTGACAAAATTTACTTTTTTCTACGTTTATTGTCAGACCTGCGTCTTTCAAACAGTTCGCCACTTCCGCTAGCAAGTTTAGATGATCCTCAAAATTAGTGCTACATACCATCAGATCGTCCAGGTAGACAAAGACGTTCTCTCGCAGACGCGAAGGGATCGCCTTGTCCATCAGCCTACTCATAGTCTGCGGTCCACTGCACAGACCAAATGGCATCACCTTGAAGTGGTACAGAGGCCTCCCCGGAACTGCGAATGCTGTTTTTTCCTTCGAGGACTCTGTCAATTTGATCTGGAAGAACGCGTCTTTCAGATCAATGCCACTAATAAAATGCGTGTCCTTGAGTCTGCTCAATAAGCCGTTGATATGAGGTAGGGGGTACGAATCCTTCTTAGTCACCGCGTTGACCTTTCTCGAATCTATGCACAGCCTGACTTTGCCTGGTTTCCGGACCAGTACTACAGGACTACACCACGGGGAGTTGGATTCCTCTATAACTCCTAACTGTAGTAACCTGTCTAGTTCTCTAAAAGCTTCGGCTTGCCTCGGCGGCGAAAGAGGGAAATGTTTGCTTTTTATGGGTACAGCATCACCGGTGTCGATGTGATGCTCCACTAATTTAGTTTGCCCTAGGCCTAACTTCTCGTACGAAGGAAACGTCTCGATGACTTTTCGCAATCCTGATTTCTGTTCTGGTGACAATTCATGGAGGTTAAGTTCCTCTTCCTTTTCAAGCCTAGTCTCTAAACACTCTACGCTCGGGAATATTTCGGGAGCTAACGCGAATGCTCTCCAAAAATCTACCCCGAAGTATGCTTCTTGGAGCAATGAGGGAACAAGGTAAAAACGAATAATCTTTGTGAGATTTTTAAAAGTGACCGGCAGAGATACTGAGCCTAAAATTTTTTGTTTGTTGCCGCCTGCGGTATATACGAACGCATGTAAGGGCTGATATTCGAAGCCGTTATCCTTTAGGAATTCTACTCCATTTTTCCCTAAGATGGAGACGTTGGCTCCCGAGTCTAACAACCCTACAAGAAAACTATTTTTAATTCTAGCCTTTACTAAAGGCCTTTCGTCCTCTGTAAGCGTTAACGTGGTGGCTTGCAACAGTCTACGCTCCTGTACTCTCCGGTGGTATCTCTTCCTACACTTCAAAATATTGTCCGATACCGGATATTGGTCAAAAATGGTATGTCTCAATTGTTCATACCTATCCTCCCTTTCTTTTAGGGTTGGGAAAAGTTGCGTTTGGCACGCGACATCCCTATGCTGGCGTCGCAGAATTTTGATTTGCTCGCCCATCGTGAAAGAGGACGTTCGACTCTCGGCTTCAGAACTGTCTGTACTGTCAGGGTAAGTTATTATTACTTTGGAGGGCTCTTCTGCCAGGGTACTACAGCACCTCGGAAGCTCACCACCTCCATGCAGAGATTCGCCCTCTGGGTCAGCGCACGGGACGACGCCTCGAGCACTGGCTGATGTGGGGGCTATGAAGCCGAACGAGGTTCCCCCGCCTTCTCGCTCGGGTACTGGTTTCCCTGCCTGCGATGGTCCCTAGGGCATTTGGGGGTGAATACACCCTTATACCCACATTTAAAACAAAAAGGACTTTTTATGGGTTCCTCACAATATATATAGGAGTGCCCCATTCCTTGGCAATTCCAGCATTGGATTCCCGAGTAGTCCGGTCTTCTGCTGCGTCTATATTCCAGCGCCTCTATCTGCGGGTCTATCTCGCCGTCCTCGCCTTCCATCTTCATGTCCGGGGTTGTCACGCGTGCCTCGCTTACATGCCGTCCTGGGTAAATGGCTCCCAACAGCTTGCTCTCTTTCAGCACTTGTTCACCTCTGCGTGCTACATCGCGTAGATCATGGAGGTTCCTCACGTCCGCATTAAAAAGCATTAGCTTAAGGCTACTGTTGACGTTCCTTTTTATTATGTCAATCAGTAGAAGCTCTGACATTGGCTCCCTTAAGCGCGCGTTCAAGGAGATTATGTCCGCGTGAAACACGTCATAACACTCACTTGCCTTTTGCTTCCGCATGGAGATCTCCATCATGATCTCGTGGTCCGTTTTCAAAGTGCCAAACTCTCTTTTTAACGAGTAGCACAAGAAGGCATAAGTCGCATTTGGGTTTTGTTTGGTAAACAGCCAGTACCATTCTTCGGCTCGTCCAGAAAGGAACAAGTGGAAACTGGCCATTATTTGTTCGTCCGGGCATTGTGTGCGCTCACACAAAGTGTTCAGTTTAAACAGAAAATCGGCTACGCTGCCATTGCCGTCGAACGCGATTTTCCACTCCTGCGGTTTTACGGTGATGCTGCTTGGAGTCGGGTACATTGGTGGTACTCCCGATGGCAATGGGTTACGGTCCATCCTACTCGCGTTCCTGTGTTGCTGGTGCGCTTGCTGCGTGGATTCGAGAGCGGCGTTGAGCTGGGCCATGTTGGATCTAATTGAGCCCATCTCTCTCCGCATTTCCTCCTGCGAAGCCTGAAACAGTTGGTGTAGCACGTCCACCCACGAGCCTGCACGGTTGGCTTCGTCCTGCGTTCCTAAGGTCCGATCGCTTGTAGCGTCTCCGAAATTTCCTATGTCCTGGTTTGGGGGTAAGGCACCAGCTCCTTCGGGTGCGTAGATCGCCGCATTGGGCATTAGCCCCGAGATATCGTGCACGTTCACATGACTGGTGCTTACGGGTATGTCTATTTTGTCGCGCGGGTCGTTCAGGTCCGAGCCTATGTTAAACAGCGCGGGATCTCCGCGATGTCCCCCTACTGGGGTGTGCACCACCAAGGGACGCCTGGCCTTGGGGAAAGCCCCCCTATTATTGCTACCCCGATTAGGGTTTCCCCTGTAATTCCCCGCGCTCCCGAACGGTGTGTTCCGGCCCTGATGCCCGAATGGCTGGTCGCGCGACATGTTCAGGGGGGGAAAAAAAAATTTTTGGTCAAGCAAAAACTTATGCCCGTGCGGCGCTTAGAAAAAAAAATTATATGGAGGAAAAAAAAATAAAAATTTGAGCGCGAATAATTACTGCAAAAAAAAATCGCAAAAAAAAATTTTCAGTTAAATATGTGTCCTAATACTCATGGGAATGCTGACATCCCCCTCCGAAGGCACTCGGGATACAGGCAAAACTAAAAAATGAAAAAAAAAATTACATAAACTCATTCATACATGTCCCTAGTGCTCCCAACCGCAGTGCGAGGGGGTCTTAAGGCCCCCTCCGGGACTGGTTGGGGTCACCAGGGTCACTCCAGGCACACACGGGTCGGTCTCAACACGCCCAGCCGCAACGCAGGGGCAGTCTCCAGGGGGCTTGCCCCTGGGACTGGCTGGGGGTGTTGAGGCCTCCCGTCCATCCTCGCTGGACACCCCTCCTGCCTCCGCCGCAATGGGTGGAGCGGTTTCGGAACCGCTCCCCCAGTCTGGCGGGACAGGAAGGAGTGCCACTCTGAATCCCAGCTCAACCCGTCACAGTCCAGGTGGTATTCGAATCTACCACCTGGGACGTGGGATGAGCTGGGGTTCTTCCAACTCACACACACTCTCACACAAGACAACACAAAATTCGGCATATAACTAAAAAAAACTACTTTACAAAAAAAAATTTAAACCCAATTAGCGGACATATATTTTCCAATGCCGACTGCAGACAACTTTCCGGGAAAACAAAAAAAAACCCCAATTACAAAAAAAAATAAAGTGCGTGCAGCACTGCCTCACTGGGTGAAATCAAAAAAAATCCGGAGGGCTGACGTGAAGTCCCGTGACCCCTTCGGCCACTGCCCCCGATGACCAGCCCGGACAACCTGATCCGTCCAACCATCCCACCGCAACGTAGGTGGCAGCTTCTGTGGCTGCTCACTCGGACTGGTGGGATGGTCAACCTCACAGGTTGACCCGACTGACCCCCGCGGCCAGCGCCTTAGGTGCCACGTTGGGCGCCATCTGTTATGGTATTGCATCTACATTGGAATCAGTAAGGAAGGCGGTCGGCATGATATGTTGGTGCACAGTGGCTAGTCATTGTCGGCTGGGGCGGGTCCTTGCCAACCTTACTGTTCCTGCGCCATAAACAGAAAAATGTTCCTATCATGCCTATCAAAACGAGCAGCTGTCAAATTCAAAAAAAAAACTAACAGAAGCGCAGAGACAACTCAAAACGCTTAAAAATTCAAAATAAAACAACATCCGGCCGAACCGGATGTCACGGACAGACCGTTAACATTCAAAAAATTCAAAATTCAAAAAAAAACTGTCAAAAAAAAGAAACTAACGATCAAAAAAAAACTAACCGAACCGGAAACGACCGGTTACTAAATCTGAAAAATCAAAAGGAAAAACACAAGCTGAAAAATAAAAATATAAATAAAAGGGCCGAATATACATAGGGGCGCCGCGGGTGGTGTTGCGACGCCCGGTGCTTTGCCCACCCTCAAAAACCATGGCCACCGACGCACCTAATCTTTCGGTGGCCCCTTACCTGGTTCCCTAAGTGCCTTCTAAATGAGACGAATCATCAGCATTCCCATTTTTTTTAAATTTATTGACAATTCATTATAAATTCCTTATAACCGTTCGATATAATTTCTTAGGTGGTTATTGCCAACCAAGCTGTCCTCATCTAAGAACTTATTTGAAATGTCTACAAACTCTTTGTTTTATTTTAACTTAAATTGCTAATACTGGAGTTACTCCACAGGACGCCAGTCATTTTGTTTTATTCAATGTTAAATAAGAAAATCAATAAAGTCGATACTTAGATTAAACTATTAATATTCGGAACGTATAATGAATGAAATTAATCAAAGCTGTCATGTCTATATTTTAATCTACTAGAACGACGAAGACCACTTTGAGTCACACTATTACCAACAGCTTTATAACTATCAAGAAGACTTGGAAATCCAGAACATGAAGCTTTAGTTTGAGATTCTTCTTTAGAATCTTCATCATTAATTTCTGTTAAATTTTCATTAATATTTCCCGAAAGTTCAATTTCTTCACATTGAAGGTCTTTACTAGGAAGAATTTGAACAGTAATCTCAACCAGGTTTTTATTAATCAAAGCATTATCATCAATATTTATCTCTTAATAATTGTAAATTAAGCAAAGCTCTAGAATAAATACAATTAGCTTAAATTTTTCTTTCTTTTGGATTATTTAAACTTTCGCATATTTTCATTTCTTTCTCATATGCTCGTATGTATGTACATCTACAACTGTGTTATATAAGGTATAATACAAAAATATGTTACGTATATGCTTAAATGTTTCTATACGTCTTTATTTTATTTGTTTGTGAGTTTTTGTTGAGAACTTTGGATATATTTTCCTTAAATTGTATATAGAAAAAAAAATTTTATTGATTGCAACCTTTTTACATTTAGTTCTTGATAACCCTCCAAACGGGGAAAGGTATTTATACTTAGTTCCTTTCTTTTTTTTTTTTTTTGAGTGTATGAAATACAAAAAAAAGAACCTTATAGGTATGCTACGACTTGTTACTTAGACCAGGACCGCATGTTAGCAGTAATTTTCGAACCAAACGAAACAAAAAAAAATTTTCGCTTGGTTACACCCAACAAAAAATTGCGCTCTCATGAACGGCCTGCGTATGGTTTGAATCTTGCGTTCGCGCTTTCAAAGTAATTTTGCTAAGGTTTTATAATAAGCGTTTGTAAAAGAAATGTACTGCATATTAAGACTTAAGTGGAGTGTAGTGGTCAGTGACATGGAACGAACTCACCCATTGTTCTAAATGTTGTGGTTACTGTGAGTGGCGTTGCAACAGGCCTAGGTTCGGGGCCCTGTTGTTGTTGCGGTCCGCGTCGTGATGCTGCAGCGGCCTATAGTTGGCGGCCCGGCTGCCGTTGTTAGTAAAGCTGGTGGCTATTGCGCGCGACGATGCGCCGTCGAGTATGGTAGCGTGCGCGCGGATGGTGGCAGCGCGCGATTTCGTTGGCGCTATTGTTGCCGCACTGTAATTACGGCTCTGCTGTTGTTGTTGTAACTGGTGGTTTCTGTAAGTCTGGTGGTGGTGTTGCCAATTGAGTCGTTGTTGGACCATATAGATGGGTTGTGGCTAACATTGCCGTTTCAACGGGCACATGAGCATATAAAGTGTGTGCCACAGGTGGTTGTAACTTTACTGCAACCACATTCATGTACACCTAACCGCTTGCAAATGTTTGAACCAACTTTTCAATTGTAGTGAGACTCCTCGCTGTTTTAATGCGTTCAGCAAAATTCGTATATTTTATACTTAGTAAAAGATGACTGATTGAACATAAATGGAATAAGTTCTGCTTTTTATAGTTAATAGCAGAGAAGTATGTTATAAACGATTTTCAAATGTTGTCTTTTTAGATCACATTTATTTTTCTGCAGATTGATTGATAACGTTGCAGATATCTTTCTCGTAACTTCTGTAATATTGTTACTTCATTTGCACTTTCCTGGGGTACAACTAGTTTTCTTTGTTTTTTTTATAGTTGAACGGAGTGCCTTTTCCTAAAGACTTAGCTGGAAAAATATGTTGGAACCACTTGTTCTGTATGAGTTTGCCGTTTTTCATAGACGACACGCAATTCCAACGATGAGACCCACGTACGCACACGTTTTGGAGTTTAGTCAAAGCCTTCACAACTCATTAGACTTTTAGGTTATGGTTGCTGATATCAATTTCGTAGTACAATTAATCGTCACTTCAACTTGTTTCAAATTTTGTTGGCTTGTACGGAAATGCCAAGTCCACACGAGTATCTATTACACACTTATTGCTGTATTCTCATTTTTTTTATTTTTTGCCTTTCCGGACGCGTGCCATCCACTTAATTGAAATTTTCTTCTTTTTTTCGTGTCGTCTCAGAAAACGTGGTAGTTAAAAAAGGGATCTTTTTTCCTTAGTGATCGCCGGTCTGTCATTTCCTTCTTGTTTTCGATAATTTTCATCGCAACCTTCGCCACATCGCTAGGTGTGTTCCCGTGAACACGCTCCCAAGTGGATCGCAGCCATATGCCGTAGCAGCAGACCGTAACAAAATGTATAACATTTTGGAAAACACAAAAAACCTGCTTATTTAGTAAATAATACACCTAGAATGTTGAAATTTGACGTGTGGACTGATATTGAGACATTTGATAAAAATTTGAAAAAAAAAATTTAAAATGGGCGTGGCACTGCCCACTTGCGATAAAATCAATTTTTCAAATATTATTAATCATAAATCAAAAATCGTTAAACCTATCGTAATAATATTCGGCAGAGAAGTTGCCTTTACTATAAGGAATGCTTTGAAGAAAAATTAATGAAATCGGTTAAGGACCAAGCCCACTTTTATGTAAAAGATTGTAAAAAAGAGCTTTATATCAATGGTATTTCATTTCCCAAGTGGAATTATAATAATAAATAAATTTTAAAAAATAGGCGTGGCACCGCCCCTTTTATGTCTAAGCAATTTTCTATGTTACGGGAGCCATAACTCGAAGAAAAATTAACGGATCGTAATAAAATTGGGTAAACAAATTTTCCCTATAGTAGAAAATATTTCTGGTAAAAATAGACGGGATCGGTTAAAGACCATGGCAACTTAGATATAAAACAAGTTTAAAAGGGTCGTAGACTAGAATAATAAGCTATAACTTGGCAAAAAATAGTTTTTAGTTATCAAGTTTTATTATAAGAGGAAATGGGGAGACATTTTTTTTAAACGGGCGATGCCACGTATTATGTAGAGAAGTAATTTATCTGAAATGAAATGTACAATTGAAGCCCACGCTGAGTATATAATGTTCGGTTACACCCGAACTTAGACACCTTTACTTGTTTCAAATACACATTGCTAAAAACTCTGAATTAAAATTAATTCGCCCCAAAAATGCTGTTGCATAGTCCAACATGTGTACCTTTATTTATTCATTAAAAACTTACCCTGTGATGATTTATTCGCCCGTAATGTATTGATTTGTGGCACTTTGATAACCAAACATGACGACACTGTTATCAGGCTTAACAAATCGGCAATAATTAAAACCAATCCTTTTTCGAAATAATTTGATATAGCTTCCATTGCTAATTTATTTTTATTTTCCAACTATTTAATAACTAAAAACAGTAAATTGACTAATATTCGAATATATATAGCGTCTGGATTTGTATATATATACACAGGGCCGTATTAACCCTCAATAGGGCCCTAGGCAACCATCAATTCGGGGCCCTTGTTTCACGTCCGTTCCCTTCTCTTTTTGATTAAAAAATATAAACTTATGTCTTTCATAAAAATTTTATTGTCACAATGTAATAATATCAATAAAATTTATATCTACATTTTAAACATGTCGTTTTCAACATTTGTTTTCGGCAAATTCATCAATTAAATCTTCAATATCGATTTTGTTCAATAAATCTGACTCAATGGAAAGTACACCTAACCTCTCGAGTCGCTCTTGTCGCGTTGTAGCTTTTTCAGCAGATTTGATTCTTTTTAATTGCCAGAAGGAACGTTCGGCAGAACAATCTGTGATCATTAATGTTAAAAAAATCCGAAGAGCTATTTCTGTGCTAGGAAATACATCGGCTAATTGATCTTCCAATAGAATTTTATACAAATGACTATAAGTTTATTGTACATCAGTTTATCTGGAGCTCACGTAACTTTGGAATTGTTTCATTTCATCGAACTAAGTTATTTATAGCAACAAGAACATTTATAGCTTCGTGGAGGTCTCCATGACTTAGAGAAAAGTTGATGAGAAATGCAAATCTCTCTGAAATTTCATATACACTTTCGCACGTCGTTTGATTTCACTGTGAAGATTGTCGATGATTTCGAGAAAACCTTTTGTCCTAAAATCATAGCGAGGCGAAAATTCTACTTCTGGACTTCTGGAGCATTTCCATTTTTTTTCTAAGACGAGTACGTTTTACAATTTCTGTATAACCTACACCAGGAAATAAATGTTTTGTTTTTTCTCGAAATCATTGAACTTTCTTCAAAGTTTTCTCATTGTTTATTTTATTTTTTGATAAGCCCAAATGATAGGTGGAAGCGGAAAAAAATTATATAATAGCCATTATCCGGTGGCAAAATCCTGAGCCAGATAAATAATTTTGCATATAAATGCAACAACAACGATTTGAGCCAGATAAATCTAGATAGAAGTCTGGTTCAATTTGTGAGCCAGATAATTTGTTAATTACTTGTCTTTAGTTTGGCAACGCTGTCTTTAATAAACCTACTTTTTTAAAAATAGATGTCGCTGCTTAGCCTTTCGCCGTATGACTTAAAAGAAAAACAGCGGCGACATCTGTGTGCGAAAATGTCACGACATCTGCTCTCAAGTATCTCGATGAGCCAGAGCATTCCCGTGAGAATTGAGCGTGAGCCGGAGCTGTAAAACTCACTGGATGACGGCAAATGTCTGTATAATGTCAAAAAAATCTACTGCATAAAAACAGCACTTCACAGCATGCTCTCCAATCAAATTAAGGAAATGCGCGAAACAGGGAACATAGATCGCATTCTCATTCAAACTCAATATTCTTGCTAGCACACATTTATACTTCCCGGACATGTTTCATGCGTTGTCATATTATTGTCGTCTACAATTATGAATATCTAAACCACAGCCTTCAGTAAGAAACTTTAAAGTTTGATTCGATATACTTTCACCAGTATGACCTTCCAACTGAAGAAAAGTTATAAACCTTTTTTATTATTCAATATACTCTCACTTCGATACACTTCTTTGCACGCTCAATTTGTCAAACGAGTCGGAAATGTCCTTTTTAGGAACCTTGTCTAGTTTGTCGGTCGTCGCCTCTTGAATGCGGTCAATTAAGTTTTATTTATTTGAGTAAAATTTATTTTCAGTTCTGATTATATTTTTCTTTCACTCTCTAGAATTTTATGTTTGAAAGAAAATTTTAGAAGTCTTTTTCATTTTTCGGGGCCCCCTAAAATCGGGGGCCCCAGGCAACTACCTATTCTGCCTACCTGCTAATCCGGCCCTGTATATACACAAAATAATACTTTAATTAACCACAATAGCAACACATACATATGTATGTATATGTAAACAAAAAATTTAAATCAATAAACGAAAATCTTTGCGTAATATCCGTTGTGTCATTAATTAGTTCATATTGTGTATTTTTCTTTTCGAAGAACAGATTTTTCCACTTTAATATTTTTCACTTTTTGTCGCAGAAGTTTAGTGTTTTGGTTATTGTTTAGCCGGGATTGTCTTGAATATCTAATGGCAAAATTTCTATTCTAATAATACTGTTAAATACTATATTTATTTTAAATGAACAAAGAGATGTTTGCATCACTAATACAACTAGATTCTAGTTACTAGAATATCATTCTATCAGCAACAAACACTATATGAATATTAGTCAAGCGAAACTCTTTGCAGAAATAAGAGCTTTCACTAATGAACAAACAGTGCTCTGAATTTGTGTCGGTTTTATGAGCGTTTCTCTTCTTTTGTTAATACTAGCGCTGTATATAAAAAACCGGTTCCAAATGAATTGACATACCTAAGGAAGGTTCACTCAACACAAGGGTGTGTCCTGCGCCAAATAAACTAGATATGCACTTGTAACTCTAGCTTAATTCAGACTCAACTTTGGCCGCTTAAATTAATATGAGCAATAAAATCTTATGTAAGCGGCCAAAGCAAAGAGGATAAATATAATAAGAGCCACCAGTCTGCCACGAGTGGCGAGTAACTCGCTGGACATTTTTAATTTTTTCGCATTTATCCATGTCGTGTAGGCACCTTATGCAAATGTGATTTTTGGAAAGAGAATTAATTAATTAATTAAATACAGTCGGAAAAATAATCAGAAATACCACGAAAATGTATAAAGATATTTATGCACATCTCGCCAAAAAAAAAAAAACCTGCGATTACCCTAACCAAAAACATTATGCAAAGTAACGAGTGACGTCTCTTATTATATTTATCCTCTTTGGCCAAAGTGGCAACTCGCAATTCCCACTGCAATCGGTTATATATAACGGAATACTCGGGCACCGGCTGCATACTCTCAAACGGTAGGCCTTTAAACCTTTGCAATTGTCTTCTACAAAAAGATGATGTCTCCTTGGTGAGGTGACATGAAGTTGTTGTTGTTGTTGTAGCAGTGCTTCGCCCCACCTAATAGGTGCGACCGATCACAAATTGTCATCAATATCCTCCAACAGGAGTCCAAGGAAACTTGCTGATTCAACAGGGGTGAACCATAATGAAAGGGGTGTTAGAGGCGTTGGTTCCACATTACAATTAAAGAGATGGTTGGTGTCATGTGGGGACACATTGCAAGCGGGGCATACATTTTGTATGTCGGGGTTGATTCTGGATAGGTAAGAGTTTAGCCTGTTACAGTATCCAAAACCAAGTTGAGCTAGAGTGGCCCAAACCGACTTCTTCTTGCAATCCGATAAGGAGATCCCTCGACTGTTTTGGGGAGCTTTATCGAGTGAGCCGTTTTTTTTTCGGGAAAATAGCGACAATATGGTACCAGTCTAACCATCTCGGAAACTATTTGATATGACCACGCGGTCATCGCTTCCCAAGGCAGTCGGTTCTATGTACCGGAGCGACTCGGGATTTTTCCCGACCAAGGACTGTCATTTCAGCGTGACCCCACCTAATTTGTTTCGTCCCTCCCACAAATTGTCATCCTCCCAGCAGCTCCTTGCAGCAGGACTGCTCCATATTCTCTTACTCCGGGAAGGCATCGAATCCAATCCGGGTCCGTCTCCTGACCGCAGTCCTGAGAAATGGTTTTGCTGCATCTGCCGGAAAAGAATCTTTTTAGGACGGTCATACTCTGTTCAGTGTGTCTCGTGCAAGGGATGGTTGCATCGGACAGGTTGTTCTGGGCTTGATCCCAAAACCCGACGTCCACGTAACGTTTATAAATCTTTTGTGGCTCCTTGCTGTTCACGCCCAAGGGCGTCCCGTAGTCTACGTCTAAGCGCCTCCCCACTACCTGCCAGCAGCCCCGCTGCTCAGCAAGCCACAACAAGTACCCGTTGCTGCTCGCGCCCCACGGCGCCAACAACTCAAACAGCTGCTACCACTCATAACTACAATCTTCGTAGTAGAGTCGGAAGCAATGCTGAGCAACAGCCCCTGCCCCCGTCTTCTCCCCCCTCTTTTCCGGCAGCAATCGTGTAGGTCAGGGAAACAGACTCTTAGTCCCTACCTCCGTTTGCACCGTTTGCCAGCACAGAATATATATGTTTGCGACATCCGCCCAATGCAGCTCCTGCCTTGGGTGGTGCCACTTCCCTAGATGTTCTGGTCTCCGCGACGGCAACCCCCCGACGGGTTTCATCGCGCCATGTTGCCAGGTCGCAAACCCAAATCATCCGGGTACCCCAATTTTTGCCCAAGGACGCACAGTCCTAGGGCCACAACAGCAATTGCGTCCTGGCCTTCCCCAACCCAGGCGTAGTCACTCGTCACTTACTCCCAGAGTGGCGACGTCTCCCCTTATGCACTTCAGAATTCTGCAGTTAAACTGTAGTGGACTAACTGGGAAGATTACGGAGATAGTCGATTTCATGAAGCGGCACAACATCCGCATTGCTGCGATTCAAGAGACTAAACTCACAGCAAGATCTGCATTGCAGAACTGCTCTGGGTATAACTTCCACAGGAAAGACCGCGAGAGCGGAAATGGAGGCGGTCTCGCGTTTATCATACACCACTCTGTGCAATATTATATATTTGATCCTGGCATCGACCGCAGGGACAATGTCTTAGAACGTCAAGGTCTATCTGTCCGGTCAGGCGATGCAAACCTAGAAATCATCAACATCTACATCCCTCCTGCCACCTGTTGCCCCAGTGGATACCGCCCTAATATCAGGGCCTTACTCACTGGCAACAATCGCATTATCTTAGGCGATTTCAATGCCCATCATGATCTATGGCATTCAAACTTGCGGGCGGACAGTAGGGGTGAGATGTTGGCGGATCAAATAGAAGAAATGACATTCTGCACAATAAACGGAGACGCCCCCACACGTATGGTAGAAAGCTGTCACAGCTCGCCAGATATCTCAATCGTGAGCGCAGAACTCGTAAACTGCGTCAACTGGCAGCCGATGGTAACATTGGCATCCGACCACCTGCCCATAATTATTTCGCTTGAGCGTAACGCCGACCATCGTCACTGAAAAACGCACTTTCATAAACTTCAAAAAAGGAAAGTGGGAAGAATATAAATCCTTTACAGACAGCCGCCTAGCTGCCCTCCCTATCCCGACTGATGCCCGCCAAGGGGAGCGTGCCTTCCGTAAGGTCATTAAATCCGCCTCGGCACATTTTATTCCCGCCGGGAGAATTCCCGAAATCCGGCCCACTTCCCGGCGGAGGCCGCAAACTTAGCGAGAGAACGTGACCTTATAAGACAGCTTGATCCAGGCGAACCCCAAATAAGGGATATAAACCAACGCATCAGATTGCTTGTAGATGAACACAAGCGGGCGAAATGGGAGGAGCACCTAAGAGGTTGTAACCTCTCTACCGGTGTGGATAAACTTTGGTCCACCGTAGATAGAGATAGATAGATGTTGTGAGGTTAAGCACTGCGACCTATTGGTCTATTGTGCCCTCATTCTCTTTACAACACTTCATCCAAGCCGAGTTCTCTGATAAAATCCAGAATGGTTCTTGGCTTCAGAGAATGTATGTGACTATTTTCTAATTTGGATGATCCTAGGATCCTAAGCCTTCGTCTCGCGACTGCATCACATTCCTTCAGGATGTGCTCTGCAGACTCATCTTCGGCATCACAGAATCGACAGAGGCTACTAGCCGATATACCCAATTTATGCATATGGCTCTTTAGCCTACAGTGACCTGTGAGTATACCTGTTAAAATCCTAAGGCTAATTTTTGGGAGATTAATCATAGCCTTATATCGCTTTGAATTGTACCCTCCTATTAGTGCCTTTGCCTGCCGAAGTCCTGGACTTTCACGCCAGTGTTGTTCTCTGAGGCACGCCTCCTTTTGTCTAAATTCCTCCCTTATTGTATGTGACCCTATTGGGACCATAGGCTCGGGACCTATTGGCTTTCCGGCCGCTGCCAACCTGGCAAGCTCGTCCGCTCGCTCGTTACCATCCACTCCCCTGTGTCCAGGTACCCATGCTAGACGGATGGTGTTATTAACTCCTAGACTGTTTAACCTCTCTACGCACTCAAGGACTGTTGATGATTTAATCTCAACTGATGATAATGCCTTGAGTGCAGCTTGACTGTCGCTGAGTATAGCGATTTTCTCGTTGGTATATCCCCGCTGTAAGTTTATCTCTGCACACCGGCTTATGGCAACAACTTCGGCTTGGAAGATGCTCGGATATTTTCCGAGTGGTAGGGATATTTTGGTTCGGGGGCCGACGATCCCCGCTCCTATGCCCTCCGGTGTCTTCGAGCCATCGGTGTACCATATTATGGTGTGTTCCTGGTGAAGCGCTTCAATCCTGGAAGTGTCCCACGTACATTTGTTCCCCAGCTCTATTTTGAAGCGCTTCTCAAACTTAATTATCTTCCTCGTATCATCTCTGGGAAGTTGGATAAGTGGAATCTGCTCCTGCAGCTTCGCCATGCTCCGTGACTGTATCACTTTGCCTCTTCCATATCCCTCTTTAGCTATGTTTACTAAAGTTCTCCTGGCTGCCTGCTCAATTATTATATGTAGAGGCGTTAACTCAATCAGCACCTCTATTGCTGCCGTCGGGCATGTTCGCATAGCTCCCGTAATGCAGACACACGCTAAGCGTTGAAGCTTCGTGAGTGATTTTTGTACGGTCACCATGGTTGTCCTTGATGCCCACGCAACTGCTCCGTACACTATGATAGGTCTCACTATCATAGTGTACATCCATCTTAGGATCTTTGGGCTGCATCCCCAGGATCTTCCTGCAATACGTCTGCACACCATTATTGCTCTTGTAGCCTTTAATATGGTATTGTCGACGTGTTTCCTCCATAAGAGCTTAGAGTCAAACGTGACTCCCAAGTATTTCACCTCAGTCGTGTACTCCATCTGTACTCCATCCATTGTGATTTGCCTAATCCCTTCCAGTTTTCTTTTCCTGGTAAAGGGCACAATGGATGTCTTGTTAGGGTTGATACTTAGCCCTACCTCATTACACCATTCTTTCGTTAGCCTCAATGCCCTTTGCATTATGTCGCAAAGGGTGCTCTCAAATTTGCCCCTTACGATGATAACAATATCATCCGCGTACCCCTGACATCGGATTCCGTTTTCTGAGAGCCTCTGTAGAAGTTCATCTACTACCAGGCTCCACAGCAGGGGTGACAGGACGCCCCCTTGCGGACATCCTTTCGTTGTTTTGATCTCTACTGTACCGTCCCCACTTGAGGTTTCGGCAGTCCTCGTACGCAATAAGGCGTTTATCCACATACGGATTGGACGTTGTATCTCTCTTCTCTCGAGTGCCCGATTCACACTTTCGTGTGTCGTGTTGTCGAAAGCCCCCTCTATGTCCAAAAATGCGCACAGCGTTATCTCCCCGCACTCGAACGCACTTTGGATTTCTGTGGACAGTTGATACAATGCAGTTTCTGTCGACCTGCCTGTCCTATATGCATGCTGATCTCGATGTAGTGGCATTCTATCGAGAACCTTTGATCTGATCTCGTGGTCTACAATTTTCTCCATTGCTTTCAGAGCAAAGGATGTCAGGCTTATAGGCCTAAAGGACTTTGGGCTAGAGTAGTCCTTTTTTGCCACTTTAGGTATAAAGACCACTTTTGCTCTTCTCCACACTGTTGGGATGTATGCCAGTGCGAGGCTATCCCTCATAATCCTGGCCAGGTGTGGGATCAATTCCTCTCCCTGCTGCAGAAAGGCTGGATATATGCCATCCACTCCCGGAGATTTGTAGCTCTGGAAAGACCTTACTGCCCACTTAACTGTGCTGTCGCTGAAGAGTTCTTTGGCGAGGTTCCAATCTGTGGGTGTCGGTCTTACCTCTCGAACCTCCTCCGGCGAGGTTTCCGAGGATGCGTCCGGGAAGTGCGCTGCAAGCAGGGCATGTGCTCTTTCCTCCTCTGTCCTTGTATAGGTTCCATCGGGGAGTTTCATCGATAATCGCGTCTCCCTTTGGTCCTTGGCTAGGGCTTTATGAAGCCTTGCTGCCTCTGGAACTTCTGTTATGTCCTCGCAAAATTTCCTGAAGCTCTCTCTTTTAGCTTTCCTAATCTCTTTGTTATATATTGTTAGATTTGCTGTGTACTGCTCCCAGTTTCCCGTGCGTCTCGCTTGGTTGAAGAGTTTGCGCACGGTTTTCCTCATTTCCGAGAGCTTCCTCGACCACCAGGGGGTTTTACTCCCTGGGCCCTTTGATTCACGACAGCTAGAGTTATACGCTTCAATAATCACACTGTTGAAGTTGTTAACCCTGATCTCTAATTCCATATAACTTGTTCCTCTGTTCCTATTCTCTATAGTGGCAAGATTTTCCTGTATTGCATTTCTAAACATATCCCAGTTTGTGTTCCTGGGATTTCGCTTTGGTGGTCCTTCTAGAGGTATAGCCCCGATGACAAACTGGATAATAAGATGGTCCGACATGGAGGGTTCAGAGGAAACCCCCCATCCCGAGACCAGCTCATCAGCCAGATCGTTACCCAGGGTTATATCCAGGACTTCCTCTCTAGACCTAGTGATGAAGGTTGGTGAATTCCCAACGTTGTATATACTTAGGTCATTACTAATAATAAATTCAAGAACGGACTCACCCCTTGAATTGGTGTCTGAGCTGTTCCATACCTCGTGGTGCGCATTGGCGTCACATCCCATAATTAACGGTAATTTTGCCCGTCTGCAATATTCCGTCAGTTTCTTCACACCCTCTGGAGGGACCTCGTGGTTATCTCCCGCAAAATAGGCCGCTGCGAAGACGATGTTCCTTGGCTCTCCCTGTATTTCCATCACCGCCTGAACTGCTACGAGGTCTTGACTCATAAACTCTGTAATGCAAAAGTAGTTAATGGAATTGTTAAGCACTACACACGCTCTTGGTCTTTCCTGAGAAAGATCCCAAATTACCTTATACCGTAAAGTCCCTATCGAATCCGACTAAGCACAAAGACAAAGTTTCCATCGCATTTGCGACAAAGTGCTGTCGGACGCGAAAAATGCGCGAGCGCTTTCTGCCGACAATATATAATGCATCCTACGGTCGACAAAGATAGACGGAGAGCCAATAGACGCGCACATAAACACAAATTCAGCGCGTCACCAATCACCATCACCGCTAAAGAGGTTGAGGACGCCATTGGTCGTGCTAAACCATCCAAAGCAGTGGGCCCATACGGCATAGCCATGCCGATGCTTAAAAACCTAAGGAAAGAGGGGTTCAAATATTTAGCGCATGTCTTCAATCTGTCTCTTTCCACCTTTGTCATACCTGAGAAATGGAAAATGGCCAAGGTGGTCCCGCTACTAAAGCCTGGGAAACCAGCTAACATAGGTGAGTCGTATCGTCCGATATCTCTCCTATCGCCAGTGGCAAAGACGCTTGAAGCCATTTTGCTCCCTTATTTCCAAGCAAATTTGCAGCTAGCCCCTCATCAGCATGGCTTCAGAAAACTCCATAGCACTACCACCGCGCTAAATGCCATTAGCACCCAGATAAATTGCGGTTTAAATCAATACCCCCACCAGAACAGTACTCGTAGCGCTAGACCTATCAAAAGCTTTTGATTCGGTCAACCATGGCTCGTTACTGCAAGACCTGGAAGGGTCTACCCTTCCCCCATGTCTTAAAAGGTGGACCGCAAATTATCTGGGTGGTCGGCAGGCATCGGTGCAATTTAGAAACGAAACATCAAAACCAAGGAGAATTAAACAGGGGGTGCCATAGGGTGGTGTCCTATCCCCACTTTTGTTTAATTTCTACATATCTAAGCTACCTTCACCACCGGAAGGAGTCACAATCGTTTCCTACGCCGACGACAGCACAATAATGGCCACAGGCCCAGGCCCAAAGATCGATGCGCTATGCAATAAAATAAACGGCTACCTCCCTGATCTCTCCAGTTTTTTCGCCTCGCGAAACCTGGCATTATCACCGACTAAATCTTCCGCGACCTTATCTACAACATGGACGCCCCAAATGTCGACCATTTTGAACATCCACGTCGATGGCACTACGCTACCGACTGTCCTACACCCCAAAATTTTGGGTGTGACGTTTGATCAGGATCTACATTTTGGTGAGCACGCAACCGCAATTGTTCCGAGAATTCAGAGCCGTAACAAAATCCTCAAATCCCTCGCTGGAAGTACTTGGGGAAAAGATAAAGAAACGCTCATGACTACATACAAAGCAATTAGCCAGCCGATTACGTGCTACGCGTCACCCATATGGTCGCCAAGCCTAAAAATCACCCACTGGAAGAAACTACAGGCCTGCCAAAATACTGCTCTCAGAATCGCCACGGGCTGTCTTCTTATGTCCCCAGAACACCATCTGCATAATGAGGCGAGAATACTCCCCATCAGGGAGAGAAATGAGATGCTGACCAAACAGTTCCTATTGAATACCCAGAAACCTGGGCATCCCAACAGACATCTGATTGATGAACCAGCACCGCCTAGGGGTTAAGGAGTCAACTCCGTAAGCATTTTGAGGAAATACGGCACCTGAGAACCCAGCCGTATGAAGTGAAAAAACACAAGCAGGTCCTTGGTGAACTCCATAAACAGGCGTCGGACCTTTATGCCGGGAATTGCCCGGTGAATCCAGTACTTAACGAAAATTATCCAAAACTTGCGGAAGAGGAACGCATACTCCCCAGGGAAACGCGTGTCACTCTTGCTCAACTTCGTTCTGGATACTGTAACAGGTTAAACTCTTACCTATCCAGAATCAACCCCGACATACAAAATGTATGCCCCGCTTGCAATGTGTCCCCACATGACACCAACCATCTCTTCAATTGTAATGTGGAAACAACGCCTCTAACACCCCTTTCCTTATGGTCCACCCCTGTTGAAACGGCAAGTTTCCTTGGACTCCCGTTAGAGGATATTGATGACAATTTGTGATCGGTCGCGGCTATTAGGTGGGGCGAGCATTGCTACAACAACAACAACAACAACCACGCGGTCATCAGTTAACTCCACAAACAGGCGTCGGACCTCTATGCCAGGAATTGCCCGGTGAATCCTGTACTCAAAAAACAATACCCTAAACTTGCAGAAGAGGAACGCACACTCCCCAGGGAAACGCGAGCCACTCTAGCTCAACTTCGATCTGGACACTGTAAGAGGTTAAATCCTTACCTATCCAGAATCAACCCCTACATACAAAACATATGTATGTCCTGCTTGTAATGTGTCCCCCCATGACACCAACCATTTCTTCAACTGTATTGTGGAATCAACGCCTCTAACACCCCTCTCATTATGGCCCTCCCCTGTTGAAACAGCAAGTTTCCTTGAACTCCTCCCGTTAGACGATATTGGTGATCGGTCACACCTATTGGATGGAGGGGTTGCCAGCACAATTCATATCTTTTCCAACCCAATTTCCAACTTCACCCAACCGTGGCGAATCCTGTTTCTTTATAAGGCGAGGCTCTGGCGATCCCAAGTTTCTCATGCAACTAGGGGATGCGGACGGAATTCGAGGAGTGCTTTTATTACTACAACAGCAACCCCTAGGCAATCCCGGCTTCAACCCGCGGCAGGTATGCCTGCGACTAAAATACCAAATTGATTCAAGGGGTTGTGTAGTGCATCCCTTTCAAGGGGCTGCCATCTGCATCCGAGAAAGAGCCATCAACATGACCCCAGCGTGTTAGGGGGTCAGAATATTCCCGCGGTAGGTATGCCTGTCATAAGAGGCGACTAAAATACCAGAATCAAGGGGCTGTGTAGCGCAATCCTTCAGGTTGCCAGCGCAATATATAGCTTCTCCAAATCCAATTGTCAACCTCACCTATCCGCGGCGAATCCTGTTTCACTAACAGACGAGGCTCTGGCGACCCCAAGCTCCTCATGGAACTTGGGGGTGGGGAGGGAAGGGATGTCCTGAAGGTTTAATTTGGCCACATAAATCGTTCCCGAGATGGTCGGGCTAGCACCTTAATGGTGCTGTGGTACCGGAACGTACCGGATCTGTATCCGGCAAAGGACCATTACATCGATAACACTCCCCAAAGCCTTCGGGGAGCAACCTTATCGCTACAACAACAACAACAGCCATCAACATCGATAACACTCCCCAAAACCTTCGGGAAGTGTCCTTATCGCTACAACAACAACATTATCCCCACAGAGGTTGAAGAAGCCATCCAAAAGGCCAAGCCCTCTAAATCAATAGGCCCAGATGGAATAGCCATGCCAATGCTAAAAAACCTCGGCGCTGAGAAAATAAACTACCTAACGCAAGTTTTCCTGTCGTTGAAGTCCTTTGTCATTCCCGAATAATGATAAGTGGCAAGGATAATTCCACTTCTAAAGCTTGGAAAACCATCGAACGAAGGCGGGTCATATCGACACATAACATTCCCCTTGCTACATAGTAGCGAAGACATTGGAAACCGTCCTTCTCCCCCATTTCACGGCGAATTTTCTCCTAGCCGCCTATCAACATGGCTTTCGGAAAATGTATAGCGCTACTACCGCGCTAAACGCCATAAACACTCAGATAAAGTACGGACTAAATCAGGAAAACCCCATCGCAGGACAGAGCGCGTGGCACTTGACCTGTCAAAAGCTTTTGACACAGTCAACCACGGCACGCTACTCCAAGACATAGAAGGCTCACTCCTTCCCCCTTGTCCGGACGTGGAATTTTCTGAATAGTCTATAAGCGTCGGTTCAATTAGGGAACGAAACCTCAAAGCCTAGGAGAATTAAACAGGGTGGTATCCTATCCCCGCCTCTGTTTAAATTCTACATATCAAAGCTCCCTTCCCCATCAGAAGGAGTTACAATCATTTCCTGTGCCGACGACTGCACGAGTATGGCAACGGGACCTGGCCCTTAAATAGATGAATTACTTTCTAAAATAAACAGCTATCTCTCCGATCTTTCTAATTTCTTCACCTCCCAACCTGGCATTATCACCGACAAAATCCACGACCACTCTGTTTACGACGTGGAAGGAACAGATGCCGCAAATATTTAACGTTCACGTCGATGGTGTTACGCTACCAACTGTCAGTTTACCCAAAGATTTTAGGGGTAACGTTCGATAATACCCTCACCTTCAAGGCGCATGCTATCGAAGTTGTATCCAAAGTACAAAGCTGCGACAAAATCGCCAAGAAAAGTTGCTATCCACGTACAAAGCAATTGGCCGGCCGCCCGTGTGCTACGCGTCACCAGTTTGGTCGTCAGGTCTTAAAAACACATACTAGAAAAGGCTGCAGGCCTGTGAAAATGCTGCAATCAGAAATGCCTATATAGTAAGACCAAAGAGCTCATCATTAAAGAGCACACCGAAATGCTGAACAGGCAATTTTTGCTTAATTGTCACAAACCAACACATCCTAGCAAGCAACTGCTTGATCTAGCCCCGCCCCATGGGAGTTAAGGGAATATCTCCATAAGAACTATAATGAGATCCGGCACGTGCCAACATAGCCGTTTCATTCAGACAAGCATAAGAAGGCACTAGGCAAAATTCACACAGAATTGGTAAATGCCTTTGCCAGGACGCGCCCAGTGAACCCTGTTATCAATACACAATATACTACTCTTGCAGAGGGAAAATGCACAATACCAAGGGAAACACCAGTCACCCTGGCCCAACTTCGTCCTGGATATTGTAACAGGTTAAACTCTAAATTGTCTAGAATCAACCCCGACATACGTAATATATGTATATCCTGCATGCGATGTGTCTCGATATGACACCAACCATATTTTCAATTGTAATGTGGAACCTACGCCTCTAACACCAATCTCCCTATGGTCGCTCCCTGTTAAAAAAAAATATAAATAGCTTTACTGCTGCGGTAATGCATTTTTACCCCTTCAACTTGCTGACCTGTGGATTTTAGTTACCACTTACGACAGACAAGCCTTCATCATTAGTTGATGCTGTGGCGTAACAAGAAACGCCCGCGTTAACTTCCCAACACAGTGGAGGGTTTCCGCTTCCTGTGCATCCACATACTAGTGCCGTTAGGAGTACTTTCCTAGCCGGAACGTCTTCCTTCTCTTACATGACCTAGACAGCGGTACTCGCGGTACTATGGTCTTGCGTGTGTATCACGGGAGCTATGAGAACATGCCCTACAGCAGCGCTGGAAGCTATCCGCGATCTTACCCCGTTGCACATATCGATAGAGTAGTCAGCCAAGCGAACCCTCCTGAATATCGCCAAGGAGGGCTCGGGCAAAGGTAGTCATATCGTCCCGAAGCATGGAGGAATTGAGAGAGAAGATCCCAATCTCTCAACTCCCGAGGGATGATATTCTCAGGCAGATAGTTTTTGAGAAAAGGTATAAAGTAGAATTGGGAGACAAGGGAAAGGAAAGCAGAATTCAAAGCATTCAGCAGCGACATAAAATAGTATGGTACAACGATGGCTCGAAGACGCCAGAGGGGATTGGATCTGGAGTCTTTGGACCCAGAGCCAAGATATCGGTACCTCTGGGAGCATACCCGAGCATTTTTCAAGCGGAAGTATTCGCCATAATCCAGTGCGCTGACCTGAACCTTCAGCGCGAATACTCCAATGAAGCAATTGCCATACTCAGTAACAGTCAGGCCGCCCTCAAGACAATCTCAGCGTTTGAAATAAAATCAGCACTGGTCCTTGAGTGCGTTGAAAAGCTAAATCAACTAGGAGCACACAACTAACTACTGCTGGCCTTTGTTCATGGCCACAGGGGGGTTGAAGGTAACGAACAGGCGGACAGCCTGGCCAGAGAGGCAGCAACGACACGACCTATTGGTCCCGAGCCGTTCCTGCCAGTACGCCCGCAGGAATTTAGGGGGCATCTATTAGTAGAAGAGAAAAGAGGGAAGAACAGTGGCGCGTTATGCCAGGCCTGAGACAATCTAAGTTACCATTAGGGGGTTACAGCACAACTTGATATAGGGCATTGATAGGCCTCTCGAAAGATAACCTAAGAATCCTAACAACTGTTCTTACAGGACACTGTAGACTAAACAGTCACATGTAAAAGTTGGGTATAGTATCGGACAGCACATGCCGATTTTGTGATCGATCAGCCGGGACGACGGACCATATCCTCCTGAAACAGGTAAGAGGGAAGAACACTGGCGCGTTATGCCAGGCCTGAGACAATCTAAGTTACTGTTAGGGGGTTACAGCACAACTCGATATAGGGCATTGATATGCCTCTCGAAAGATAACCCAAGAATCCTAACAGCTATTCTTACAGGAAACTGTAGACTGAACAGTCACATGCAAAAGTTGGGTATAGTATCGGACAGCACATGCCGATTTTGTGATCGATCAGCGGAGACGGCGGGTCATATGCTCCTGGAGTGTGACGCAATCTCAAGACGTAGGGCTAAGTTTATGGGCTCACCATGGCCAGAGCATTCTCACATCCAATCCCTCAAGCCAGGTGAGCTGCTAGGGTTCATCAGAGATGTCGGCTTGGATGAGGTGCTGTGAAGTAGCTGAGGGCACAATAGACTCGAATACTCTAAGATATGTGGTTATTTTCTCTCGACATCGTCCCACCTTTATCTTTACCAAATTACAAGTGGTTGAAGTTTGAACTTTTTTCTGTTTTATCCATTTGTTTATTAATAGTTTAGTACGCTCATTTTACATTATTTTTTATTTATGTTATATATTAATCATATCCTATATATGTAAGTATGTAAATAAAAAATACCAAATTACATATTTATTTATTTGTTCTTTTCAATTTATGTAATTGCAAATTTAATATGTAATAATAGTAATCGTGCTTAGTTATTTAATGAATGTACTGACTGTTGTTCCCAAAGCATACGTATTTTCTTTTCTTTTCTACGACAAACAACTTTCCATGCACATTCAACTAATAGCTTTATTTTGATTACATTTATTTTATTTGCGGTTATAAACTAATTTGCACATTTTAATGTTTGTAATTTTTAAACTAAAAAGAAAGTAATAGAGTAAACGACTTCCTGGAAACAAAATACCGATGTAGATTGGAAGCTTCGTGAATTAAAAAAAGTTTCAATCTGTCAATACATTGGGTATTACTACACAAGTATGTATATGTTTATAAAATAAGTGAGAAGTTCTGTATTATAATGGTTTTATTAACAGTTTATATAAAAATTGCTTTTTTTTTATAAATTATGTAATATTTTCGATAGTAGAGTAGTGCAAATTGTGTCTTCTTATTAACACTAACGATATCAATTTTAATTTGACAGTCGCAAACATTATAACTCAAAATTATTACAAAGTTATTAGAGATATCCTGCGCTAAAAATTCACCCAACGCCACTATTATTTTTCTTGTTGTTGTTGGTGTAGATATTGAATGACTTGCTTATTCTACTTGTTGGCTTTTTGACTCTGTAGATTACTTACTGACTTTGTATGTTGTAACAAATTGCTGATGTTTTAGTTGGTGTTTTTTATTAATTTAAAATCCGTGAACTTTTAATTGATCAGGTTTTGCCAAACCAGCCTTAGTCAACCATTGACAAATGTTCTCACGTTGATCACCCTGAAGCTGTAGTACCTCTCCGTATTCTGGATGTTCAATTACAGTGCCATTGCAGGCAAATTCCTACATAAAGTAAAGTAGTTGACAGTGACGTATATCCTGTATGTGTATAATATTATGTATACTAAATACCTTTTTACATGATCGTACAATTTTCTTTAAGTCATATTCTGATGATAAACCTTGCACAGTTGTTAATGTCTTTCGACCATTTCTCTGCTGAATTCTTATGTGCACGAGACCGTCTTGAACATCATCATCAGCACCCTTGATTGCATCAGCAAAGGGGTCTAAAAATAATTGTGAATAAGCAATATTTAAAATGTGATTTTTGCATAAGTTTATATATACTAGTATAGTTCTGTGACACCTTTTTATTGCATTCAAATTTGGTTAGTTTGCACAGAAGAATGGCTTATACTTAGTTGAAAGCACAGCCTTCATTTTTCTTAGAAACACTCCCCGATGAAATAGGGATATGAATTCGGTACGCTCCGGCGCCCGCACCTTCTAATACTAACCGAAAATATTTAAATCCCCTAACCCGCTTGTAAAAGTATTACTTACTATTCCCCAAGGATAGGATGATTGCTATCATAGTATGAAGCTTTCAGCAGACGGAGTATATAATTGCCATAAATTATTAGAAAGCGTACCGATTTAAAAAATGAAGGTATCACTGTGACACAATTGCAGATCGTAAAATTGCTTGTGTTTTTTTAAGCCACCACAAGACACAGCAGGTAGAATTGAAATTGCCCCTACCCAAAAGTTCGACCCAAAAGTTCCTTCGACAAAGTTTCTTATTTTGATCCGTAGAATACGATTTTCACAGAGCAATGAGCGATTTTTAAATCGACCCGCCCTAATAAATATTTAACTATTATCCGTTACATTTAATTTTATTTGATTAATCTATTATTATTATAAATGTTCAATTTTTATAGCTCATGCTATTCATGACTAGCACTGTTAAATAATTTGTCAAAATTGTTGTGCTAGGAACAAATTTTCAAATACATACACACAAATAGTTTGTTTCTTGCTCGCCGTGTTGTTGTTGTTGTAGCAATGCTAAGCCCCACCTAACAGCCGCGACCGATCACAAATTGTCATCAATATCCTCTAACGGGAGTCCAAGAAAACTTTCCGTTTCAACAGGGGTGGACCATAAGGAAAGGGGTGTTACGAGGCGTTGGTTCCACATTACAATTAAAGAGATGGTTGGTATCATGTGGGGACACATTGCAAGCGGGGCATACATTTTGTATGTCGGGCTTGATTCTGGATAGGTAAGAGTTTAACCTGTTACAGTATCCAGAACGAAGTTGAGCAAGAGTGACACGCGTTTCCCTGGGGAGTATGCGTTCCTCTTCCGCGAGTTTTAGATACTTTTCTTTAAGTACTGGATTCACCGGGCAATTCCCGGCATAAAGGCCGACGCCTGCTTATGGAGTTCACCAAGGACCTGCTTGTGTTTTTTCGCTTCATACGGCTGGGTTCTCAGGTGCCGTATTTCCTCAAAATGTTTACGGAGATGACTCCTTAAGCCCCTAGGCGGTGCTGGTTCATCAATCAGATGTCTGTTGGGATGCTCAGGTTTCTGGGTATTCAACAGGAACTGTTTGGTCAGCATCTCATTTCTCTCCCTGATGGTGAGTATTCTCGCCTCATTATGCAGATGGTGTTCTGGGGACATAAGAACCACAGCCCGTGGCGATTCTGAGAGCAGTATTTTGGCAGGCCTGTAGTTTCTTCCAGTGGGTAATTTTTAGGCTTGGTGACCATATTGGTGACGCGTAGCACGTAATCGGCTGGCTAATTGCTTTGTATGTAGTCATGAGCGTTTATCTTTTCCCCAGGTACTGCCAGCGAGGGATTTGATGATTTTGTTACGGCTCTGAATTCTCGGAACAATTGCGGCTGCGTGCTCACCAAAATGTAGATCCTGATCAAACGTCACACCCAAGATTTTGGGGTGTAGGACAGTCGGTAGCGTAGTGCCATCGACGTGGATGTTCAAAATGGTCGACATTTGGGACGTCCATGTTGTAAATAAGGTCGTGGAATATTTAGTGGGTTATAATGCCAGGTTTCGCGAGGCAAAAAACCCGGAGAGATCAGGGAGGTAGCCGTTTATTTTATTACATAGCGCATTGATCTTTGGGCCTGGGCCTGTGGCCATTATTGTACAGTCATCGGCGTAGGAAACGATTGTGACTCCTTCCGGTGGTGAAGGTAGCTTAGATATGTAGAAATTAAACAAAAGTGGGGATAGGACACCACCCTGTGGCGCCCCTTGTTTAATTCTCCTTGGTTTTGATGTTTCGTTTCTAAATTGCACCGATGCCTGCCAACCACCTAGATAATTTGCGGTCCACCTTTTAAGACATGGGAGAAGGGTAGACCTTTCCAGGTCTTGCAGTAACGAGCCATGGTTGGCCGTATCAAAAGCTTTTGATAGGTCTAGCGCTACGAGTACTATTCTATGGTGGGAGTATTGACTTAAACCGCAATTTATCTGGGTGCTAATGGCATTTAGCGCGGTGGTAGTGCTATGGAGTTTTCTGAAGCCATGCTGATGAGGGGCTAGCTGCAAATTTGCTTCGAAATAAGGGAGCAAAATGGCTTCAAGCGTCTTTGCCACTGGCGATAGGAGAGATATCGGACGATACGACTCACCTATGTTAGCTGGTTTCCCAGGCTTTAATAGCGGGACCACCTTGGCCATTTTCCATGTATCGGGTATGACAAAGCTGGAAAGAGACAGGTTGAAAACATGCGCTAAATATTTGCAACCCTCTTTCCCTAGGATTTTAAGCATCGGCGTGGCTATACCGTCTGGGCCCACTGCTTTGGATGGTTTAGCGCGACCAATGGCGTCCTCAACCTCTTTAGCAGTGATGGTGATTGGTGACGCGCTGAATTTGTGTTTATGTGCGTGTCTATTGGCTCTGCGTCTATCTTTGTCGACCGTAGGATGCATTATATATTGTCGACAGAAAGCGCTCGCGCATTTTTTCGTATCCGACAGCACTTTGTCGCCAAAGGCGATGGAAACTTTGTCTCTGTGCTTAGTCGGATTCGATAGGAACTTTACGGTGGACCAAAGTTTACCCACACCGGTAGAGAGGTTACAACCTCTTAGGTGCTCCTCCCATTTCGCCGGTTTGTGTTCGTCCACAAGCAATCTGATGCGTTGGTTTATATCCCTTATTTGGGGGTCCCTGGATCAAGCTGTCTTATAAGGTCACGTTCTCTCGCTAAGTTTGCGGCCTCCGCCGGGAAGTGGGCCGGATTTCGGGAATTCTCCCGGCGGGAATGAAACGTGCCGAGGCGGATTCAATGACCTTACGGAAGGCACGCTCCCCTTGGCGGGCATCAGTCGGGATAGAGAGGGCAGCAAAGCGGTTGTCTGTAAAAGATTTATATTCTTCCCACTTTCCTTTTTTGAAGTTTATGAAAGTGCGTTTTTCGGTGACGATGAAGTCGGCGGTACGCTCGAGCGAAATAAGTATGGGCAGGTGGTCGGATGCCAATGTTACCATCGGCTGCCAGTTGACGCAGTTTACGAGTTCTGCGCTCACGATTGAGATATCTGGCGAACTGTGACAGCTTCCTACCATACGTGTGGGGGCGTCTCCGTTTATTGTGCAGAACGTCGTTTCTTCAATTTGATCCGCCAACATCTCACCCCTACTGTCCGCCCGCAAGTTTGAATGCCATAGATCGTGATGGGCATTGAAATCGCCTAAGATAATGCGATTGTTGCCAGTGACTAAGGCTCTGATATTAGGGCGGTATCCACTGGGGCAACAGGTGGCAGGAGGGATGTAGATGTTGATGATTTCTAGGTTTGCATCGCCTGACCCGACAGATAGGCCTTGACGTTCTAAGACATTGTCCATGCGGTCTATGCCAGGGTCAAATATATAATAATGCACGAGTGGTGTATGATAAACGCGAGGCCGCCTCCATTTCCGCTCTCGCGGTCTTTCCTGTGGACATTATACCCAGAGCAGGTCTGCAATGCAGATCTTGCTGTGAGTTTAGTCTCTTAAATCGCAGCAATGCGGATGTTGTGCCGCTTCATGAAAGCGACTCCGTAATCTTCCCAGTTAGTCCATTACAGTTTAACTGCAGAATTCTGGTGTGCATAAGGGGAGACGCCGCCACTCTGGGGGTAAGTGACGGGTGACTACGCCTGGGCTGCGGAAGGCCAGGACGCAATTGCTGTTGTGGCCCTGGGACTGGGCGTCCTTGGGAAAGCATTGGTGTACCCGGATGATTTGGGTTTGCGACTTGGCAACATGGCGCGATGAAACCCGTCGGGGGGTTACCGTCGCGGAGACCAGACCATCTAGGAAAGTGGCACCACCCAAGGCAGGAGCTGCATTAGGCGGATGTTGCAAACCTATATATTCTGTGCTGGCAAACGGTGCAAAAGGAGGTAGGGACTCAGTCTGTTTCCCTGACCTGCACGATTGCTGCCGGAAAAGAGGGGGGAGAAGACGGGGGCAGGGGCTGATGCTCAGCATTGCTACCGACTCTACTACGAAGGTAGTAGTTATGGGTGGTAGCAGCTGTTTGAGTTGTTGGCGCCGTGGGGCGCGAGCAGCAGCGGGTACTTGTTGTGGCTTGCTGAGCAGCGGGGATGCTGGCAGGTAGTGGGGGGGGGGGGGGGGGGGGCGCTTAGGCGTAGACTACGGGACGCCCTTGGGAGTGAACAGCAAGGAGCCACAAAAGATTTATAAAAGTTACGTGGAAGTCAGGTTTTGGGATCAAGCCCAGAACCTGTCCGATGCAACCATCCCTTGCACGAGACACACTGAACAGAGTATGACCGTCCTAAAAAGATTCTTTTCCGGCAGATGCAGCAAAACCATTTCTCAGGACCGAGGTCAGGAGACGGACCCGGATTGGATTCGATGCCTTCCCGGAGTAAGAGAATATGGAGCAGTCCTGCTGCAAGGAGCTGCTGGGAGGATGACAATTTGTGGGAGGGACGCAACAAATTAAATGGGGTCACACGGAAACAGTCCTCGGTCGGGAAAAATCCCGAGTCGCTCCGGTACATAGAACCGGCTGCTTTGGGAAGCGCCGTGTTGTCATGTCGGTAAAAGTCTACTCTTGTGCACAACAACCACATGAAAATTGCCAACTTTAACTGCAAATATACAGAGATAGTGTTCCTTTTCCGCCCTCGGACTAATATTTTCGAGGTCAATACGCGTCTTTTGAAACCTCGCCCGATATTTTTCGACACGTATTTTGTTGTCGTAGCAGTGCTTCGCCCCATCCAATAGGTGCGACCGATCACAAATTGTCATCAATATCCTCTAACGGGAGTCCATGGAAACTTGCTGTTTCAACAGTTGTGGACCATAATGTGAGGGGTGTTAGAGGCTTTGGCTCCACATTACAATTAAAGAGATGGTTGGTGTATTGTGGAGACACATTGCAAGCAGGGCATACACTTTGTATGTCGGGGTTGATTCTGGATATGTAAGAGTTTAACCTGTTACACTATCCAGATCGAAGTTGAGCTAGAGTGAATCGCGTTTCCCTGGAGAGTATGCGTTCCTCATCCGCAAGTTTTGGGTACTGTACTTTGACTTCTGGATTCACCTGGCAATTCCTGGTATAAGGCTCCGACGCCTGTTTGTGGAGTTCACTGAGGACCTGCTTGTTTTTTCTTTTTTTGCTTCATACGGCTCAGTTCTCAGGTGCCGTATTTCCTCATAATGCTTACGGAGATGACTCCTTAAGCCCCTAGGGGGTGTTGGCTCGTCAATCAGATGTCTATTGGTATGCCCAGGTTTCTGGGTATTCAACAGGAACTATTTGGTTAGCATCTCATTTCACTCTCTGATGGGGAGTATTCTCGCCTCATGTAGGTGGTGTACTCGGGACATAAAAAGACAACCCGTGGCGGTTCTGAGAGCAAAATTTCTCCAGGCCTGTAGCTTCTTCCAGTGTGTAGTTTTTAGGCTTGGCGACCATATAGGGGACGCGTAGCATGCAATCGGCTGGCCAATTGCTTTGTATGTGGTAATGAGCGTTTCTTTGTCTTTTCCCCAAGTACTGCCAGCAAGGGATTTGAGGATTTTACTACGGCTCTGGATTTTCGGTACAATTGCGGCTGCATGCTCACCAAAATGTAGATCCTGATCAAACGTCACACCCAAGATTTTGGGGTGTAGGACAGCGTAGTGCCATCGACGTGGATGTTCAAAATAGTCGACATTTGGGACGTCCATGTTGTAAATAAGGTCGCGGAGGATTTAGTTGGTGATTACGCCAGGTTTCGCGAGGCGGAAAAACTGGAGAGATCAGGGAGGTAGCCGTTTAGGTAAAAGCCTAGATGAGGGGTCGACTGCTAATACGCTACCAACTACTCGAGAGAGGTTTCAAAAGACGCGTATTGACCTCGACAACAATTATCCGAAGGCGGAAAAGCAAAATTGTATCTATGTCCGGAGATATTTGCAGTTGAAGTTGTTAAAATGTTGTAGTACCCACAAAAAATATTTTGTGAACATGTTTTGCGCGTATATTTTTTATATCATCGATCTGTTGGCCTGGGCCTGTGGCCATTATTGTGCAATCATCGGCGTAGGAAATGATAGTACACGTATTAACAGTCTTCTGTTCTATACTTTTACCGTCATTTGGGCATGCTGCTTTCACCGTCCCGCTATTAATTCGACTCATCAATATTTTGGTCGGGAACTCCAACGAAACGCGCCCTATACAAAACTTCGAATGCCAATGTCGCCGATGGCATTGTTTATTGCTATAAATTTCGGTAATAGTCTAGTTGAGGGGTCGACTGCTAATACACTACCAAAAATATCGAGTGAGGTGTCAAAAGACGCGTATTAATCTCGAGAACAATAATCCGAAGGCGGAAAAGAAAAATTTTATCTCTGTTCGGAGATATTTGCAGTTGAAGTTGGCGATTTCCATGTGGTTGTTGTTGTGTTCATACCCACAAAAAAAATTGTACATCACCGTGGCGGTAGCCACAGTTATACCACACACCCGGACTTGGCATGGCGTAGCCCAGGGTTATTTTTTATAAGCGCGGCGGAAGGCCGCCAACGCAGAAAGGTGGTCTGCGAAAAAATACTATGGATCCGACCCCCCGGTTTCGGAGGTACCCGTGGGTCTTTTTTCGGTTTTTCGTTAATATCTTTTGAACGCGTTAAAATTTCCGCCATCGGATTATTAATACTGATGTATTTTTGGTAGCGTATTAGCAGTCGACCCCTCAACTAGACTACGCTTCCCAAGGCAGTCGGTTCTATGTCAAGGACTGTCATTTCAGTGTGACCCCATTTAATTTGTTTCGTCCCTCCCACAAATTGTCATCCTCCCAGCAGCTCCTTGCAGCAGGACTGCTACATATTCTCTTACTCCGGGAAGGTATCAAACCCAATCCGGGTCCGTCTCCTGACCCCGGTCATGAGAAATGGTTTTGCTGCATTTGCCAGAAAAGAATCTTTTTAGGACGGTCATACTCTGTTCAGTGTGTCTCGTGCAAAGGATGGTTGCATCGGACAGGTTGTTCTGGGCTTGATCCCAAAACCCGACGTCCACGTAACTTTTATAAATCTTTTGTGGCTCCTTGCTGCTCACGCCCAAGGGCGTCCGTAGTCTACGCCTAAGCGTATCCCCACTACTTTCCAGCAGCTTCGCTGCTCAGCAAGCCACAACAAGTACCCGCTGCTGCTCGCGCCCCACGGCGCCAACAACTCAAACAGCTGATACCACTCATAACTACTACCTTCGTAGTAGAGCTGGTTGCAATGCTGAGCATCAGCCCCTGCCCCCGTCTTTTTCTCCCCCATCTTTTCTGGCAGCAATCGTGCAGGTCAGGGAAACAGACTCTTAGTCCCTGCCTCCGTTTGCACCATCTGCCAGCACAGAATATATAGGTTTGCGACATCCGCTCAATGCAGCTCCTGCCTTGGGTGGTGCCACTTTCCTAGATGTTCTGGTCTCCGCGACGGCAACCCCCCGACGGGTTTCATCGCGCCATGTTGCCAGGTCGCAAACCCAAATCATCCGGGTACCCCAATGCTTGCCCAAGGGCGCCCAGTCCCAAGGCCACAACAGCAATTGCGTCCTGGCCTTCCACAACCTAGGCGTAGTCACCCCTCTCTTACCCCTAGAGTGGCGGCGTCACCCCTCATGCACTTCAGAATTCTGCAGTTCAACTGTAATGGACTAACTGGGAAGATTACGGAGATAGTCGATTTCATGAAGCGGCACAACATCCGCATTGCTGCGATTCAAGAGACTAAACTCACAGCAAGATCTGCATTGCAGACCTGCTCTGGTTATAATGTCCACAGGAAAGACCGCGAGAGCGGAAATGGAGGCGGCCTCGCGTTTATTATACACCACTCTGTGCAATATCATATATTTGATCCTGGCATCGACCGCAGTGACAATGTCTTAGAACGTCAAGGCCTATCTGTCCGGTCAGGCGATGCAAATCTAGAAATCATCAACATCTACATCCCTCCTGTCACCTGTTGCTCCAGTGGATACCGCCCTAATATCGAGGCCTTACTCACTGGCAACAATCGCATTATATTAGGCGATTTCAATGCCCATCACGACCTATGGCATTCAAACTTGCGGGCGGACAGTAGGGGTGAGATGTTGGCGGATCAAATAGACGAAACGACGTTCTGCACAATAAACGGAGACGCCCCCACACGTATGGTAGGAAGCTGTCATAGCTCGCCAGATATCTCAATCGTGAGCGCAGAACTTGTAAACTGCGTCAACTGGCAGCCGATGGTAACATTGGCATCCGACCACCTGCCCATATTTATTTCGTTCGAGCGTACCGCCGACTTCATCGTCACCGAAAAACGCACTTTCATAAACGTCAAAAAAGGAAAGTGGGAAGAATATAAATCTGCAACAGACAGCAGCTTTGCTGCCCTCCCTATCCCGACTGATGCCCGCCAAGGGGAGCGTGCCTTCCGTAAGGTCATTGAATCCGCCTCGGCACATTTCATTCCCGCCGGGAGAATTCCCGAAATCCGGCCCCACTTCCCGGCGGAGGCCGCGAGCTTAGCGAGGGAACGCGACCTTATAAGACAGCTTGATCCAGGCGACCCCCAAATAAGGGATATAAACCAACGCATCAGATTGCTTGTGGATGAACACAAGCGGGCGAAATGGGAAGAGCACCTAAGAGGTTGTAACCTCTCTACCGGTGTAGGTAAACTTTGGTCCACCGTAAAGTCCCTATCGAATCCGACTAAGCACAAAGACAAAGTTTCCATCGCCTTTGGCGATAAGGTGCTGTCGGATGCGAAAAAATGCGCGAGCGCTTTCTGCCGACAATATATAATGCATCCTACGGTCGACAAAGATAGACGGAGAGCCAATAGACACGCACATAAACACAAACTCAGCGCGTCACCAATTACCATCACCGCTAGAGAGGTTGAGGACGCCATTGGTCGCGCTAAACCATCCAAAGCAGTGGGCCCAGACGGCATAGCCATGCCGATGCTTAAAAACCTAGGGAAAGAGGGTTTCAAATATTTAGCGCATGTCTTCAACCTGTCTCTTTCCACCTTTGTCATACCCGAGAAATGGAAAATGGCCAAGGTGGTCCCGCTACCAAAGCCTGGGAAACCAGCTAACGTAGGTGAGTCATATCGTCCGATATCTCTCCTATCGCCAGTGGCAAAGACGCTTGAAGCCATTTTGCTCCCTTATTTCCTAGCACATTTGCAGCTAGCCCCTCATCAGCATGGCTTCAGAAAACTCCATAGCACTACCTCCGCGCTAAATGTCATTAGCACCCAGATAAATTGCGGTTTGAATCAATATCCCCACCATAGAACAGTTCTCGTAGCGTTAGACCTATCAAAATCTTTTGATACGGTCAACCATGGCTCGTTACTGCAAGACCTGGAAGGGTCCACCCTTCCCCCATGTCTTAAAAGGTGGACCGCAAATTATCTGGGTGGTCGGCAGGCATCGGTGCAATTCAGAAACGAAACATCAAAACAAAGGAGAATTAAACAAGGGGTGCCACAGGGTGGTGTCCTATCCCCGCTTTTGTTTAATTTCTACATATCTAAGCTACCTTCACCACCGGAAGGAGTCACAATCGTTTCCTACGCCGATGACTGCACAATAATGGCCACAGGCCCAGGCCCAAAATCGATGAGCTATGCAATAAAATAAACGGCTATCTCCCTGATCTCTCCAGTTTTTTCGCCTCGCGAAACCTGGCATTGTCACCGACTAAATCTTCCGCGACCTTATTTACAACATGGACGCCCCAAATGTCGACCATTTTGAACGCTACCGACTGTCCTACACCCCAAAATCTTGGGTGTGACGTTTGATCAGGATCTACATTTTGGTGCGCACGCAACCGCAATTGTTCCAAGAATTCAGAGCCGTAATAAAATCCTCAAATCCCTTGCTGGCAGTACCTGGGGAAAAGATAAAGAAACGCTCTTGACCACATACAAAGCAATTAGCCAGCCGATTACGTGCTACGCGTCACCCATATGGTCGCCAAGCCTAAAAACCACCCACTGGAAGAAACTACAGGTCTGCCAAAATACTGCTCTCAGAATCGCCACGGGCTGTCTTCTTATGTCCCCTGAACACCATCTGCATAATGAGAATACTCCCCATCAGGGAGAGAAATGAGATGCTGACCAAACAGTTTCTGTTGAATACCCAGAAACCTGGGCACCCCAACAGACATCTGATTGACGAACCAGCACCGCCTAGGGGCCTAAGGAGTCATCTCCGTAAGCATTTTGAGGAAATACGGCACCTGAGAACCCAGCCGTATGAAGCGGAAAAACACAAGCAGGTCCTTGGTGAACTCCATAGACAGGCGTCGGACCTTTATGTCGGGAATTGTCCGGTGAATCCAGTACTTGAAGAAAAATATCCAGAACTCGCAGAGGAGGAACGCATACTCCCCAGGGAAACGCGTCACTCTTGCTCAACTTCGTTCTGGATACTGTAACAGGTTAAACTCTTACCTATCCAGAATCAACCCCGACATACAAAATGTATGCCCTGCTTGCAACGTGTCCCCGCATGACACCAACCATCTCTTTAATTGTAATGTGGAACCAACGCCTCTAACACCCCTTTCCTTATGGTCCTCCCCTGTTGAAACGGCAAGTTTCCTTGGACTCCCGTTAGAGGATATTGATGACAATTTGTGATCGGTCGCGGCTGTTAGGTGGGGCGAGCATTGCTACAACAACAACAACAACAGACTATTACCTAAATTTCCTCAATTGAATATTTTCAAAGCACCATTGCTGAATCATTCATATATATATATATATATATATTTATATATATATATATATATATATATATATATATATATATATATATATATATTAAATAACCTAGTTTAGGTTATATATATATGTCTATTGGCAAAGACCCTTCACATAAGACAGACACTCATTTGTAATAAAAGTTAATAAAAACTACACAGAATAAAAATTTCACTTGTCTCGTGTTCCGATAAACAATACAATGCATGCAGTAATGGCAGCCATTTTTCTCTTGAATGATGGGAACAAAAAACTTCCACACCTTTGCATTTATATAAATTTATTATTGATTTGCTCTTAACAATTTAGGCGTTTTTCTTACCAAATGTATTTAAATTCTGGATGGACATACGATTATAAAAAGCAACCACAGCTGAAAATAAAAACTGCTCGCAATGATCTTTTAATTGCGTTGAATTACTGAAAATTTTCACTCGTATTTGTTCTAAACGTGCGACGTTTCGAAACTACAAATTTTCTGTCAAATTAAGAATGAGATTCAGGAAATGGAACGCGCATGGCGGAACGATACAAGGTGGCAGCATGGTGACATACCTAATATAATGCCCCTATTACGGTATACAACTCAACTTAGTTGTGTTGTAATTAAAACAACTCAACTTTCAGACAACTCAACTCCTGTTTGGTATTACGAATTACAACTTATTTCAGTTGAAGTTGAATTGGTGACCACGGCAGGGAATTAGCCAAAAGAACGACAAAGACGCACTTACAATTATGAAAGCACTTCACTAAAAAAAATATAACACGGCGGCAATATATTCAATTTTTGTACAAAATGGAACAGTAAGGTTGGCAAGAACCCACCCCAGCCGACAATGACTAACCACTGTGCACCACCACATCATGCCGACCGCCTCCCTTACTGCTTCCACCGGTAAATGCGTTACCATAACAGATGGCGCCCAACGTGGCGCCTGAGGCGCTGGTCGCGGGGGTCAGTCGGGTCAACCTGTGAAGTAGACCATCCCACCAGTCCGAGTGAGCAGCCACAGGAGCTGCCAACTACGTTGCGGTGGGATGGTTGGACGGATCAGGTTGTCCGGGCTGGTTGTTGTTGTTGTTGTTGTTGTAGCAATGCTCGCCCCACCTAATAGCCGCGACCGATTACAAATTGTCATCAATATCTTCTAACGGGAGTCCAAGGAAACTTGCCGTTTCAACAGGGGTGGACCATAAGGAAAGGGGTGTTAGAGGCGTTGGTTCCACATTACAATTAAAGAGATGGTTGGTGTCATGTGGGGACACATTGCAAGCGGGGCATACATTTTGTATGTCGGGGTTGATTCTGACTAGGTAAGAGTTTAACCTGTTACAGTATCCAGAACGAAGTTGAGCAAGAGTGACACGCGTTTCCCTGGGGAGTATGCGTTCCTCTTCCGCGAGTTCTGGATATTTTTCTTCAAGTACTGGATTCACCGGGCAATTCCCGACATAAAGGTACGACGCCTGTCTATGGAGTTCACCAAGGACCTGCTTGTGTTTTTTCGCTTCATACGGCTGGGTTCTCAGGTGCCGTATTTCCTCAAAATGCTTACGGAGATGACTCCTTAGGCCCCTAGGCGGTGCTGGTTCGTCAATCAGATGTCTGTTGGGATGCCCAGGTTTCTGGGTATTCAACAGAAACTGTTTGGTCAGCATCTCCTTTCTCTCCCTGATGGGGAGTATTCTCGCCTCATTATGCAGATGGTGTTCTGGGGACATAAGAAGACAGCCCGTGGCGATTCTGAGAGCAGTATTTTGGCAGGCCTGTAGTTTCTTCCAGTGGGTAGTTTTTAGGCTTGGAGACCATATGGGTGACGCGTAGCACGTAATCGGCTGGCTAATGGCTTTGTATGTGGTCATGAGCGTTCCTTTATCTTTTCCCCAGGTACTGCCAGCGAGGGATTTGAGGATTTTATTACGGCTCTGAATTCTCGGAACAATTGCGGTTGCGTGCGCACCAAAATGTAGATCCTGATCAAACGTCACACCCAAGATTTTGGGGTGTAGGACAGTCGGTAGCGTAGTGCCATCGACATGGATGTTCAATATGGTCGACATTTGGGGCGTCCATGTTGTAAATAAGGTCGCGGAAGATTTAGTCGGTGACAATTCCAGGTTTCGCGAGGCGAAAAAACTGGAGAGATCAGGGAGATAGCCGTTTATTTTATTGCATAGCTCATCGATCTCTGGGCCTGGGCCTGTGGCCATTATTGTGCAGTCATCGGCGTAGGAAACGATTGCGACTCCTTCCGGTGGTGAAGGTAGCTTAGATATGTAGAAATTAAACAAAAGTGGGGATAGGACACCACCCTGTGGCACCCCTTGTTTAATTCTCCTTGGTTTTGATGTTTCGTTTCTGAATTGCACCGATGCCTGCCGACCACCCAGATAATTTGCGGTCCACCTTTTAAGACATGGGGGAAGGGTAGACCCTTCCAGGTCTTGCAGTAATGAGCCATGGTTGACCGTATCAAAAGCTTTTGATAGGTCTAGCGCTACGAGTACTGTTCTATGGTGGGGGTATTGATTCAAACCGCAATTTATCTGGGTGCTAATGACATTTAGCGCGGAGGTAGTGCTATACAGTTTTCTGAAGCCATGCTGATGAGGGGCTAGCTGCAAATGTGCTTGGAAATAAGGGAGCAAAATGGCTTCAAGCGTCTTTGCCACTGGCGATAGGAGAGATATCGGACGATATGACTCACCTACGTTAGCTGGTTTCCCAGGCTTTAGTAGCGGGACCACCTTGGCCATTTTCCATTTCTCGGGTATGGCAAAGGTGGAGAGAGACAGGTTGAAGACATGCGCTAAATATTTGAAACCCTCTTTCCCTAGGTTTTTAAGCATCGGCATGGCTATGCCGTCTGGGCCCACTGCTTTGGATGGTTTAGCGCGACCAATGGCGTCCTCAACCTCTCTAGCGGTGATGGTGATTGGTGACGCGCTGAATTTGTGTTTATGTGCGTGTCTATTGGCTCTCCGTCTATCTTTGTCGACCGTAGGATGCATTATATATTGTCGGCAGAAAGCGCTCGCGCATTTTTCCGCATCCGACAGCACCTTATCGCCAAAGGCGATGGAAACTTTGTCTTTGTGCTTAGTCGGATTCGATAGGGACTTTACGGTGGACCAAAGTTTACCTACACCGGTAGAGAGGTTACAACCTCTTAGGTGCTCTTCCCATTTTGCCCGCTTGTGTTCGTCCACAAGCAATCTGATGCGTTGGTTTATATCCCTTATTTGGGGGTCGCCTGGATCAAGCTGTCTTATAAGGTCGCGTTCCCTCGCTAAGCTCGCGGCCTCCGCCGGGAAGTGGGGCCGGATTTCGGGAATTCTCCCGGCGGGAATGAAATGTGCCGAGGCGGATTCAATGACCTTACGGAAGGCACGCTCCCCTTGGAGGGCATCAGTCGGGATAGGGAGGGCAGCAAAGCTGCTGTCTGTTGCAGATTTATATTCTTCCCACTTTCCTTTTTTGAAGTTTATGAAAGTGCGTTTTTCGGTGACGATGAAGTCGGCGGTACGCTCGAACGAAATAAGTATGGGCAGGTGGTCGGATGCCAATGTTACCATCGGCTGCCAGTTGACGCAGTTTACGAGTTCTGCGCTCACGATTGAGATATCTGGCGAGCTATGACAGCTTCCTACCATACGTGTGGGGGCGTCTCCGTTTATTGTGCAGAACGTCGTTTCTTCTATTTGATCCGCCAACATCTCACCCCTACTGTCCGCCCGCAAGTTTGAATACCATAGGTCGTGATGGGCATTGAAATCGCCTAAGATAATGCGATTGTTGCCAGTGAGTAAGGCCTCAATTTTAGGGCGGTAACCACTGGGGCAACAGGTGACAGGAGGGATGTAGATGTTGATGATTTCTAGATTTCCATCGCCTGACCGAACAGATAGACCTTGACGTTCTAAGACATTGTCCCTGCGTCGATGCCAGGATCAAATATATGATATTGCACAGAGTGGTGTATAATAAACGCGAGGCCGCCTCCATTTCCGCTCTCGCGGTCCTTCCTATGGACATTATACCCAGAGCAGGTCTGCAATGCAGATCTTGCTGTGAGTTTAGTCTCTTGAATCGCAGCAATGCGGATGTTGTGCCGCTTCATGAAATCGACTATCTCCGTAATCTTCCCAGTTAGTCCATTACAGTTTAACTGCAGAATTCTGAAGTGCATGAGGGGTGACGCCGCCACTCTAGGGGTAAGTGACGGGTGACTACGCCTAGGTTGTGGAAGGCCAGGACGCAATTGCTGTTGTGGCCTTGGGACTGGGCGCCCTTGGGCAAGCATTGGGGTACCCGGATGATTTGGGTTTGCCACCTGGCAACATGACGCGATGAAACCCGTCGAGGGGTTGCCGTCGCGGAGACCAGAACATCTAGGAAAGTGGCACCACCCAATGCAGGAGCTGCATTGAGCGGATGTCGCAAACCTATATATTCTGTGCTAGCAGACGGTGCAAACGGAGGTAGGGACTAAGAGCCTGTTTCCCTGACCTGCACGATTGCTGCCAGAAAAGAGGGGGGGGGGAGAAGAAGACGGGGGCAGGGGCTGATACTCAGCATTGCTACCAGCTCTACTACGAAGGTAGTAGTTATGAGTGGTATCAGCTGTTTGAGTTGTTGGCGCCATGGGGCGCGAGCAGCAGCGGTTACTTGTTGTGGCTTGCTGAGCAGCGAGGCTGCTGGAAGGTAGTTGAGGGGCGCTTAGGCGTAGACTACGGGACGCCCTTGGGCGTGAGCAGCAAGGAGCCACAAAAGATTTATAAAAGTTACGTGGACGTCGGGTTTTGGGATCAAGCCCAGAACAACCTGTCCGATGCAACCATCCCTTGCACGAGACACACTGAACAGAGTATGACCGTCCTAAAAAGATTCTTTTCTGGCAAATGCAGCAAAACCATTTCTCAGGACCGGGGTCAGGAGACGGACCCGGATTGGGTTCGATACCTTCCCGGAGTAAGAGAATATGTAGCAGTCCTGCTGCAAGGAGCTGCTGGGAGGATGACAATTTGTGGGAGGGACGAAACAAATTTAATGGGGTCACACGAAATGACAGTCCTTGGTCGGGAAAAATCCCGAGTCGCTCCGGTACATAGAACCGACTGCCTTGGGAAGCGTCCGGGCTGGTCATCGGGGGCAGTGGCCGAAGGAGCCACGGACTACACGTCAAGTCATCCGGATTTTTTTATTTCACCCAGTGAGGCAGTGCTAAACGCACTTTATTTTTTTTGTAAGTGGGTTTTTTTTGTTGCCGGAATGTTGTCCGTAGTCGGCGTTGGTAAATTTTGTCCGCTAATGGGTTTTTTTTTTGTAATGTTAAAATTTTTTTTATATAGCTTTTTCTTTGTCGAATTTGTGATGTCCAGTGTGAGTGCGTGTGTGTATGTGTTGAGAAAACCCCAGCTCATCCCACGTCCCAGGTGGTAGTTTCGAATACCACCTGGACTGTGACGGGTTGAGCTGGGATTCTGGGGGCACTCCTTCCTGTCCCACCAGACTTGGGAGCGGTTTCGAAACCGTTCCACCCATTGCGGCGGAGGCAGGAGCGGTGTCCAGAGAGAATGGACGGGAGGCCCCAACACCCCCAACCAGTCCCAGGGGCAAGCCCCTGGAGACTGCCCCTGCGTTGCGGCTGGGCGTGTTGAGACCTACCCGTGTGTGTCTGGAACTGACCCTAGTGGCCCCAACCTGCCTCGGAGGGGGGCCTTAAGACCCCCTCGCGTTGCGGTTGGGAGCACCAGGGACAAGTATGAATGTATTTGTGTTTATTTTTTTCCTGTAGCCTACTGCCTTTTGGGAATGGGATGTCAGCATTCCCATGGGTTACTTAAGACATATTTAACTAATCATTTTTTATTTGCAACTTTTGACCTCTTTTATCCGATACGACTATCGATCAGAGGTTTCAGCAATTATTCTCGCACGATTTTTTTTTTATATATAATTTTTTTTTTATCCCTAATCGTCGTACGTGGCAAAAGTTTTTTTTTGGCTTGAACATGTCGCGCGACCAGTCATTCGGGCAACCGGACCGGAACACTCCGTTCGGGAGTGCGGGGAATTCCCGGAGAAACCAGCAACGGGGTAATAAAAATAGAGGGGCCTTCTCTCAGGCCAGGCGTCCCTTGGTGGTGCACACCCCAGTAGGGGGGCAATACGGAGATCCCGCGTTACTAAACATGGGCTCGGACCTGAATGACCCTCGCGAGAAACTGGACCGACCGGGAAGCACCAGGCACGTGAACGCGCACGATATCTCGGGGCTAATGACCAATGTGTCGACCTATGCACCCGAAGGAGCTGGTGCTTTACCACCAAATCAGGAGATGGGAAATTTTGGAGACGCTACAAGTGATCGGACGAATACCCTAGGAATGCAGGACGAAGCTACTCGTGGAGGCTCATGGGTGGACGTGCTACACTAACTGTTCCAGGCTTCGCAGGAGGAAATGCGGAGAGAGATGGGGTCAATCAGAACCAATATGGACCAGCTCAACGCCGCTCTCGAATCCGCGCAGCAATCAATTCATCAAAACCCGAACGCAAATAGGATGAACCGTAACCCACTTCTAACAGTAGTACCACCAATGTACCCTGCTCCGAGCAGCATAGTAGTGAAACCGCAGGAGTGGAAAATCGCGTTCGACGGCACTGGAAGTGTAGCGGATTTCCTTTTTAAGCTGGACACCTTGGGTGATCGCGCACAATGCACGGACGAACAAATAATGGTTAGTTTCCACCTGTTTCTTTCCGGGCGGGCGGAAGAATGGTACTGGCTTTTCACAAAACAAAACCCAAACGCGAATTATGCCTTTTTGTGCTACTCATTTAAAAGAGATTTTGGCACTTTGAAAACTGACCACGAGATCATGATGGAGATCTCCATTCGAAAGCAGAAAGCAAGTGAGTGTTATGACGTGTTCCACACGGACATAATCTCCTTGAACGCACGCTTAAGAGAACCCATGTCGGAGCTTCTACTGATTGACATAATAAAAACAAACGTCAACAGTAGCCTTAAGCTGATGCTTTTCAACGCAGATGTAAGGACCCTTCATGATCTACGCGATGTAGCACGCAGAGGTGAACAAGTGCTGAAAGAAAGCAAGCTGTTGAGAGCAACTTACCCAGGACGGCATGTAAACGAAGCACGCGTGACAACCCCGGACGAAAGGATGGACGGCGAGGACGGCGAAATGGATCCGCAGATAGAGGCGCTGGAATATCGACGCAACAGAAAACAGGACTATTCGGGAATCCAATGCTGGAATTGCCAGGCAATGGGGCACTCCTATATATATTGTGAGGAACCCATAAAAAATCCCTTTTGTTTTAAATGTGGGTATAAGGGTGTATTTACTCCTAAATGCCCTAGGGACCATCGCAGGCAGGGAAACCAGTACCCGAGCGAGAAGGCGGGGGATCCTCGTTCGGCTTCATAGCTCCCACACCAGCCGGTGCTCGAAGTGTCGTCCCGTGCACCGAACCAGAGGGGAATCTCTGCATGGAGGTGGTGAGCTTCCGAGGTGCAGTAGTACCCTGGCAGAAGAACCCTCAACCGTGATAATAACTTACCCTGACAGTACAGACAATTCGAATAGTTCTGAATCCGAGAGTCAAACGTCCTCATCAGGGATGGGCGAACCGACCAGAATTCTGCAACGCCAGCATAAGGATGTCGCTTGCCAGACGCAATTTCCACCAAACCTAGAAGAAAGGGAACATAGGTACGAACAAATAAGACATACCATTTTTGAACAACACCCGGTATCGGACAATATTTTGAAGTGTAGGAAGAGATACCACAGGAGAGTACAGGAGCGTAGACTGCTGCAAGCCACCACGTTAACGCTTACAGAGGATGAAAGGCCTCTAGTAAAGGCTAAAATTAGAGATAGCTTTCTTGTAGGGCTGTTGGACTCGGGAGCCAATGTCTCCATTTTAGGGAAAAATGGATTAGAATTCCTAGAGGATAACGGCTTCGAATATCAGCCCTTAAACGCGTTCGTATATACCGCGGGCGGCAACAAGCAAAAAATTTTAGGCTCAGTATCCCTACCAGTCACCTTCAAAAATATCACAAAGGTTATTCGTTTTTACCTTGTTCCCTCATTGCTCCAAGAAGCGTACTTCGGGGAAGATTTTTGGAGAGCATTTGCGTTAGCTCCCGAAATATTCCCAAGCGTAGAGTTCATAGAGGTTGGACTTGAAAAGGAAGAGGAACTTAACCTCCATGAATTGTCACCAGACCGGAAATTAGAATTGCAAAAGGTCATCGAGACGTTTCCTTCGTACGAGAAGTTAGGCCTAGGGCAAACTAAATTAGTGGAGCATCACATTGACACCGGTGATGCCGTTCCCATAAAAAGCAAACATTTCCCTCTTTCGCCACCGAGGCAAGCCGAAGCTTTTAGCGAACTAGACAGGTTACTCGAATTAGGAGTTATAGAAGAATCAAACTCCCCGTGGTGTAGTCCTGTAGTACTGGTCCGGAAACCAGGTAAAGTTAGTGCATAGATTCCAGGAAGGTCAACGCGGTGACTAAGAAAGACTCGTACCCCCTGCCTCATATCAACGGCTTATTGAGCAGACTGAAAGATACGCATTTTATTAGTGGCATTGATCTGAAGGACGCGTTCTTCCAGATCAAATTGACAGGTAAAGTTAGTGCATAGATTCCAGACCGGAAATTAGAATTGCAAAAGGTCATCGAGACGTTTCCTTCGTACGAGAAGTTAGGCCTAGGGCAAACTAAATTAGTGGAGCATCACATTGACACCGGTGATGCCGTTCCCATAAAAAGCAAACATTTCCCTCTTTCGCCACCGAGGCAAGCCGAAGCTTTTAGCGAACTAGACAGGTTACTCGAATTAGGAGTTATAGAAGAATCAAACTCCCCGTGGTGTAGTCCTGTAGTACTGGTCCGGAAACCAGGTAAAGTTAGTGCATAGATTCCAGGAAGGTCAACGCGGTGACTAAGAAAGACTCGTACCCCCTGCCTCATATCAACGGCTTATTGAGCAGACTGAAAGATACGCATTTTATTAGTGGCATTGATCTGAAGGACGCGTTCTTCCAGATCAAATTGACAGGTAAAGTTAGTGCATAGATTCCAGGAAGGTCAACGCGGTGACTAAGAAAGACTCGTACCCCCTGCCTCATATCAACGGCTTATTGAGCAGACTGAAAGATACGCATTTTATTAGTGGCATTGATCTGAAGGACGCGTTCTTCCAGATCAAATTGACAGAGTCCTCAGGAAAAAACAGCATTCGCAGTTCCGGGAAGGCCTCTGTACCACTTCAAAGTAATGCCATTTGGCCTGTGCAATGGACCGCAGACTATAAGTAGGCTGATGGACAAGGCAATCCCTTCGCGTCTGCGAGAGAACGCCTTTGTCTACCTGGACGATCTGATGGTATGTAGCACTAATTTTGAGGATCACCTGAAATTGCTAGCGGAAGTGACCCAATGTTTGAGAGACGCAGGGCTGACAATAAACGTGGAAAAAAGTAAATTTTGTCAGAAGGAAATACGCTACTTAGGGTACTTGATAGGCAGCGGGTGTCTGAAAGTGGATCCGGGAAAAATAGAAGCAATGCAAAACTTCCCGATCCCTAAATACCCACGGCAAGTGCGTAGGTTTGTGGGCATGGCAAATTGGTACAGGGCGTTTATTACCAATTTTTCTGACTTGGCAGGTCCCTTGACCGACTGTCTCCGTAAGTCAGCAGGCCCGTTCAAGCTTACCTCTGAAGCTATAGAGGCCTTCGAAAAGCTAAAAGTAGCTTTGAGTTCCGCCCCTGTCTTGGCCCAACCAGACTTTTCAAGGGAATTCGTGATACAATGCGACGCTTCCAAAATAGGTGTTGGCGGAGTGTTGTTCCAGGTCGATGATGAGGGCGCTGATCATCTGATCGCGTTTGTATCGAAAAAACTGAATAATGCTCAACGCAATTACACGGTAACCGAGCTGGAATGTCTCGCCGCCATAATCAGCGTGAAGCGTTTCCGACCCTATGTTGAGGGATTACCGTTTCGTATTATCACGGACCACTCCAGTCTCAAGTGGTTAATGACACAGAAGGACTTGAGCGGGAGGTTGGCGAGGTGGTCGCTCTTACTGCAAAGATACGATTTTAAAATGGAACATCGTAAGGGCACCCTGAATGTAGTACCCGATGCGCTTTCGCGGTTTGATGCGGATGAGTTAACTTTCACTACCACACCCGGGGAAATAGATTTAGTCTCTCCCGAATTCAGCAGTAACGAATATCTAGACTTGATTCGGACCGTCACCGAAAATGAGGAATCACTTCCGGATTTACGAGTGGTGGACGGGGTAATTTTCAAACGAGTTAAGTTTCGTAAGGGAGTGGAAGGGGAAGAAGACTCGCTGTGGCGATTATGGTTGCCGAAAGGGTTGACTGAGCAAGCAGTGAGATTAGCACATGACGCTAACCGGAGTTACCATGGCGGGTGGCAGAAAACCTTAGAACGTGTTAGGCAGAAGTACTTCTGGCCGCAGCAGGCTAAGGACGTCAGGGACTACGTCCAGCGTTGTGACACCTGCAAAGCTGTAAAACCCACTAATCAGCAGTCGAGACCGCCTATAGAGAATACCTTCGCATCCGAGAGGCCATTTTAGCGATTATATTGCGATTTCCTAGGGCCGTATCCGAGATCTAAGCGGCGAAATCAATTTCTTTTCATAGTACTAGACCATTTTTCGAAGTACGTTTGGCTAAAGCCCATGCAGAGAGCCACCACTGTAAACGCTATAAATTACTTCGCTTCCGAAATTTTTCCAGCTGTAGGGGTCCCTGAGTTTATTCACAGTGACAATGGTAAACAGTTTATCTCGAAGGAAATGAACCAATTTTTTGCAAATTACGGGGTGACGCACGTGAGGACGGGGTTATATTCTCCGCAAGCGAACGCATCCGAGCGCGTTAATAGCGAAACTGTTTCGAAGATTAGGATTTCCCTGAAAGATAAACCTGACCATACCGATTGGGATAAGCATATACCCGAGATTTTATCAGTTTTGAGAAGTGATTTTCATACGGCGATTCAGTGTTCTCCATACTTTGCACTATATGGCCAAAATATGGTCCAACATGCCTCAGCGTACAACATTTTAGGGAAACTCGGCAGCTTTCGGGAAGACCAGGTTACTATAATAAGCAGAGCTGACAAGTTGACTAATATTCGTGAACAGATCCGTAGAAATTTAGATCAGGCCAAGGTTAGGGGAGTAACCACCTATAACAAGCGCTCTAGACAAGTCAACTATAAGGAAGGTCAGGAAGTTTTTCGGAGAAACTTTGCCTTAAGTAACTTCAAACAGGGCATTAACGCCAAATTCCTACCAAAATACCTAAAGTGTCGCGTGCTTCGAAAAATAGACAATGCACTGTATGATCTCGAAGACCTAAACGGGAAATTGATAGGTCGCTTTCACGCTTCGGACATTCGTCCGCAATGAACCAGAAAGAACGTTTCTTTGCCAAATTACAATTTGACTTTTTTTTTCTCTACCAATTGGACCCCTTTTTTTTTTGTCTGGGCGTTTTGGCGGTCGGGGACCTCTCGCCCAGTATTCTCCCCGAGCACTGACCTCATAGGATGTTCACGCGCGTACTCACCGAGGACCGTGAACACCCTGGCAGTACACGCTTAGGTCGAACTAGCCTTTCGGAGTTTGGAGGAGTTCTCCAGATCAAAATGTCTACACCTTTTTTTTGCATTCCTGTGGGAGCGATACCCACTAGAAATCATCTTTCGGAGTTTTGACGAGTTCTCCATAACAAATGTCTAATTGCCGCAAAGCCATTTTAAACTAGGAAACAGAATTAATTCCCAACTTGACTTAGTTTTTTTTTGATGGACCTATGTTGCCCGGCTAGCTTCGTAGTAGGACTTTGAGACTCTTATCTCAGGGGTGAGTCGTGCCCCACGTTGCTTGTCGTCGGAGATCCCTGGCAGTGGCTTCCCACAGATGATCCGGTTTCCTGTTCGCTTCATCGTCAGGTCTTCAAAGCGAAGCAGGTTTGTTACGGTCTGCTGCTACGGTCTACGGCTACGATCCATTTGGGACCGTGTTCACGCGAACACACCTAGTGATGTGGCGAAAGTGGCGATATCAAAAGTATCGAAAGCAAGGAAAAACCAGATCTGCGATCACTAGGAAAAAAAGCCATGAATTTCCGGTGAATTGTGATGTTGGCGGCAGCAAAATTTTGAGGCGGGCCGAAAAAGAAAAAGGGAAAAACGGATCGTATAACATCCGTGAACACAACTTCACCAGCAAGGCGCCAACTGCCTTTTCAGCACTATTGCTGCCTCAATTGCACATCCCCACGTATATTTAGCTAATCGCCAAACACCCTAAGCGGCTGTGCAAGTATTCAAGCGGCATTGGGGAAGAACCAAAAGACTGCAACGAGGAATTGCAGGCCGGTGCCTTAGCCCAACTGCTAGAGGAACAATCAGGTGGCAATAAATTATACAAAACGTCAAGTGATGCAGTAAGTCGGCGTTTCACAGTCACTCCTAGCGAGGAAGGTTATAGTGATTCCGACTCGGACGGCACTGCGCTAAATGGTGACGAGAACCATTGCAATCCGAAGATAAACCCCTTTCTCTACGTGTACGAAGTACCATACCACCTCCGGAAAAACGTCCGACACCAATTCCGCCTCCAGGGCCAGCAGCACGCTGAAGCGTAATACAGCGAACGGCAGAATTAGCACCCAGTCATCCAAATAGTAAAGGTCTACACGGAATTTCATTGCCACCAGGTTAGCTCGATCACCTCGGACCAGAGTGAAACAACCGCTAACGCCGGCCACCGCAACCTGAACCACATACTGGGTGAGTCCGTTCCTTTATATTTTGCCTTCGCGCGAGTGAACTTATAATTAGCTCTACAAGTTATTTTTAACAAAACAAAAGAAGGTTCGCCACCGGCACCAGGTCGATGAGGAATAACCAAAGCATACGCACCACCCTATATGAAATGGTCATATAGCTAAAGCAGCCAAAACTATGTACAAAATTTTGATAATTCACTTGTAAATGTTTTGATTTTGTATCCGACATATTTTACCACGTTAAAAAGTTAGTTAAATTGTTTTGAACAGTAGATTAGAATTTAATGTGTAGAGGCTTGTATAATGAATGATGTCGTACATAACCTGCGAGCAATAAAATTGCAGCAAAAATGATACACAATTTTTATCATTTCCAAAGCAAAATTCTCATTGTTGTATGGACCAAAATTATATATATAACCTGGAACTAGTCTTAAATTAGACTACATCGCTCTCCAAAACGGTTTCGAAATTGGTTGACAGTCGTGTTATTTAAATCAGTAAATCCGGTTTTACAATTGAGGGAAATGGAAATAGAAGATTAATTGCTGCAACTTGCAAACCAATTTGCTACTTTTTTTTTTACTCGCAGATGTACCTATCATAACTATATACTACTATGCATTTGTACTAGTATAAGCCAATTTAAAAGAAACCATTGGAATTATCTGCCAGAAAATAGACCGTCATGTCAAGGCGACAAACTTCGCTAAATCGTAATATATTTTCAATGTATAAATCCAACCAAATTATATAGTAATGCGACCAGCTTTTAAACGTATGCTATTAAGGTTTATTTGTATGTACGTACGTGCAACCCTTTGCAAGCACCAATTATGCCAATATTGAACCATTTTCAATCATGAAGTATTTTATAATTATCACGAACACATACCTAAATGTTATACACGTATTTATTAACTCTTACTGCCTACAAACTGAAATAACATAACCATTGTTTACTATATAGTTTGGCAGCTTAAGTAGAGGTTATGTTGCGAATAGAGTGGAAGGCAGTGGACTAGGCAGTCGAATGTCATATAATGAAGGAATGGTGTTCGGAGATTTTTCAAAGTTAAAAAAAAAAAAAATGATAAAAGCTTTAATATAAATAAAACTATTGTTTTAATAACAACAAAAACGCCATATATATTCTGTATACATAAATTTGTAAGGATTATCTCACTTTAAAATTTGAATTAAATAATCTAAAGTTTTGTTTTGAAACTGAGTCGAGAACTGTGCGTGTGAATGTGCGAATTTTCACCGATCAGCTGTTAGTTGCGCTACTTGGTAAAATTTACAATGAACATAACAGTCAGTAAAGGCTCCATTACTGATACTTAGCATAGACTTGACTTGGCTTGCGAACTGTCACTTACAGTTCTGTTAAATGAACATTGCATGTTATTGATTACTCAAAACTTAACTTGACTTAGAAGTCTGTTGAATTTTGATTTTCTATGTAAGTTCTAAGTGACGTTTACATTTTGAGATGCCATTTGTTTGTTTCCATTTCATTTTGACATTTTGTCATACAAATTGACATTTATTTAAAAATAAATTTCAACGCTGATTATGATGCCAGATTTTATGCGCCAAGTGGAGTATAATCGTGGCTAAGTTGCCAAGTTTACGCCTAGTCAAGTCAAGTCTATGCTAAGTATCAGTAACGGGGGCTTAAGATAGGATACATATACACGCATAGGCCATTCAATGCCATTTGGAAAATTTGATCATAAATTTTGTAATTTACAGAAAAACTAAATCGCAATATTGTTTCGGTTTCACTTGTGAATTAGTGACTTATTTGTTATACTAATGCAACCATCCCTACTTAGCACTAGATCAAAACTTATCCAATATTGTATTTAGCATTTGTCTAGTATATCATTTGATTTCATGACATCTTATATGTACAATAATTTTCTAGTTTTTAGTACACATGCATATATGCATACATTTAAATTGTATAAATACCCTAACTGCTCGCACAATCATTCTTGAATTTAATACGAAAATGAATATTACCTTGATTCAAGCACGTTTCACCCAAACGAATAAAGAAATATATATATATATATTCTTTTGGTATGGTTAATCACTCCTACCAGTGAATATCCATTTCTTTTTTCTGCATATATTTTGATTCCTTCACTTCTAACATACCTACCTACAGACATGCATGTACCGTAGTTCATGAACTAGATATTTCTTTTGTTGGGTACCCCGTTGGCAGAGATAAGGAAATCAATTCATATGTAAAGAAATGTACGGATGTGCAGATTCAAAAATCTTACTAATCTCTACCTACCCAATAAGTTAAGTAGGCTGCTCTATGTACATAAACACATCAATAGTAAGTTAACTTAACCAAAACTTGCTATTAGACAGATAACAGAATTTATGTACGCAAAACAGAATAGCATTTAAAGAGGGTATTTAGAAACAAAGATACCAAACTCATTATTATAATAAATCTATTATACCGATAGGTGCCAACCTATATACGTTTATGAATTTATAAAATAGTTATGTAAGCCAACCAAAATTCTAACTTAGACTTCACGAAAGTAAATAAAAAAAAAACAGATTGTATTTCCTTATGAGCTGGAAGCTTGCGAAGATTAAAACACATAGACATACTTAATTATATTTCAGTTTTTTTTTATGATGAATTATAAATAAAGTTGTAATTATAATGGGAATGCTGCCATTCGAATAGACTTAGAAGGCATGTAGGCATACAGGTAAGGGGCCACCGGAATTTTAGGTGCGTCGGTGACCATGGGTTTGAGGGTGGGACATAGCACCGGGCGTCGCAACAACACCCGTGGCGCCCCCAAGAGATATTCGGCCCTTTCCTTTTTTTATTTTAATTTTTCAGCGTTTTTTATTAATTTCAGCGTTAGTAACCGGCCATGTCCGGTTCGGTAATTTTTTTTTCGTTAGTTTTTTTTTTTTGAAATTTAAATTTTTTGAATGTTAACGGTCTGTCCGTGACATCCGGTTCGGCCGGATGTTGTTTTATTTTGAATTATAAGCGTTTTGAGTCGTCTCTGCGCTTCTGTCAGTTTATTTTAAATTTGACAGCTGCTAGTTTGATAGGCATGATAGCAACTTTTTTCTGCTTATGGCGCAGGAACAGTAAGGTTGGCAAGGACCCGCCCCAGCCGACAATGACTAGCCACTGTGCACCAACACATCATGCCGACCGCCTTCCTTACTGCTTCCACTGTAAATGCGAAACCATAACAGTGTGTCTCATAAAAGGGATGGTTGCATCGGACAGGTTGTTTTGGGCTAGACCCGAAAACCAGACGTCCACGTAACTTCTATAAATCTTTTCTGGCTCCTTGCTGTTCACGTCGTCTGCGCCTTAGCACCACCATCGTCGCAGAAAAACGCACTTTCATTAACTTTAAAAAAGGAAAGTGGGACGAATACAAATCCTTTACAGACAACCGCTTTGCTGCCCTCCCTATCCCAACTGATGCCCGCCAGGGGGAGCGTGCTTTCCGCAAGGTCATTTAATCCGCCTCGGCTCGTTTCATTCCGTCGGTAGAATTCCCGAAATTCGGCCCACTTCCCGGCAGAGACCGCAAGTTTAGCGAGAGGACGTGACCTTATAGGACAACTCGATCCCGGCGACCCCCAAATAAGGGATATAAACCAACGCATCAGATTGCTTGTGAATGAACACAAGCGGGCGAAATGGGAGGAGCACCTAAGCGGTTGTAACCTCTCTGCCGGTGTAGGTAATTTTTGGTTCACTTTAAAGTCCCTATCGAATCCGTCTAGGCACAATGACAAAGTTTCCATCGCCTTTGGCGACAAAGTGCTGTCGAATGCGAAAAAATGCGCGAGCGCTTTCTGCCGACAATACATAATGCATTCTACGGTCGACAAAAATAGACGGAGGGCCAACAGCACGCACGTAAACATAAGTTCAGCGTGTCACCAATTACAATGACCGCCAAAGAGGTTGAGGATGCCAACGGTCATGCTAAACCATCCAAAGCAGTGGGCCCAGACAGCATAGCCATGCCGATTCTTAAAAGCCTAGGGAACGAGGGTTTCAAATATTTAGCACATGTCTTCAACCTGTCTCTTTCCACCTTTGTCATACCCGAAAAATGGAAAATGGTCAAGGTGGTCCCGCTACTAAAGCCTGGTTAACTAGCTAACATAGGAGAGTCATATCGCCCGATATCTCTCCTATCACCAGTAGCGAAGACGCTTGAAGCCATTTTGCTCCCCCACTTCAAAGCAAATTTGCAGCTAGTCTGTCATCAGCATGGCTTTAGAAACCTCCATAGCACCACCACCGCGCTAAATGCCATTAGCACCCAGATAAATTGCGGTTTAAATCAATACCCCACCATAGAACAGTACTCGTAGCGCTAGACCTATCAAAAGCTTTTGATACGGTCAACCATGGCACGTTACTGCAAGACTTGGAAGGGTTTACCCTTCCCCCATGTCTTAAAATGTGGACCGCAAATTATCTGGGTGGTCGGCAGGCATCGGTGCAATTCAGAAACGAAATATCAAAGCCAAGAAGAATTAAATAAGGTGGTGGTGTCCTATCCCCACTTTTGTTTAATTTTTACATATCAAAACTACCTGCGCCACCAGAAGAAGTTACTATCGTTTCTTACGCTGATGACTGCACAATAATGGCCACAGGCCTAGACCTAAAGAGCGATGAGATTTGCAACAGAATAAACGGCTACCTCCCTGATCTCTCCGTTTTTTCGCCTCGCGAAACCTGGCATTATCACCGACTAAATCATCTGCGACCCTATTTACAACTTGGACGTCCCAAATGTCGACCATTTTGAACATCCACGTCGATGGCACTACGCTACCGACTGTCCTACACCCCAAAATCTTGGGTGTGACGTTTGATCAGGATCTACATTTTGGTGAGCACGCAGCCGCAATTGTTCCGAAAATCCAGAGCCGTAATAAAATCCTCAAATCTCTTGCTGGCAGTACTTGGGGAAAAGACAAAGAAACGCTCATTACCACATACAAAGCAATTGGCCAGCCGTTTGCGTGCTACGCGTCCCCTATATGTTCGCCAAACCTAAAAACTAGCCACTGGAAGAAGCTGCAGGCCTGCCAAAATACTTCACTCAGAACCGCCACGGGCTGCCTTCTTATGTCCCCAGAACACCATCTACATAATGAGGCGAGAATACTCCCCATCAGGGAGAGAAAGGAGATGCTAACCAAACAGTTCCTGTTGAATGCCCAGAAACCTGGGCATCCCAACAGACATTTGATTGATGAACCAGCACCGCCTAGGGACTTAAGGAGTCATCTCCGTAAGCATTTTGAGGAAATACGGCACCTGACAACTCAGCAACTCCACAAACAGGCGTCGGACCTTTATGCCGAGAATTGCCCGGTGAATCCAGTACTCGGGGAACAGTACCCAAAACTTGTGGAAGAGGATCGCATACTTGCCAGGGTATCGCGAGTCACTCTGGCTCAACTTCGTTCTGGATACTGTAACAGGTTAAACTCTTACATATCCAGAATCAAGCCCGACATACAAAATGTATGCCCCACTTGCAATGTGTCCCCACATGACACCAACCATCTCTTTAAATGTAATGTGGAACCAACGCCTCTAAAACCCCTTTCATTATGGTCCACCCCTGTTGAAAAGGCAAGTTTCCTAGGACTCCCGTTAGAGGATATTGATGACAATTTGTGATCGGTCGCAGCTATTAGGTGTGGCGAAACATTGCTACAACAACAACAACAAAGAAAGAGAGAAAAAACAAGAGCTAAAGGAAAATTACGTAAAAATAGTCCACAAGAAACAACTGATCTTTTGTTTACATGCGCAATGCGCAATCTTCTGTGTGTGATTTATGTCCCAACTTCGATTAAAGCGGAGCGTAGAACGGGAACGTAATCGAAATGCAGAATTGGGGAAGTTGATTGACGTAGAAAAAGCAAAACATAAAGGCCCCGGCACAATAACATTTTTCCCATAGATGCTTTTAACACAAGCTTATGCATTCCAGTAACATCGCTACAATCAACCAAGATGCTGCGTTTGTAAATATGAAGTAACTCCAGACTTGGCAATTGAAGTTTATTTATTTAATTTTTATTTTTTTCTTAATTATAGTCGACTCAAAAACAAAGCGGTCGACTGCTAAGAATAGTAGATTCAATTACAAGAAAATAACGTACATAAACTTGCAAGCCAAGAATTAAAGTAAATTATATATAATTGTACGCATTACAATTTCAATTATGTTATACAGAAAGTAACAATGTTATTTAAAAATGTATTTAAGTGTGCCCGGTGGGGGCCATCGTGAGGAGCTCAAAAGGGAGATTAGGCGAGGTGCTCAGACAGGAGATCGGTGCCCATAACGGGGCTAACGCGACGTGCTTATTGTAATGAACCTAACTTTGGTACAATTTACTTTTGTTAAAATAAAATAGAACGATTGAGAAGGCACGTGTTTTATTATAGGTCGTGTCTAGAACAATTTTCAGTAATATGTATATCCAAAGTGTGTACAATAAAAGTGGTTGTGTAGTAATATGTATATATAGGAATGTGTATTGTGAATCGATTTTATGTGTGTTCCTGAACCGATGATAGGTTTGTTCCTGATATCCCTCCTTTTCAGCGGTACCTTGCGGGTGTTTTAATTACACGTCCAGAGCGAGTGCATGGTGGATGATTGAGGCTAGCTGCATCCTGTGGTGTAGCGGGCGTGGAACGTTCAGCTTCACGAGGCACGTCATCTGGCGAACACTGTTGTGTTGTGGTTTCTGTCGGTGGCTGTGTTGGACTCGAAGAACTTTGGTTTTTTGGTTCAACAGTAGGACGATCTGTGGACGAGTTAGGATCAACCTCGAGGGATGAAGTGGCTGGCTTAAGATGCCATGTGTTTCTTCTGTGTATGGCGCCATCCTCGGTTTGTACTCTGTACGAGCGGTGTCCTTCTGGTCTCACTATATAAGCAGGAACCCAGTTATTATGGCTTTGTCTAAGCAATACTTTCTCTTGCGTTGTGTATTCTCTAATCTGTTTTTTATTTCTATCTGCTGTTCCTTTCTCACCTTCCTTGAGTTTCGTTAGTTTTTTGCTTACGTTTTTTATTATTTTTGGATTGAGTAGCTTTTCATTGGTAGGTAATAGCGTTCTGGTTCTTCTGTTCGTTAATCGTTGAACTGGAGACCCTAGGTCCATGCGATGATGTAGCAGCGCTAGCTGTATGTCCGTGTTGTCTTCGAGGCACTTTTTCATCAGGTTTTGGGCGTCTTGTACATAGCGTTCGGCTACACCATTGGAACGTGGAAAATGAGGGCTCGAAATTCTATGTTCAATGTTCCATTCTTTCTGAAAAGCCCTGAAATCGCTGCAATCAAATTGTTTACCACCATCTGATAATAGTACTTCCGGGATGCCGAAGGTAGCAAACCATGTCTTAAATTCTTTAATGACGTTGAAGCTGGTGATATTGTTTAGTTGTTTAAAGTCAAAGTATCCTGAGTAGCTATCTGCAATGAGGATGTAATCCTTTCCTCTTAAGTGGAATATGTCCGAAGCGACAATACTCCATGGCCGTTTCGGTGCTGCTTGTAAATTTATTTGTTCCATCTGATTATCTTTTTGTATTTTGCTCCATGCACTGCAAGTTTTTATGTACTCAGTTAAATCTTTAGTCATTGTTGGCCAGAATACATTGTCATGGGCCAGTTTTAGCGTCCCTTGTAGTCCTTTATGACTAAGGTGGCAATATTTCATTACTAATGGCACTATTGAGTTTGGAACCAATACTCTGTGATCTTTAAAAATTATGTCCTCGTAAACGCTGAGAGCCTCTCTGTAGTACCAATATTTTTTGAGATTTACCGGCACTTTATTGATGTTCTCTGGCCATCCTTTTAATATGGTTGACTTTAAATCATTAAGTTCTTTACTTTTTGAGGTCTCCGCTTTAAGTTCGTCTTTTCGCGTTTTCGTGAATGGCACAATAGCACATATTTGTAAATTTTCTGTATTTATATCTTCACTATCTAAGTTTTCGCAGTCTCTACTCAGTAAATCTGCTACATACAATTCCGTACCTTTTTTATAAGTGACTTTTGGATTATAAGGCAGAATTTGATACATGATTCTTTGCAATCTCGGTGGTGCATCTGTAATTGGCTTTTTAAATATTGTCTCAAGAGGTTTATGGTCAGATTCGATCGTTAAATCTTTGCAACCCAAATGTACAAGTGACATTTTTTGTAAGCGACTAGCATGGCGTTTGCTTCTTTTTCTAATTGGCTATAGCCCTGCTCGGTTTTTGTAAACGATTTCGCACAGTAAGCGATCGGCTTCTGTTTTTGTATTAGTACTCCACCACATGCATAACTACTGGCATCTACTGACAGCAAAATTGGCGCTTTAGCGTCATAATACCCTAGTACTGGTGGATTCTTCAACAGATTTTTTTAATTTATTGAATGCTTCATTGTGTTGCGTATCCCACACCCACTCAACATCTTTTCGCAATAATTGTCTTAGTGGTTGGGTGATATCTGCCAAATTTTTTATAAATTTCGACACGTATGTTACCATACCCAAGAATCTTTGCAACTCTTTCCGTTTTCCGGTTGCTTAATTTTCGTTATAATTTCTATTTTTTCGGAATCAGGTTTTACCCCTTCAGCGGAGACTATATGTCCCAGAAACTTTACTTCTTGTGTATTAAAAACGCATTTTTCTTTATTAAGCTTAAGGCCTACTTTTCTGAATTTGTCAAGTACCTCTTGAGTTATCCTCTCTAGTTCTAGTTTGCTGGTGGCATGCAAGAGAACATCATACATAGACACCTCCGCGTTCTTTACGTCCGCTATCAACGAACTCATTACTTGTTGGAAAACTTCCGGAGCCGATGCTAAGCCAAATGGCATTCTTAAGCAAGAGTATCTTCCGAATGGGGTACTGAATGTCAGATATTCTGAAGTACGGGGTGTTACTTGCAGTTGCCAAAAGAGTTTTTTACAATCGAGTAACGTGAACCACTTAGAGCCATGGATGCGGGCTGTAATTTCTTCTAACGTAGTAAGTGGATAATAACGTCTTTTGAGATTTTTATTTATCTCTGATGGATCTAAACTGAGTCTAATTTTATTTTTTTTTTTTACTACGACCATGGGTGACACAGCCGGTGTAGGCTTGGTTATATGTTTAATTAATTTTTACGCTACCATACTATCAAGCTCATCTTTAACCTGCTGTCAAATAGTATGCGGGATTTTTCGCGCCGGGCATATGCTTAGTTTCGGATTTTCTATTAATTCTATGTCGTATTTGTATTGCTTAAGGCATTCAATTCCTTCAAACAAGTTTTCATCAACAGTTAAAGTTTCAATACGCTTCACTAATTTCAATTTCTCACATGTTGACTTACCAAGCATTGCTGTAACATCCGCTTTGACAACTAAGTATTTTATGGGTACCTCTTGTTTTTTAATAAGCGTGTCTATGACCACTTCACCCAGTACGGGGATTTTATGGTTTTAAAACAATGTTAATTGCTTTGTTGGCGATGGACTGATTTGAACGTCTATTTTTCTTTATTATTTCGTAGTTTAAAATGTTGCACTGGCTACCTGTGTCAAGCTTAAACTTTACCATTACGTTTTTGGCCAGCGTAGCTTTTTCATACCAATCTTCGACGTCCACATTGTCTAAATCCGCACCTACCGTAGACACTACAAAACTCTAATCGTTGCTTTCTCGGTCTTTGACCAGTTCGTTGACCGTTTTGCTTTTGCAACATTTGGTAAGGTGGCCTTTTCTGTTGCATTTTTGGCAAACCTTTTTAAAGGACGGACAGTTACGGCGACCGTGCGTGGTAGCACACCTATTGCAGTGAAAGGGTTCTTCTTTTTTGTTAGTTTCTTTGATGCAATGTACCTTAACTTTGGTACAAATTACATTTGTTAAATAAAATAGAACGATTGAGAAGGCACGTGTTTTATTATAGTTCGTGTCTAGAACAACCTTTAATAATATGTATATTCAAGTGTGTAAAATATAAAGTGGTTGTGCAGTAATATATATTGTTACGAATATTAGCAAAACTAAGGAGTGCTGCCGTCTCTAAGCCGATGCTAAGCAGTGACGTGAATGCACATCATTAATTCAATCATTATGTATCTACATAAACGAAACAATAACTGCGTCTACATATATGTACCATGTACGTATACGAGCAGCGGAGGGTCAATGCACTAACACATGCATATATCTGAGATACTCCTATAAGTATGCAATGAGAAAAACTATAAAATTGTGCAATTTTAGTGATAGCTTAGAAGTTTGAGAGCTCATGGACAATGCTAGTAAATTCTAGAAGACGCGAACGAGGAAACCAAAGAGTATAAAAGGCGACAGATGTAGAGGCGCTGAAATTCAGTTTGATTTGAGTTGTCAAGCAATTTCGATTAAGACGATATTTAGCGAGCAATAGCAGTATTATTTTGAATAGTAGAGGTTCATTTGAGCTATCAATCAGTTTGGTTATTAAGCAAGCTATTCGTTGCACAGTTTGAGTGTTATTGTGAAGTATTTTAATAAAGGCCATTTTTCCATTATTCAATATTGGAGTTATTTATTCAACAGTTTAGCGATACGAACCTAGCAAAAGGGAAAATAAGAGGATTTGCAGCAAATTTGTTACAATTGGTGTCAGAAGAGGAATTGTTGAATAAATTCCGGAGGACAACAAGGACATGGCAAAGTTCAGTGAATTGAAGATCCAGCAACTGAAGAAGGAGTTGGAGAGCCGTGGATTGAATACAAGCGGCGTTAAACTCGAACTTCAAGCACGGCTACGAGAGGCAATGGAAGCAGAAGGAATTGATGTGGACGAGTATGTATTTTATCCTGATGGGGACGAGACAACAACAAAAATTGAAGAGAAAAACGAAACATCGCAGACAGTTACGAGCACAGACTTGAACATGATTTTGGCTGCAATATCTTTTCAAACATCGACAATGTCATTCCCTCTAGAAGAACAGAAAACGTATATGTCATCTCAACTAGAAGAACAGAAAACGTATATGTCATCACAGATGGAATCCCAAGAGACACGAATAACATCGAAGATGGAAGCACAAGAGGCACGGATATCCGAAATGTCGGCTCAAATTTCAGCACAGATATCATCGCAGATCTCTGCTCAACTGGAAGAGCAAGAAGGACGTATTTCCTCGAAGTTGGAGGCGCAAGATACAAAAATTTTACAGTTTGAAGAAAAATTCTGGGCCGAGGTGGATGCTTTGAGAGGACGTATCGAGCAGTTGCAACTAAATCGCCCAGCAGTTTCAACTAGTAATGCAAAGGTAAAAACACCATCCTTTGATGGTTCTGTTCCTTTCCAGGTCTTTAAGCTACAATTTGAGAATACCGCAACAGTGAACAACTGGAATGCTGAAGATAAAGTCGCAGCTCTATTCATGGCATTGAAAGGGCCAGCAGCCGAAATCCTACAGACGATTCCCGAAGGAGAGCGGAACAACTATGAAGCATTAATGGCCGCTGTTGAGAAACGTTATGGAAGCGAGCATAGGAAACAGATATTCCAAATCGAGTTGCAAAACCGTCACCAAAGAGCGAATGAGACTTTGCAGGAGTTTGCCTCGGATGTTGAAAGATTGGCTCATCTCACAAATGCGGACGCACCCGTGGAATACACTGAAAGGGTAAAAATCCAGAGTTTCATAAATGGCATACGAGATGTGGAAACGAAGCGGGCTACATATGCGAATCCAAAACTAACATTTGCTGAAACGGTATCGCATGCTCTGATTCAGGAAACAGCGTTGCTTTTGTGTAAGCCAGTTTTCAAAGCACACCGTGTGGAAGTAGAAAGGCCAGAGTGGGTTGATACAATTTTGGAAGCACTGAAGGGATCTCAACAGAAGAATGCCGGAATTATTAAATGTTTCAAGTGCGGCAACCCAGGTCACATTGCACGTCATTGCGATCTTGGTCCTTATAGTTCCAACAATGTGTGTGGCCGTAAACGCAAAGCTGGCGGAAATGAGCAAGAGTGCGTCGGATGTAAAGAACAAAAACTTGCCCCGGCTATTGAATGTCCTGTGATATCTGTGTCGCAGATTGGAAGGAAATCAAGCACTCTTACCATCAGAAGGAATGTGGATGGTAAAGAGCGTGTACTGACTGTAGATACGGGGGCATCTCATTCCTTGATTCGATCTGATTTGGTCTACAGGAGAATAAAGTCATTACCTGGAGCAAGGTTACGTACGGTCACAGGCGAGTATAATCAAGTCCAAGGCGAAGTGGTATGTGAGGTATTAATTGGAAAAGTCATGGTTCTACACAAATTCGTTGTGGCGGAGATAGTTGATGAAGTCATATTGGGAGTGGACTTCTTGGTTGACCATGACATCAGGATCGATATGCGGAGAAAAATTATGCGCTATAAGAACCAGGACATACCACTTAACTTTAGTTTGGAAAAAGTGTTCAGCAGTAATCGGGTACTGGTGGAAAAGACTCGACAAAGACCACGAAAGTCAAAGGCAAAGGTTGATAGATCGAATTGGCCAAATAAATCAAAATCAAAAGTACCTGCGAGAGAAACACTGGCATTGACAAAACCTAAAAGACGCAGGAAAATGAAGCAACGAATTTCCGAGAAAGAATGCGAGGGTAGTTTCAAGCCAGAGCGCACTACTGTGGGGAAACGTGGGAACGATACTGATTATGCAAAGCAAATCCGTCCAGCGCAAGCTCTACGAAGTAGTTCATCGGCCAAACAACAGAGTGTGAAGGAACGAAACAGGGTATTGAGTAGTACGATGAAACACAGGTACCATGAGAACAATAATTCGAAAGATTTCTTGGCGGGAGATTTGGTACTGTTATACAACCCTCACCGGCGGAAAGGTGTTCCATCCAAATTTCGGTGCAGTTGAGAAGGCCCGTACAAGGTTGTGAAGAAGATCAGTGATACCATCTACCGCATACAAAGCATTGAGAAACCACGGAGTAGAAGAGTGGTACATTTGGCGATGCTAGCAGCGTTTAGATCGAGAGATTTGTTTAATCGGAACGATCAGACTTAGGTGGAGGGCAGTGTTACGAATATTAGCAAAACTAAGGAGTGCTGCCGTCTCTAAGCCGATGCTATGCAGTGACGTGAATGCACATCAATAATTCAATCATTATGTATCTACGTAAACGAAACAATAACTGCGCCTACATATATGTACCATGTACGTATACGAGCAGCGGAGAGTCAATGCACTAACACATGCATATATCTGAGATACTCCTATAAGTATGCAATGAGAAAAACTATAAAATTGTGCAATTTTAGTTATAGCTTAGAAGTTTGAGAGCTCATGGACAATGCTAGTAGATTCTAGAAGACGCGAACGAGGAAACCAAAGAGTATAAAAGGCGACAGATGTAGAGGCGCTGAAATTCAGTTTGATTTGAGTTGTCAAACAGTTTCGATTAAGACGATATCTAGCGAGCAATAGCAGTATTATTTTGAATAGTAGAGTTTCATTTGAGCTATCAATCAGTTTGGTTATTAAGCAAGCTATTCGTTACACAGTTTGAGTGTTATTGTGAAGTATTTTAATAAAGGCCATTTTTCCATTATTCAATATTGGAGTTATTTATTCAACAGTTTAGCTATACGAACCTAGCAAAAGGACAAATAAGAGGATTTGCAGCAAATTCGTTACAATATATATATATAGGAATGTGTATTGTGAATCGATTGTATGTGTGTTCCTGAACCGATGATAGGTGTGTTCCTGGCATCCCCTCTTTTCAGCGGTACCTTGCGGGTGTCTTAATTACACGTCCAGAGCGAGTGCGTGGTGGATGATTGAGGCTAGCTGCATCCTGTGGTGTAGCAGGCGTGGAAGGTTCGGCTTCACGAGTCACGTCATCTGGCGGACACTGTTGTGTTGTGGTTTCTGTCGGTGGCTGTGTTGGACTCGAAGAACTTTGGTTTTTTGGTTCAACAGTAGGATGATCTGTGGACGAGTTAGGATCAACGTCGAGGTATAACGTGGCTGGCTTAAGATGCCATGTGTTTCTTCTGTATATGGCGCCATCCTCTGTACTCTGTACGAGCGGTGTCCTTCTGGTCTCACTATATAAGCTGGAACCCAGTTATTATGGCTTTGTCTAAGCAGTACTTTCTCTTGCGTTGTGTATTCTCTACTCTGTTTTTTATTTCTATCTGCTGTTTCTTTCCCACCTTCCTTGAGTTTTATTAGTTTTTTGCTTACATTTTTTATAATTTTTGGATTGAGTAGCTTTTCATTGGTAGGTAATAGCGTTCTGGTTCTTCTGTTCATTAATCGTTGAACTGGAGACCCTAGGTCCATGCGTGGAGTATTCCGATGATGTAGCAGCGCTAGCTGTATGTCTGTGTTGTTTTCGAGGCACTTTTTCATCAGGTTTTTTACCTCTTGTACATAGCGTTCGGCTAGACCATTTGAACGTGGAAAATGAGGGCTCGAAATTCTATGTTCAAAGTTCCATTCTTTCTGAAAAGCCCTGAAATCGCTGCAATCAAATTGTTTACCACCATCTGATAATAGTACTTCCGGGATGCCGAAGGTAGCAAACCATGTCTAAAATTCTTTAATGACGTTGAAGATGGTGATATTGTTTAGTTGTTTAAAGTCAAAGTATCCTGAGTAGCTATCTGCAATGAGGATGTAATCCTTTCCTCTTAAGTGGAATATGTCCGAAGCGACAATACTCCATGGCCGTTTCGGTGCTGCTTGTAAATTTATTTGTTCCATCTGATTACGTTTTTGTATTTTGCTGCATGCACTGCAAGTTTTTATGTACTCAGTTAAATCTTTGGTCATTGTTGGCCAGAATACATTGTCACGGGCCAGTTTTAGCGTCCCTTGTAGTCCTTTATGACTAAGGTGGCAATATTTCATTACTAATGGCACCATTGAGTTTGGAACCAATACTCTGTGATCTTTAAAAATTATGTCCTCGTAAACGCTGAGAGCCTCTCTGTAGTACCAATATTTTTTGAGATTTACCGGCACTTTATTGATGTTCTCTGGCCATCCTTTAAATATGGTTGACTTTAAATCATTAAGTTCTTTACTTTTTGAGGTCTCCGCTTTAAGTTCATCTTTTCGCGTTTTCGTGAATGGCACAATAGCACATATTTGTAAATTTTCTGTATTTATATCTTCACTATCTAAGTTTTCGTAGTCTCTACTCAGTAAATCTGCTACATACAATTCCGTACCTTTTTTATAAGTGACTTTTGGATTATAAGGCAGGATTTGATCCATGATTCTTTGCAATCTCGGTGGTGCATCTGTAATTGGCTTTTTAAATATTGTCTCAAGAGGTTTATGGTCAGATTCGATCGTTAAATCTTTGCAACCCCAAATGTACATGTGACATTTTTTGCATGTGACTAGCATGGCGTTTGCTTCTTTTTCTAATTGGCGTTTTTGTGAACGATTTCGCACAGTAAGCGATCGGCTTCTGTTTTCGTATTAGTACTCCACCACATGCATAACTACTGGCATCTACTGACAGCAAAATTGGCGCTTTAGTGTCATAATACCCTAGTACTGGTGGATTCTTCAACAGATTTTTTAATTTATTGAATGCTTCATTGTGTTGCGTATCCCACACCTACTCAACATCTTTTCGCCATAATTGTCTTAGTGGTTGGGTGATATCTGCCAAATTTTTTATAAATTTCGACACGTATGTTACCATACCCAAGAATCTTTGCAACTCTTTCACGTTTTCCGGTAGCTTAATTTTCGTTATAATTTCTATTTTTTCGGGATCAGGTTTTACCCCTTCAGCGGAGACTATATGTCCCAGAAACTTTACTTCTTGTGTATTAAAAACGCATTTTTCTTTATTAAGCTTAAGGCCTACTTTTCTGAATTTGTCAAGTACCTCTTGAGTGATCCTCTCTAGTTCTAGTTTGCTGGTGGCATGCAAGAGAACATCATCCATAGACACCTCCGCGTTCTTTACGTCCGCTATCAACGAACTCATTACTTGTTGGAAAACTTCCGGAGCCGATGCTAAGCCAAATGGCATCCTTAAGCAAGAGTATCTTCCGAATGGGGTACTGAATGTCAGATATTCTGAAGTACGGGGTGTTACTTGCAGTTGCCAAAAGCCTTTTTTACAATCGAGTAACGTGAACCACTTAGAGCCATGAATGCGGGCTGTAATTTCTTCTAACGTAGTAAGTGGATAATAACGTCTTTTAAGATTTTTATTTATCTCTGATCGATCTAAACTGAGTCTAATTTTATTATTTTTTTTACTACGACCATGGGTGACACAGCCGGTGTAGGCTTGGTTATAGGTTTAATTATTTTTTGCGCTACCATACTATCAAGCTCATCTTTAACCTGCTGTCTAATAGTATGCGGGATTTTTCGCGCCGGGCATATGCTTAGTTTCGGATTTTCTATTAATTCTATGTCGTATTTGTATTGCTTAAGGCATTCAATTCCTTCAAACAAGTTTTCATCAACAGTTACGCTTCACTAATTTCAATTTCTCACATGTTGACTTACCAGGCACTGCTGTAACATCCGCTTTGACAACTAAGTATTTTATGGGTACCTCTTGTTTTTTAATAAACGTGTCTATGACCACTTCACCCAGTACGGGGATTTTATGGTTTGAAAACGATGTTAATTGCTTTGTTGGCGATGGACTGATGTGAACGTCTATTTTATTTATTATTTCGTAGTTTAACACGTTGCACGTGTCAAACTTAAACTTTACCATTACGTTTTTGGCCAGCGTAGCTTTTTCATACCAATCTTCGACGTCCACATTGTCTAAATCCGCACCTACCGTAGACACTAAAAAACTGTAATCGTTGCTTTCTCGGTCTTGGACCAGTTCGTTGACCGTTTTGCTTTTGCAACATTTGGTAAGGTGGCCCTTTCTTTTGCATTTTTGACAAACCTTTTTAAAGGCCGGACAGTTACGGCGACCGTGCGTGGTATCACACCTATTGCAGTGAAAGGGTTCATCTTTTTTGTTAGTTTCTTTGATATCTCTTTTATTTTGCGTTTTGTTCCACGTAACGGCGTCAACTGTGGCCGCTTGCTTCATTGTTGTTACTTGCATCTTAACTTGCTCTGCAGAGTGACATATATCTATTGCTTTTTCCAGGGTTAATTTGCTTTCCGCTAGTAGTTTTTCTCTTGTTGTATCATTTGTTATACCCACTACTATTCTCTCGCGAATTAAAGTGTCTTCTAGCGTGCCGTAGCCACAATTTTTAATCTTGCTTCTTAGATCTGTAACGAATTCATCAAATGTTTGACACTCCTTTTGTACGATGGTGTTGAATACATATCTTTCGTACGTTTCGTTGATTTGGGGTGTAAAATATTCTGTAAATCGCCTTTTGATTGTGCTGACGCTTTTTTTTATCACTTTCTGTTAAATTAAAAGTATTTTAAATTACTGCTGCATCATTTCCTACCGACGTGAATACTGCAACTTGCACTTCTGGTTTCTTAGTATCCAGTTCTGTTACGATCGCGTATCACTCGAATTGTTGAAGCCATAATTTATACTCGTTTGCCACATTTTGGTAATTGTTGATGACAAAACTTTTTGGTGGTCTAATATTTTGGTCCGGTTTTAGCTATTAGTTGCTGATTCTGGAATGTTTTCGCTTTAATTCGGGTTTCGGCACCATGTAATGTACCTTAACTTTGGTACAATTTACTTTTGTTAAAATAAAATGATAGATAGATAGATGTTGTGAGGTTAAGCAATGCGACCTATTGGTCTATTGTGCCCTCATTCTCTTTACAACACTTCATCCAAGCCGAGTTCTCTGAGAAAATCCAGAATTGTTCTTGGCTTCAGAGAATGTATGTGACTATTTTATAATTTGGATGATCCTAGGATCCTAAGCCTTCGTCTCGCGACTGCATCACATTCCTTCAGGATGTGTTCTGCAGACTCATCTTCGGCATCACAGAATCGACAGAGGCTACTAGCCGATATACCCAATTTATGCATATGGTTCTTTAGCCCACAGTGACCTGTGAGTATACCTGTTAAAATCCTAAGGCTGCTTTTTGGGAGATTAATCATAGCCTTATCTCGCTTTGACCAAGAGCTGTCAAATTCAAAAAAAAAGCCGACAGAGGCGCAGAGACCGACTCAAAACGCTCATAAATTCAAACTAAAACAATATACGGACGAACCGGATATCACGGACAGACCGTTAAACATTCAAAAATTTAAATTTAAAAAAGATAACCGCAAAAAAAATTACCGAACCGGACACGGCCGGTTACTAACGCTGAAAATCAAACTCAAAAAAAAGCGGCTGAAAAACAAAAATACAAATGAAAGGGCCGAATATATCTTGGGGGCGCCGCGGGTGTTGTTGCGACGCCCGGTGCATGTACCCACCCTCAAATCCATGGCCACCGACGCACCTGTATTTCGGTGGCCCCTTACCTGTTTCCCTAAGTGCCTTCTAAATAAATGGCGACGCCAGCATTCCCATTTTAAATACTTATTTATTTATAACTCATTTCTATTAACGTATGTAAGCAAAAAAAAAATAAGATAATGCAGGTTTCTTAACCAGGGCTACAGCATTATTGAACTACGAATAGCTAATTACACTATGAAAATGTAGGTAAGTGTGTGAGGTGTATAAAGTGAGAGAAAAAAAATTATCCAACAGATCACACTTTATTGGGCTGAAATCGAAACGAAATCTAATGAATGAATTCTTAAGTCTGACTAAGCTCGTTCTGCTGGGGGTTCTTTTCTTTTCTCTTACTTTTGCTCGTAATATTTTAAATTATACGATTATTTATGTTTCCTCTTTTTTTTGATAATCGTGATATGTAATTAAATGTACTTATGTATTGTAAATATACTACTTACAAAGTAAGAATTTGGTTGATTTTTTTCTTTTTCATTCACATTCACAAAACATATTTTAAGACTATAAAGTTTGGATACAAGTTTCGATATTTGGGGCTCTCTTACAAAATTATTATGTGGTCGTAGTAGAACTTACTTTTGAGTGCGCATAGTATAATGATACTAATATGAAATATGTACTAAGAAAAGTGGTTACAAAAGAAATAAAAATGAAATTGCGATAGCAATATGTATTACGTGCACGTATATTACTTTCGTCTTGTTGTTCGAAAGATATTGCCCACAATAGGGATTCATGTGTATATATATATATATATATATATTGCATTTGTATGATATAAGAAAAAAAATGAAATCCTTTTGCCAATTTGTTCATAATCGACGAATGGCTGCTGTCGCAAAAAAATTTTTCTTTAAATTTATGGTTGAGCTCCAAAAATGGAACGCTAAAACTTTTCAAATGATACAGACCGCTTTTCTTATGACTAACAACTTATCGAGCTAACTTCAATCATTTTGAAGCAAGAAAAAATATCATTAAAATGAAAAAAAAGAAAATGTATGCTCCTTGTTGTATAGCTGTCAATTTCGAGTATTCAATAATACAATTTGACAAAAAAAATCGACCCTTGTTAAATAGTTCAACCGGACTGTATAAAACCCTCTAAGTACCACTTAGAAGTTTCTTTAACTACCCTGCAAAAACGCTCTCGTCATTCCACGTCATTTGACTAGCTATTATACAGTCATAGGTTATATTCCTAGTCACATTTGCATGGGTGTGGGTAGGTTTTATGACCAAAATTTTTTTGTAGGGTAATTATTTTGAAGTTCATAAATGGCTGGTACTTACATGGCCGCCAGAGTACGTACCGTGGGCCTCTGCCGGCGTGGTTACTGGTGATGTTGATTTTGCTGGTGAAATTGACGCTGTTGTTGGTTGTGGTGCGCGGTCTTAGGCGCGCTGTGTTGGTACTGTTGATGGTTGTTGCGCTCTGGTCCGAGGTGACCGAGTAAACCTGGTAGCAATAAAACTTCGTGTTGACTTTTACGACCTGTATGACTTGGTGCTAATTGGGCGTTCGTTGTATTACGCTGCAGCGTACTGCTGGCCCTGGAGGCGGAGATGGTGCCGGACGCTGTTCCAAAGGTGTTAGTGTACTTCGTAGACGTAGAGAAATGGGTTTATCTTCGGATACGAAGGGTTCTCATCACAATTAGTTTAGTGCCGTCTGAATCCGAATCGGAATCACTAGTACTTTCCTCACTAGGTGTGACTGTGAAACGCCGACCTACTTCAACTGGATATTCTATACGTTGAGTTTGTGCCAACACAACACAACCGTTGTAATGTTTATTACCACCCAAAATAGACGAGTAGAAAAGAGATTTGTCGGAATGGACTTTGCGCTATCTACTCTTCCTAGTTTCTGGGCATTTACTTGAATACGTGCACAGCCGGCGAGGGTGTTTTGCGATTAGTTGAGTATAGTTGGGGATGCGCAGTTGATGTGAGCAATAAAGTTACTGAAGCAGTATCGGTGCTTGACGCCTTGCTGTAGACGTTGTGCCAATAGATGTTACACGATCCTTTTGTATAATCGCAGGGCCGCCAAAAATTAGGCTGAAGCAAATCCAAATCTTTCCACCAAATTCCGAGAATTAACGAAAGAAAAACATGTTCTGTTATTCTAAGCTTCCATAAATTTAGTGACTTTCAAACGACCTTCTCGTTTGTATAACGGCTTCTTCGAGAGTTTTTTCCTTTCTTTTCTTCTCTCAATGTCTAAATTGGTTTATCGTTCGCTGGAAACTCATGGCCAATTTTTTCGCTAGCGATCGCCGAATTTTTATTTCTTTGTTTCGATACTTTTGTATCGCAACTTTCGCCCCATCACCAGTCACTAAGTGTGTTCGCACGAAAACGCTCCCAAGTGGACCGTAACCGTAGACCACTACAGCAGACCGTAACAAACCTGCTTCGCTTTGAAGACCTGACGATGAAGCGAACAGGAAACCGGATCCTCTGTGGGAAGCCACTGCCAGGGGCCTCCGATGCCAATCAACGTGGGGCATGACTCACCCCTGAGATAAGAGTCTCAAAGTCCTACTACGAAGCTAGCCGGGCAACATTGGTCCATCAAGAAAAGGTTAAGTCAAGTTGGGAATTAATTCTGTTTCCTAGTTTAAAAGGGCTTTGCGGCAATTAGACATTTGTTATGGAGAACTCGTCAAAACTCCGAAAGATGATTTCTAGTGGTTATCGCCCCCACAGAAAGGCAAAACAAAAAAAGGTGTAGACACTTTGATATGTAGAACTCGTCCAAACTCCGAAAGGCTAGTGGTTATAGCCCCCACAGAAGGCCAAAAAAAATATTTGGGTAGACATTTTGGTAAAGGAGAACTCGTCCAAACTCCGAAAGGCTAGTGGTTATCGCCCCCACAGAAGGCCAAAAAAAATATTTGGGTAGTCAATGGAAACGCTGACATCCCATTCCCCGAAGGCACTCGGGCTACAGAAAAAAAAAAGAAGAAAAAAAGCACAAACTCATTCATTCTTGTCCCTAGTGCTCCCAACCGCAACGCATAATGGGGTCTTAAGGACCTGCCTCTGGGACTGGTTGGGGCCACTAGGGTCAATGTGCTACACACACAGGTTGGTCCCAACACACCCAGCCGCAACGCAGAGGCGGTCTCTGGGGACGCGCTAGTGGGACTGGCTGGGGGATGCTGAGGCCTCCCGTCCATTCACCCGGGACACCCCTCCTGCCTCCGCCGCAATGGGTGGAACGGTTTTCGAGCCGCTCCCCGGACTGGTGGGACAAGAAGAGGTGCCACTTTGAATCCCAGCTCAACCCATCACAATCCAGGTGGTATTCTATGGTACCACCTGAGACGTGGGATGAGCTGGGGTCCTTATAATACACACACACACACACTCACACCGGACAACACAAATTCGGCATAACTAAAAGAACTATACAATTTTAACATTACAAAAAAAAAACTATTAGCGGACAAAATTATTCCAAGCCGACTAACGGAAAACATCCGGCAACTAAAATCCCAATTCTACAAAAAAACTAAGTGCGTTCAGCACTGCCTCATCGGGTGAATACAAAAGTCCGGAGGACACGACGTTCAGTCTCGTGGCTCCTTCGGCCCCTGCCCCCGATGACCACTCCGGACAACTTGATCGGTCAACCATCCCACCGCAACGCAGGTGGCTGCTCCTGCGGCTGCCCACCTCGGACTGGTGGAATGGTCAACTTCCCAAGTTGACCCGGAATGACACCCGCGAACAGCGCCTCAGGCGCCACGTTGGGCGCCATCTGTTATGGCACCCTCAGCAACTGTCAACGATGATCACTCCGGACAACTTGATCCGTCCAACCATCCCACCGCAACGCAGGTGGCTGCTCCTGCGGCTGCTCACCTCGGACTGGTGTGATGGTCAACTTCACAAGTTGACGAGGAATGATCAGTGCGACAGCGCCTCAGGCACCAAATCCCGTTGGGCGCCATCTGTTATGGAATCGCATCTATGATGGAAGCAGTAAGGAAGGCGGTCGGCATGATGTGGTGGTGCACAGTGGCTAGTCATTGTCGGCTGGGGCGGGTCCTTGCCAACCTTACTGTTCCTGCGCCATAAACAGAAAAAAAGTTCCTATCATGCCTATCAAAACCAAGAGCTGTCAAATTCAAAAAAAAAAAACCGACAGAGGCGCAGAGACCGACTCAAAACGCTCATAAATTCAAACTAAAACAATATCCGGACGAACCAGACGTCACGTACAAACCGTTAAACATTCAAAAATTTAAATTGAAACAAGTAAGGAAGGCTAAGTTCAGGTGTAACCGAACATTTCATACTCAGTTGAGAGCTGTGGAGACAAAGTAAGGGAAATCACCATGTTGTAAAAGGAACCTAGGGTAACCCTGGAATGTGTTTGTATGACATATGTATCAAATGGAAGGTATTAAGGAGTATTTTAAGAGGAAGTGGGCCATAGATCTATAGATGGACGCCATTTAGGGATATCGCCATAAAGGTGGACCAGGCCTGACTCGAGAATTTGTTTGTACGATATGGGTATCAAATGAAATGTGTTAATGATAATTTTAAAAGGGAGTGGGCCTAAGTTCTATAGGTGGACGTCTTTTCGAGATATCGCCATAAAGGTGGACCAGGGGTGACTCTAGAATTTATTTTGTACGATATGGGTATCAAATAAAAGGTATTAATGAATATTTTAAAAGAGCGTGGGCCTAAGTTCTATAGATGTACGCCTTTTCGAGATATCGCCATAAAGATGAGGGGTGACTCTAGAATTTGTTTGTACGATATGAGTTCAAATGAAAAGTGTTAATGAGTATTTTAAGAGGGCGTGGGCCTTAGTTCTATATTTGGACGCCTTTTCGAGATATCGCCATAAACATGGACCAGGGGTGACTCTAGAATTTGTTTGTACTATATGGGTATCAAATGAAAGGTGTTAATGATTATTTTAAAAGGGAGTGGGCCTAGGTTCTATAGGTGGACGCATTTCGGAATATCGTTATAAAAGTGGACCTGGGTTGACTCTAGAATGCGTTTGTACAATATGGGTGTCAAACGAAAAGTGTAATAAGTGTTTTAAAAGGGAGTGGGCCTTTGTTCTATGGGTGGACGCCTTTTCGGGATATCGCCATAAACGTGGACCAGGGGTGACTCTAGAATACGTTTGTACAATATGGGTATCAAATGGAAGGTGCTAATGAGTATTTTAAAAGGGTGTGGGCCTTAGTTCTATAGGTGGACGCCTTTTCGAGATATCGCCATAAAGGTGGACCAGGTGTGACTCCAGAATTTGTTTGTACGGTAAAGGTATCAAATGAAAGGTGTTAATGAGTATTTTAAAAGGGAGTGGGCCTTAGTTCTATAGGTGGATGCCCTTTCAAGATATCGCCATAAAGGTGGGCAGGGGTGACTCTAGAAATTTTGTGTACGATATGGGTATCAAATGAAAGGTGTTAATGAGTATTTTAAAATGGTGTGGGCCTTAGTTCTATAGGTGGACGCCTTTTCGAGATATCGCCATAAAGGTGGACCAGGGGTGACTCTAGAATTTGTTTGTACGATATGGGTATCAAATGAAAGGTGTTAATGAGTATTTTAAAAGGGCGTGGGCCTTAGTTCTATAGGTGGACGCCTTTTAGATATATCGACATAAAGGTGGACCAGGGGTGACTCTAGAATTTGTTTATACGATATGGGTATCAAATGAAAGGTGTTAATGAGTATTTTAAAAGGGAGTAGGCCTTAGTACTATAGGTGGATGCCTTTTCGAGATATCGCCATGAAGGTGGGCTAGGGGTGACTCTAGAATTTTTTTGTACGATATGGGTATCAAATGAAAGGTGTTAATAAGTATTTTAAAAAGGCGTGGGCCTTAGTTCTATAGGTGGACGCCTTTTCGAGATATCGACATGAAGGTGGACCAGGGGTGACTCTAGAATTTGTTTGTACGATATGGGTATCAAATGAAAGGTGTTAATGAGTATTTTAAAAAGGAGTGGGCCTTAGTTATATATGTGGACGCCTTTTCGAGATATCGCCATAAACGTGGACCAGGGGTGACTCTAGAATGTGTTTGTACGATATGGGTATCAAATTAAAGGTATTAATGAGGGTTTTAAAAGGGAGTGGCCCTTAGTTGTATATGTGCAGGCGTTTTCGAGATATCTACCAAAATGTGGACCAGGGTGATCCAGAACATCATCTGTCGGGTACCGCTAATTTATTTATATATGTAATACCACGTACAGTATTCCTTCCAAGATTCCAAGGGCTTTTGATTTCGCCCTGCAAAACTTTTTCATTTTCTTCTACTTAATATGGTAGGTGTCACACCCATTTTACCAAGTTTTTTTCTAAAGTTATATTTTGCGTCAATAGACCAATACAATTACCATGTTTCATTCCTTTTTTCGTATTTGGTATATAATTATGGCATTTTTTTCATTTTTCATGATTTTCGATATCGAAAAAGTGGGCGTGGTCATGCCGGATTTCAGCCATTTTTTACACCAATACAAAGTGAGTTCAGATAAGTACGTGAACTGAGTTTAGTAAAGATATATCGATTTTTGCTCAAGTTATCGTGCTAACGGCCGAGCGGAAAGACAGACGGTCAATTGTGTATAAAAACTGGGCGTGGCTTCAACCGATTTCGCCCTTTTTCACAGAAAACAGTTATCGTCATAGGAGCTAAGCCTCTACCAAATTTCACAAGGATTGGTTAATTTTTGTTCGACTTATGGCATTAAAAGCATCCTAGACAAATTAAATGAAAAATGGCGGAGCCACGCCCATTTTGAAATTTTCTTTTATTTTTGTATTTTGTTGCACCATATCATTACTGGAGTTGAATGTTGGCATAATTTACTTATATGCTGTAAAGATATTAACTTTTCTTTTAAAATTTGAACTAAAAAAATTTTTTTTTTTAAAGTGGGCGTGGTCGTTCTCCGATTTTGCTAATTTTTATTAAGCAGACATAAAGTAATAAGAGTAATGTTCCTGCCAAATTTCATCATGATATCTTCAACGACTGCCAAATTACAGCTTGCAAAACTTCTAAATTACCTTCATTTAAAAGTAGGCGGTGCCACGCCCATTGTCCAAAATTTTACTAGTTTTATATTTTGCGTCGTAAGCTCAACTCACCTACCAAGTTTCATCGCTTAATGCGTATTTGGTAATGAATTATCGCACTTTTTCGATTTTTCGAAATTTTCGATATCGAAAAAGTGGGCGTGGTTATTGTCCGATATCGTTCATTTTAAATACCGATCTGAGATGAGTACCCAGGAACCTACATACCAAATTTCATCAAGATACCTCAAAATTTACTCAAGTTATCGTGTTAACGGACAGACGGACGGACGGACATGGCTCAATCGAATTTTTTTTCGATACTGATGATTTTGATATATGGAAGTCTATATCTATCTCGATTCCTTTATACCTGTACAACCAACAGTTATGCAATCAAAGTTAATATACTCTGTGAGCTGTGCTCAACTGAGTATAAAAAGATAACCGCAAAAAAAATTACCGAACCGGACACGGCCGGTTACTAACGCTGAAAATCAAACTCAAAAAAAAACGGCTGAAAAATAAAAATACAAATGAAAGGGCCGAATATATCTTGGGGGCGCCGCGGGTGTTGTTGCGACGCCCGGTGCATATACCCACCCTCAAATCAATGGCCACCGACGCACCTGTATTTCGGTGGCCCTTACCTGTTTCCCTAAGTGCCTTCTAAATAAATGGCGACGCCAGCATTCCCATTTTAAATACTTATTTATTTATAATTCATTTCTATTAACGAATGTAAGCAACAAAAAAAAAATAAGATAATGCAGGTTTCTTAACCAGGGCTACAGCATTGTTGAACTACGAATAGCTAATTACACTATGAAAATGTAGGTAAGTGTGTGTGGTGTATAAAGTGAGAGAAAAAAAAATGATCCAACAGATCACCCTTTATTGGGTTGAAATCGAAACGAAATCTAATATGAATACTTAAGTCTGACTAAGCTCGTTCTGTTGGGGGTTCTTTTCTTTTCTCTTACTTTTGCTCGTAATATTTTAAATTATACAATTATTTATGTCTCCTCTTTTTTTCTGATAATCGTTATAAACGCTATGTGTGAGAAAAATATGTAATTAAATGTACTTATGTATTGTAAATATACTACCTACTAAGTAAGAATTTGGTTGAATTTTTTTCTTTTTCATTCACATTCACAAAACATATTTTAAGACTATAAAGTTTGGATACAAATTTCGATATTTGGGGCTCTCTTACAAAATTATTATGTGGTCGTAGTAGAACTTACTTTTGAGTGTAACTAAATATAAATTTCGTATAATGCGCATAGTATAATGATACTAATATTTAATATGTACAAAGAAAAGTGGTTACAAAAGCAATAAAGATGAAATTGCGATAGCAATATGTGTTACGTGCACGTATATTACTTTCGTCTTGTTGTTTGAAAGATATTGCCCGCAATAGGGATTCATGTATATATATATATATATATATATATATTGCATTTGTATGATATAAGAAAAAAAAATGAAATCCTTTTGCCAATTTGTGCATAATCGACGAATGGCTGCTGTCGCATACAAATTTTTCTTTAAATTTATGGTTGAGCTCCAAAAATGGAACGCTAGAACTTTTCAAATGATACAGACCGCTTTTCTTTCTAAGTTGTTAGTCACTTATCGAGCTAACTTCAATCATTTTGAAGCAAGAAAAAATATCATTAAAATGAAAAAAAAGGAAATGTATGCTCCTTGTTGTATAACTGACAATTTCGAGTATTCAATAATACAATTTGACAAAAAAAAATCGACCATTGTTAAATAGTTCAACCGGACTGTATAAAACCCTCTAAGTACCACTTAGAAGTTTCTTTAACTACCCTGCAAAAACGCTCTCGTCATTCCACGTCATTTGACTAGCTATTATACAGTCATAGGTTATATTCCTAGTCACATTTGCATGGGTGTGGGTAAGTTTTATGACCAAAATTTTTTTGTAGGGTAATTATTTTGAAGTTCATAAATGGCTGGTACTTACATGGCCGCCAGAGTACGTACCGTGGGCCTCTGCCGGCGTGGTTACTGGTGATGTTGAATTTGCTGGTGAAATTGACGCTGTTGTTGATTGTGGTGGTCGAGTGAACCTGGTGGCAATAAAACTTCGTGTTGACTTTTACGACCTGTATGACTTGGTGCTAATTGGGCGTTCGTTGTATTACGCTGCAGCGTACTGCTGGCCCTGGAGGCGGAGATGGTGCCCGACGCTGTTCCAAAGGTGGTGGTGTACTTCGTAGACGTAGAGAAAGGGGTTTATCTTCGGATACCAAGGGTTCTCATCACAATTAGTTTAGTGCCGTCTGAATCCGAATCGGAATCACTAGTACTTTCCTCAATAGGTGTGACTGTGAAACGCCGACCTACTTCAACTGGATATTCTATACGTTGAGTTTGTGCCAACACAACACAACCGTTGTAATGTTTATTACCACCCAAAATAGACGAGTAGAAAAGAGGTTTGTCGGAATGGACTTTGCGCTATCGACTCTTCCTAGTTTCTGGGCATTTACTTGAATACGTGCACAGCCGGCGAGGGTGTTTTGCGATTAGTTGAGTATAGTTGGGGATGCGCAGTTGATGTGAGCAATAAAGTTACTGAAGCAGTATCGGTGCTTGACGCCTTTGCTGTAGACGTTGTGCCAATAGATGTTACACGATCCTTTTGTATAATCGCAGGGCCGCCAAAAATTAGGCTGAAGCAAATCCAAATCTTTCCACTAAATTCCGAGAATTAACGGAAGAAACACATGTTCCGTTATTCTAAGCTTCCATAAATTTAGTGACTTTCAAACGACCTTCTCGTTTGTATAATGGCTTCTTCGAGAGTTTTTTTTCCTTTCTTTTCTTTTCTCAATGTCTAAATTGGTTTATCGTTCGTCGGAAACATTGACAGGTTTACAAGTATGATATGTATGCGAGGGAAACAATTTCTTTCCCTTTCTAACACACGGCAGTTTAACACTTCGGTCAGTGTCAAACTAGCGTGGAACCCAGTGGAACCTGCGTGGAACATGAGTTTTGACACTGAACGAAGTGTCAAAATTACCGGGGTTGCTTCGTCAAAAGCGACACAGGGAAGCAAAAAAGGGATCGGAATATCAGATATGGTTTGCTGTGATGGTAAATTTTTTTGAACGAATTTAGTAGGAAATTTTAAGTGCACCCATATGGGTCCTTCAGAAAATTATAAAAAAGTCTTCAATTGGGATATCTGAGGACGCGTAGTTATTCCAGTATTAAGAATACAAATACGGGAGTTAAGTTTTTCTACCCGTTCAAAAGTTTTCCGCGAAAAATAGTTTGAAACCGAGGTCGACTGCAATAACCCGTCCAAAAAAGCGGAAAGAAAAATGAAAAGACGCGTTTTATCCTGTTATCAAAAGTCCAAAGGCGGGAAAGTATTCGAATTATTGGAAGCGAGGCAAAAACGCGTCTATTAATACCTCCCCCGACGGTTTTGGTCATGTTTTGGCAATCGTTATACCGGTAATAAAGAAATAAAGTATCACAATTTGTTAATTAAAATTGTCCAAAACATATGAATTTTATCTATAAGACATTTTATTGTAAACAAGCAAGAACAAGAGAAATTTAGCCCAATTCTAAACGAAAATTCCGTGCGAGTATTTTCCCTTCTCCCATTCCTGGTATTCTAAATAAAAATTCCTTGTGAGTTTTTTCACTTCTCCCTTTCCTCCTATTCTGAACAATGTTCGAAAAAGCGGAAACCGGTTATGGGAGAAGAGTAGGTATTATGAATGTGAGGGAGAGGGAGATTTCTCTGCCATTTCATTGGAGTTTTTTCACTAGTTAAATTAAAGGGAATGCATCAAAATCGTTAAAGGAAATTGGTTATTTTAAGAAAGAACACTTATTTGTACAAATTTGTGCTAAAATATGTATTTATATTCTATCACAATATTCTCACTGTTAATACAACAAGAACCACAATATTCTTTATTTTAAGTCGAAAAATATATCATAACCAACGGAAGAGCTCTTCGCATATTTGATGCAGCCATCCAGAAATTGCGCAAGGATTTTTTAAGAAGGCTTAAATAGATTTTGGCATATGGCGAAACTCAACTTGACTTGGCCGCCAGAAAATTGCTTTGCAGAATGAATGCAGGCAAGTCCGGCGGATTTGTGTTATCCCGCCGGTCTTCTTCTTATGCTCCTCTGTTGATGGTGCTGTGGCACCAATTCATTACTCATTGCAGTGAATACCACATGAAAAGCAATAATGTGCATTGTTTATACCTTATCAGACCAATTCTAAATATTCTCGCGGAATTTTGTTCTCGCGGATTTTTTTATTCCCGCGGAAAAATTCCTCCAATTCTGTTCTCCTAGGGAGAACAATAATTGGGGAACAGGAATTTCGAATTTTCGAAGTCAGCTGTTTTTTCAATTGAAATTTCGTTGCACATTTCTTATTTTGTTTAAAAGATTGAAAAGTTTAATTATTGTTGCAAATTTGTTGGAAATTAAGAAATAAAATATAAACAATGCACAGTATTAATTGCATTTCATGTGGTATTCACTGAAATTAATAATGAATTGGTGCCACAGCAACATCAACAGCGGAACATAAGAAGAAGACGGCCGCATAACACAAATCTGCCGGAGTTGCCGGCTTTCGTTCAGCAAAGCAATTTTCTGGCGGCCAAGTTGAGTTGAATTCCTACTTCTTCATATGCCTAAATCTATTTAAGCCTTATTAAAAAATCCTTGCACAATTTCTGGATGGCTGCATCAAATATGTATACCAAGAGCTCTACCGTTGCTTATGATATACTTTTCGATTTAAAATAAATATTGTGGTTGTTGTTGTTGTTGTTGTTGTTGTTGTTATATTAACAGTGAGAATATTGGGATAGAATGTAAATACATGTTTTAGCACAAGTTTGTACAAATAAGTGTTCTTTCTTAAAAGAACCAATTTCCTTTAACTATTTTGATGCATTCCCTTTAATTTAACTAGTGAAAAAACTCATATGAAATGGTAGAGAAATCTCCCTCTCCCTCACATTCATAATACCTACTTTTCTCCCATAACCGGTTTCCGCTTTTTCGAACATTGTTCAGAATAGGAGGAAAGGGAGAAGTGAAAAAAACTCACAAGGAATTTTTATTTAGAATACGAGGAATGGGAGAAGAGAAAAAACTCGCACGGAATTTTCGTTTGGGCTGTATTTCTTAAATTCAAACAAATTGGCAACTATAATTAAACTTTACAATCAGCCCAATTCTAAACGAAAATTCCGTGCGAGTTTTCTCCCTTCTCCCATTCCTCGTATTCTAAATAAAAATTCCTTGTGAGTTTTTTCACTTCTCCCTTTCCTCCTATTCTGAACAATGTTCGAAAAAGCGGAAACCGGTTATAGGAGAAAAGTAGGTATTATGAATGTGAGGGAGAGGGAGATTTCTCTGCCATTTCATAGGAGTTTTTTCACTTGTTAAATTAAAGGGAATGCATCAAAATAGTTAAAGGAAATTGGTTATTTTAAGAAAGAACACTTATTTGTACAAATTTGTGCTAAAAGATGTATTTATATTCTACCACAATATTATCACTTCTAATACAACAACAACTACAACCACAATATTCTTTATTTTAAGTTGAAAAGTATATCATAAGCAACGGTAGAGCTCTTGGTATACAAATTTGATGCAGCCATCCAGAAATTGCGCAAGGATTTTTTAATAAGGCTTAAATAGATTTTGGCATATGATGAAGGACGAATTCAACTCAACTTGGCCGCCAGAAAATTGCTTTGCTGAATGAAAGCAGGCAACTCCGGCAGATTTGTGTTATGCGGCCGTCTTCTTCTTATGTTCCGCTGTTGATGTTGCTGTGGCACCAATTCATTACTCATTTCAGTGAATACCACATGAAATGCAATAAATACTGTGCAATGTTTATATTTTATTTCTTAATTTCCAACAAATTTGCAACAATAATTAAACTTTTCAATTTTTTAAACAAAATAAGAAATGTGCAACGAAATTTCAATTGTCAAAACAGCTGACTTCGAAAATTCGAAATTCCTATTCCCCATTTATTCTTCTCCCTAGGAGAAAAGAATTGGAGGAATTTTTTCCGCGGGAATAAAAAATCCGCGAGAACAAAATTCCGCGAGAATATTTAGAATTGGTCTGATTGTTTTTCTTCGTATATGGTTGCTTTTTCCGTACTTCGCCAACTTAAAACAAATTTTATAAAATTATCAAAAAAATTTAAGAAAACTTGGAACTTTTTAACACAAACTATATCTCTTGTAAGAATTTACTATAAATTTTAGTTTTTAAAAACTTCATTCCAATATTTCAACATTTTTTACGCAGTTTTCTTTGGCAGCTAATACGCTTTTTTTGCACTTATGAAGTACAACAGTGCCAAATCATGCCAAATAGCATCCACAAAAAAACGAACAAGAACAAGCATTTTCATCTGGTGAGCGTGGCTGTGTACGTGCGTTCTGCAACATATCCTACTTGTAGACCTGTACAATGGCCGGAAACTCATGGCCAATTTTTTCGCTAGTGATCGCCGAATTTTTATTTCTTTGTTTCGATACTTTCGTATCGCAACTTTCACCCCATCACCAGTCACTAGGTGTGTTCGCACGAAAACTCTCCGAAGTGGACCGTAACCGTAGACCATAGCAGCAGACCGTAACACATACATAAGATTGCGTTAAACGCATTTATATAAAAAACGGCTTATGTGACGGGGCTTTCCCTGCACTTGTGGCTACAAAGCAATCCAGTAGTAGCAAAACTGGCAGTATTGCAGACAAAGCTGTTGCACATGTATATTGGTCCTGTTAAATAAATAAATAAATGTATGGCGCGATAACCTCCGAAGAGATCTAAGGCTGAGCTTCTCTTCGAATTTGCGTCGTGCTCCTCTTGGTTTTCCCTACAAATTGGCCGACTCCGAACGGCATCCGCAAGGCAGATGAGTTTTCACTGAGAGCTTTTCATGGCAGAAATACACCCGGAGCGCTTGCCAAACACTGCCGAGGGGCGACCCCGCTTAGAAAAAATTTCTTCTAATTGAAAAACCTTGGAAAATTTTAGAATAGCACCCCCCGAGTTCGGGGTAAAACTTGGTATCAAATGAAAGAGGGAGCTGTCCCAATCACAAATATATATATTTTAAAGTGCGCAAACTTTTAATTTAAAAGTTATTTGTTGTTAAAATTTGCAAATTTAACAAATTTCTATAGCACTTTAAATTACAATTTACACATCTTTCAAAACCTTAATCCACATACATATCTATATAAATTGGCAACGATAAATTTAAATTGCATTTTTGTATATTTCACATTTCATTTTTGCATTGTTTTTACTTATTATAAATGTTTTTATTAAATCAATCGCGCTTTTGTAGCAACATGCACTTACATATATATATATATATATATATATATATATATATTTTATTGATGACGTAATGTTGAGCTGTGCTGCCACATAAACAAAAAAAAAAACAAATATAAATATTACCTTACCACCATTCAGTTAACAAAGAAAGAGTAAAATATATATTTTTACTACTCATTTTGAAAAGTTGAAACACCTTTCCGCGAAGGCGGCCTTCGGCCACGCTTATAAAAAATAACCCTGGGCTACGCAGAAGGGCATCACCGTGGCCCAATAACAAAAACAACACCGTGGCGGTAGCCACGGTTATACCACACACACGGACTTGGCATGGCGTAGCCCAGGGTTATTTTTTATAAGCGCGGCCGAAGGCCGCCTATGCAAAAAGGTGTTCTACGCAGAATTACTGTGCATGGTGCAGCCGGCGTTGGATCGGCTAACATAACAATAAACATAAAAGTTATAAGGTAATATCAGCTCGTTCACGAATGCAAAAAAGAGCTTTTTAAATTTGGTAAATAAAGACTAGAAAAGTTAAAGATATATATACATCAGATGAAAAGTGTTTTTATGAGTTATTTTTCGGTTCTGCACTTGTTGCGTTTTTTAGATGTGGCAGCACATAAAATATATATACGTATACACATATAAAATTTGTATAGAAATTTGCAAACCTTAACAACAAATAACTTTTAAATTATAAGTTTGCGCACTTTAAAATATATATATTTGAGATCGGGAGAACTCCCTCTTTCATTTGATACCAAGTCAAATCCCAAACTCGGGGGTGTTAAACTAAATCGCTGCCAAAAACCTTATTTCTAAAAATTTGATGTTGCTTTGTCCGGGGTGTGAACCCAAGGCATACGGTGTGGTAGGCTGAGCACGCTACCATCACACCACGGCGACCGCCTGGTCCTGTTAAAGCCGGAGTCATTGGTGCCGTATGTCGTATCGCTGTATCCGTATCCCTAACGTAATCAGCTGTTTATCGTTACGACGGTAAACCAAAACCCAATTGGTTGGCTACGATACGGTTACGACCAATAATCGATTGCATTGATTCTCATAAGATTGGTCGAATCAGCTGTTATAAGGTTACCGATACGGTTACCGATAAAGCACCAATGTCTTCAGCTTAAAGCCAAATTAAACTTCCTTAACCCTAACGCCATAGTCGTAACCATACCCATATCCATAACCATCTCAATGTGATCGATTAATGGTGCCTTAACCTAAAAATCGTGAAAATTTCATAAAAATGATGAAAACGAAAAAAATTACAAACATATTCCACAAAAAATAAGTATTTTAGACATAAAGTATCCAAAACAATGAAGAAATCCTAAAAAAAGTTATTAAATTCACCAACTCAAATATTTTTAGGTTATGGATATGGCGAGAAACCAAAAACCAATTATTGTCTATGGCGTTAGCGTTATGGTATGGCACCATTAATCGATTACATTCCTTTCCATAAGGTAGGTTCGATCAGCTGATACAAAATAAGTCGAAATGCAACCCTTCAAAAAATTAAATAATTGTAGGTTTGACAATTGGATGTTATTATACATTGTGAATGATGACAAAGTGTGTTCTTTTCTGTCAACTGCCTGACAGTCTGTTCAATATGGCTACTTTTCAGCGTTTTGACAGGCTGTTCAATATGGCGGCGCCTATCTTCAGCGGTCAAATACGAATCAGGTGATCCAATCACTTTGGAATTTTGACGTTTATGCAGAAGAGATCACACATTGTCATCATTCACAATGTCATTATATAAACAACTGTCAGAAAAAAAGAAATTTTATCAAATTTTTGCCTAATCGAATAAGGTGAAATGGCAGCAATAATTAGAAGGTTGGGATGCCGAGTAATTGGAAATTTTGCTGCCAGAAGTAGTAAGTCTCAGAAATAAATTGATATGGAATATTCATGAAAGTCTGTAGTATTTAGTAACAGCAGCTTCGACCAGTGCAGTCCGTTTAGCAAGCTCTACACCAGCCGTGACAACTGAAGACAAACGTAAGGTTATCCATGGACACATTTATATTTAACCAAGTCTTATTATTATTATTTTTTTTTTCGTATTAAAGCCACTTTTCGCAAATCCAATGCGGCACAGCGTGTTGATTTAACTAATTTTGGTCGCTATGTAGCGGAATGCCTTCCGAAATATGTACAAAAGGTTCAATTGACAGCTGGCGATGAGCTGGAAGTTTTAATTGCACCCGAAGGAGTGGTGCCGGTGCTACAATTTCTTAAGGACAATCATTTAGCACAGTTTAGTAATTTGGTAGACATTGCAGGAATGGATGTTCCCAGCAGGCAATATCGTTTCGAAATTATTTATAACCTTTTGTCGTTACGTTTTAATTCACGCATACGCGTCAAAACCTACACCGATGAATTGACACCATTGGACTCATGTTATGAGGTCTTCAAAGCAGCTAATTGGTATGAGCGCGAAATATGGGATATGTATGGCGTGTTCTTTGCAAATCATCCTGACTTGCGACGCATTTTAACTGATTACGGTTTTGAAGGACATCCCCAACGGCGTGATTTCCCACTGTCTGGTTATGTTGAGGTAAGTAATTATAAAAACACTAAAGAAAACTTAATTATGTTTTTTTCATTAGTTGCGGTACGATGATGAGAAAAAGCGCGTGGTTTGCGAACCATTGGAATTGGCTCAGGAGTTCCGTAAGTTTGATTTATCAGCACCTTGGGAACAGTTCCCAAATTTCCGTAATGCTAATCCGGCATCAGAAACTGTGGAAACCAAACAGGAGCCAGCCAAAAAATAAATAACTTATGCATAATATAATTACCACAATAGCTAGTTTATTGGATTGATCATTTAATAAAAAGGAAAATCGAGCTTTAGACGTATAATCTTGCTCGTTATTGTGGCTACTTAAAAAATAGTTCTTTTGACCGTTAGTAAGAAAAACAAACTTATTAGCTTAAAGAATATACGATAAAAGGATATCGACGTTAGCACTAATAACATAAATATAGTTTAAAAAACTACACAACACGCCGTAGCACACAGAGTATATTAACTTCGGATAACGGTTGGTTGTACAGGTATAAAGGAATCGAGATAGATATAAGACTTCCATATATCAAAATCATCGGTATCGAAGAAAAATTTGATTGAGCGATGTCCGTCCGTCCGTCTGTACGTTAACGCGATAAATATTGAGATATCTTCACCAAATTTGGTGTACGAGCTTATCTGGACCCAGAATAGATTGGTATTGAAAATGAGTAAAATCGGATGATATCCACGCCCACTTTTTATATATATAACATTTTGGAAAACACAAAAAACCTGATTATTTAGTACATAATACACATAGAATGTTGAAATTTGACAGACTGATATTGAGACTCTGGATAAAAATTTGAAAACAAATGGGTGTGGCACCGCCCACTTGTGATAAAATCAATTTTACAAATATTAATCATAAATCAAATATCGTTAAACCTATCGTAACAAAATTCGGCAGAGGTTGCCTTTACTATAAGGAATGCTTTGAAGAAAAATTAAAGAAATCGGTTAAGGACCACGCCCACTTTTATATAAAAGGTTTTTCAAAGGGTCGTGGACGAATAAAAAAGCTATGTCTTAGCGAAAAAGGGCTTAATATCAATGGTATTTCATTTCCCAAGTGGATTTATAGCAGTAAATAGGAAGAACTTCAAATTTAAAAAAATTGGCGTGGCACCGCCCTCTTATGACTAAGCAATTTTCGATGTTTCGGGAGCCATAACTCGAAGAAAAATTAACATATCGTAATTAAATTGTGTGCACATACTTTCCTTATAGCAGAAAATATTGATAGTAAAAATGGACGGGATCGGTTAAAGACCACGCCCACTTTTATATAAAACAAGTTTAAAAGGGTCGTAGACTAGAATAATAAGCTATAACTTAGCAAAAAATAGTTTTGAATCAATGATATTTCACTTATCAAGTTTTACTGTAAGAGGAAATGGGACATTTTTTTTTAAACGGGTGGTGCCATGTGTTATGTAGAAAAGTAATTTATCTGAAATGAAATGTACAATTTAATTTCACGCTGAGTATACAATGTTCGGTTACAACCGAACTAGACACCCTTACTTGTTATAGTTACCGCTAGCTATTGAGCGGTTTTTGAGGTTAGGTCTGAACCGGCACCCGCCAGGCTTATTCTGATGCAGTGCATCAAATTGAATGGGATTATATGTGTCAAATTAGCGGATCGACAAAAAAAAATATTGGACATCTCTGTTGTTTTGCGGGTTTAATGTTTTCCAAGATCTGTCTTTTGATCCCGCATAATAACTGTTATTTAAGCTTAAACAAAGGTAATGTATGCAGTCAAAATGAAGGGCCAATTAAACTTCCTTAACCCTAACGCCATAGTCGTAACCATACCCATATCCATAACCACCTTCAATGTGATCGATTAATGGTGCCTTAACCTAAAAATCGTGAAAATTTCATAAATATGAAGAAAACGCAAAACATTACCAACATATTCCAAAAAAAATTTAGTCCCTTAGTCATAACACGTATCCAAAACAATGTATAAAATCTACAAAAAGTTATTAAATTCACCAACTCAAATATTTTTAGGTTATGGATATGGCGAGAAACAAAAGACCAATTGGTTGGCTATGTTATGGTTATGGCGTTATGGTATGGCACCATTAATCGATTACATTGATTTCCATAAGGTAGGTTCGATCAGCTGTTTTATCTGGTTATGGTTTTATGGTTATAATTCACCATTAATTGGCCCTTAAGGTAACGCAGTCCGCCTTTACATTTTCACTTCAACAATTTTTTTAAAATCACAAAGACGAGTCTAATTTCGAAACACAATATCTATTTTCAAGAGGGTAGCTTCGAAAAAAGGGAAAATTTCTTATTTTGTTAAGGATCAATCTTACCATAAAAACTGGTTTGACCCAAAAAAGTGATTTTGTCGAACTTTGTAACGGAGCGTGCTCAACCTAATCTTTCTGCAGCATGTAGCTCATTAAATAAAACAGATCAAAATTGTTTTGTTATTTTTATTTATTTGTGAAATATTTTTATATTCTGTTAATATATACTCATAATGATTGGCATTTAAAATATTCCATATATAAGCAATAAATGTAAGCCAAACGTACGCGATATAGCCATACTTTTTAAATATGCGCGCACACACACACACTAGCACAGTACGATTCCAAAATTTTATTTTTTAATATGCAAACACCTGAATTATTTAAATAAAAATATGTTTTATCGTCTCAACATGCAAGTATGTATGTATGTATATGCACGTATTATGTGTTAAAAAGTATTTTTGTAGTTTAACGGTTTATGTGATTTTTTTGTGTGAAAAGAGCGTAATTATAAAGTGCATCGTTGTTTCAGTATTGTAATACTTAAAACGTTAATTTGGTGATTGCAACGTGATCCTAGCGTACAAAATATCATTGTCCATATAAATAGGGGTGGTTTTAAAAGTACGGGTTCAGGTTCACGTTCTTGTTGTTGTTCTTCTGTTTGGGTTACGTTTTCATTTTGCGCTAATTTCGTTTATTTTCCTGTTTGTTGTTTTTTGCTTTCAAAGCTCTCTGCTTCAGTTGTAGTACTTGTAATATCAATTCAAAGTTTTTTTGTGGTTCCTCATTCTGTAATGTTTTTTTAAACATACATGTACATACACATATCTATATATATATATTTTTTTTTTCTATAGGCTTGATTGTGGTAATGTCTTGTTTGACCTCCGTTTATAGTTTCGATCCAGTTTTCGTATTCATTTGTAGTTCATGCGTCTCAAAATGTGTCAATTTCGTCTGCGCAAGTGTTGACTTTCTGTGACGTAATTTCATTGTGACTGTGACAGAGTGATTGTGAAGGTCTGAGTCTCGTTTTTGAGTTGGTGATTTATTTCTTTTCTAATTGTATATAAATATGTTTACACACAAACCACCTCTATTTCTTTCGCTTTGTGGATAATATTCAGTAATTTGCGTTCTTTTACTGTGAGTTTCCGTTTTTGGCTCCGTTTGCGTTTCGTATCCGTTATATGTTCTGCAGTCAGTTTCTTTTATTAAGTAATTATGGAACGTTATTGTTATTTGTTTAAATTTGGTTTGCTTTTTATATGTTTTATGTCTGTGAAAAGAAAAACAAAATACGCTTAATAACCTGTAAAACGATTAGTTCGAAACAAAAAAAAAAAAGGAAGTGAAAAAATCTGCTTTCGGCTGAAACCGAGCATACCTAGCTATAGCTTATAAACGTTCAAGTTCGAGTTCGAATTAAAGTTACCCTGCTAGACAGGGCTGACGGAAATTCCAACACATTAACAGAATTTTTGATATCACTAAAATACACTCGCATAAATTTGTCCTTGTATTCCTATGGAAAACTATGGTGTATGTGTATGCATACACGTATACAAAATGTTTACATCAGGTTTGTCATGTCGCTTCTAACAACCTGATAGAAACTTTGCTTTACGCCCTGATGTGAATATCCATCAGCCATATCTGTCAATTGATGCCTCAAATGACTGATAGCTGTCTAGCAGTGTAAGAACTAAGTTACTTATCAAATTTGAAATGTTGTTTCTTAACTGTGAATATCTCAACAAAAATCGCAATACTGCTAACTTTTACTGACACCCACCGTTTCTGAAAGAACAAATAACACACACACAAACATCCAACTTGACAGTATCTGCTCATGCATTTCCAAACTATAAACATGACCAACCCAGCGTAGCCGCTGCGTTTTAATTCACTGAACTATGGCGGCCACCGTGGTGTGATGGTAGCGTGCTCCGCCTACCACACCGTATGCCCTGGGTTCGCACCCCGGGCAAAGCCACATCAAAATTTTAAAAATAAGGTTTTTTAATTAGAAGAAAATTTTTCTAAGCGGGGTCGCCCCTCGGTAGTGTTTGGCAAGCGCTCCGGGTGTATTTCTGCCATGAAAAGCTCTCAGTGAAAACTCATCTTCCTTGCAGATGCCGTTCGGAGTCGGCATAAAACATGTAGGTCCCGTCCGGCCAATTTGTAGGGAAAATCTAGAGCACGACGCAAATTGGAAGAGAAGCTCGGCCTTAGATCTCTTCGGAGGTTATCGCGCCTTACATTTATTTATTTTTTATGTTGATGTCTGCGAAAAGCTCACTTTAAATATTTCGAGGTACTTTTCTCTCGAACACTCCCACAGCCACTCCATCTGATGTAGTCACGCCCCATGCTTCTGCACCATATAGCAAAACGGGTAAGAGCATAATTTTCGTTTGCCGAGTGAGGACTTTATTTTTCACAATTGCCTACCTAGTCCAAATTAGCATTTATTGGCATGAGTGATTCTTCGATGGATTTAAAAACTGATAATGTTTGTGTTAATGCTGATTCCAAAATAAACGATGTCCTTTACTATTTCGAAATTATGGCTGCTAACAATGGCATGGCGCAAATGCGGTGCCTGTTTACTTGATGACAGCAGTATTTCGTTTCGTTTTTGGTCGCCATCAAACCCATCTTTTCCGCTTCTTGTTCCAGTTTAGAGTCAGCAGAACTTCCGGGGATTGGAGTTAACGCTACAACAACTGTACCTGTACGCTTTTATAGAATATTTTTTTGAAGCGGTTAAGTTCTGCTGGTATTATTTTCTCCACCATCAAATTAGAGAAATAGCTCGATACTTTCGAACGGCTCATCAAGAACGGCATGCTTTTCAGTTATACCGCGCCAGTGATAGCAGATATAGGAAGTAGGTTGCTGTTTCGAGTACGTACTGTGCTCGAGTCCTTCGCTCGCCAGGTTAAGATTCCAGCTATTAGGAGTAACGCAGCTATCAGGCCTAGAAGCAGAGGGTAGCATGGGTCATCGGCAGCTTCCAGTATTTGACAAAAGGACGGAGTTATTTAATGAAAATTTATAGCTTCTCTAATGCAATTGTCACCGTCACCTACCCGGGTCGAATCCCATTTTTTAAGCAACCGTGTTTCTGGCGACCCCAAGTTCCTCATGGATGTAGGGGGTGGGAGGGCGGCATGGCCTAAAAGCTTTCATGTCGTCATAATCGTTTCCGATTCCTTCTTTACGGGCTATTATAACATAAGATACGGCATATAACTACTAACCTAGGCCAACAATTTTGTATGAACAATAATTTTATAATGTTCACGCACAGACGGACAAACAAAAACAAGCATGACTAAAAATTTTTTTCTTTTTGATGATGTTTTAGGGATCTAACATCTCACTATCAAATATTAAGTACAGCTTTTTATTTACAAGAGGAAAAGAAGCCCCAATTCCTTCTTTACATAAGATAACGAGCACTAGTAAAAACACCTTCGGCTTTAAGTAAATTTATTTTAAGCTTTTTTTATTTTTAGGTTTTCGAAGCTTGCTTAAAGCTGCGTTAAGATAATTCCCTTGTTACTACTACAACTGAGTAATACTATAAGTTGTAATTGATATGGAAAATGGTCAAATACATCTGTGGTCACAAGTAAGTCTAAGCCTAAGTCCTACCCTTTTACATGGTACTTAGGCGATTATTGCTTATGACCACAGATATAGCATATATTTACATATTTTATATTAAAGATTAAAAGTTAAATTTTCTTACCTGTTATTTATAGTTTGACAAAATTATTTTTGTCACTGTCTGATTATTTTGAATTATAAAAAAATATTTATTGTAATTGAAATGTTTTTAAGCTTACGTTTAATTCCTTCTTAGGCGTTTCCTGCCGTTGTCATCTCCATCGCCATTACCGCGCTCTTCGGCTTCCATTACCTAAATAGATTTTTACAGGATTTAGCAAAATGTAGCTGAATTAAAAAAAAATCCTTATATTATATTTACTTTAATTTTTGCTCCACATATTTCTGCTCCATTCAATGATTGAATCGCCTTTTGTGCACTATCTGGATCTGCGTACTTCACATAACCACAGTTCTTATTTGGCAAAAGGTATACATCGATAAGACCCTTCCAGCATGAAAACACATTCTTCAAAATAGATTGCGGTAGATTCTGTAGGAAAACGAGATTAAAAATTTAAAAGTTTCTTAGAAAAAATCTAAAACGTTATTATTCGATGTGATTCATACATTCATTACTCAAATTTAAAAAATGTATGTATATTTATATCTTTTGAGAATTATATTGAACTGTTGTTCCTAACTTACCGCCGACAATACAATAAATAACCGTTGTGCAACAGGTGTATCAACCGATACCATTGGGTGAGCAGGCGGTAATGGAACGCTACATATTGAATCCTTTTTAGTTCGTTCTGTAATATATACATAGAATTTGTTTTTAAAATGCACGCCACAATTTTAAATTTACAAATACGTACTATCAATAAATGAAGTATCCATGCGTGCAGAGCTCATACCAGCAACTTTAACAATCAAGCGTTCGCCCATAGGATATTCCAGACCGTGAAGTTTGTCTCTGCGTAGAAAACAAATATAGTATGAAAATGTATAACCAAGTAGTTAATTATATATTTTCGTTATACTTTGCATAAATAGCAGCTTCAGGATTATCGTAAACCACAACTGCTTCATTAGTTCTTGGGCCGACTGAACACCAAAATAACAAAAATATTTTAGAGAATATTTACAAAAATATATGAATAATAATAGAAAACTTACATTCTCGTGTTATTTGACAATAATCCAACCCGGGTATAATATCAAATAAACGCCACAATTGATCTTGATTAATATTATTGCTGGCAATAACTTCCAAAGTTGTTGGTTGTGGCACCGAAACATTTTGCATACGAAGAAATGATGTCATTTCATTGTTGAAGGAGCTATTATTCCAGTCATTGTTAAAATTGCCATTATTATTGAATGAGCTATTATTGTTGCTTCCACCGCCACCACCGCCACCACCACCACCACCACCACCTCGACCTGAACCCATTGATGGATGGTCGTCATGTCGCCCATATTGATCCCTTGAAGATCGTGCGGAGCTTTTTGGTTCAGCAAAGACTGCTTTGTATTTAGTTGGACAATTTTCAAAAGCTAAAGCTGCGTGGTAGAACCTTAAGTCGAAACAAAGGATTAAACATGACATTGACGTTTTTCGAGCCAGAGTGATTTTTTATGAAAATCTTACTTGGTAAATCTTACATAACCAAAACCTTTTGGTGCCCCAGTGGATCTATCCTTCACAATCGTCACACTCTCAACTGGACCCCATTGTTTGAATTCACTTCGTATTTCATCGTCAGTTGCTGATTTCGGTATAACGATAAAGAGGCGAACATATTTTTCTTGTTCATTGTCAGACTTGTTAGATCCTTGATTACGACTAATTAAATTAAAAATAAATGAATAGACATTTTTACGTTTGATTGTCATTAAGAGAAAAAATCTATTTTTAGATAATATGAGTGCACTATCACCAATCAAACTGTTAAGCTTAAAGCTATTCAAACAGATACTGATGCACGAGTTTCCCTTAAAATTACGTTTCGGTGAAATTTTCTATTAATTATTTAATAAAGGTAAGTAGCGGAAGCCCCTAGATGCTAAATTAAAATATTCCACCCTCGAAAGGTCTCAAGTACATATATGTGCCTTTCAATTTTAATGGCTTGGAGAGGTGCACCCTTTAGTTTCAGTGCGCAAAGTCTCATGAAAGTGCAGACTAGTATTTAAGGACTAGTAACTATTCGTTTGGGGCTGACATTCCATTAAAGGTCTAAGATTTCGAAAATGGTGTAGAGTCTACACTTTTCAAAAATACAACCCATACCTTCCGGAGCCTTAAAGTTTTGGTACACCTTATACTAATAAGGCTGGGTGCGAGTTCGTCTAAATTTTAGGTTCCTAAACTAATATTCCACTGGAACTTTCCAGCACTGCAATAATTTAGGAAAAAGCTGTCAAAACCTAAATTGTTTATTTCTTCTAAAAAAAAAAATAAAACTGTTTAATAATAACAATACGGGAAATTTGTTACTTTTGATGCGTTTTCACGCTTAAGAAGAACAGAGGTCAATTAGGGCCCGCGGTAAGTACCTCTCCCAAGATAGCAGTTCAAGAAAATGCAGTGGTTCGTTTTATAGTTTTTTTTTCGGACATAGTGGAGCAGATGCACAATGACCTTTTCCACAATCTCGAATTCAATACCAATGTCGGTACGCCTCCAATAACTTCTTTAGGCCAATTAGTGCACTTGCCTGCCAAATATGTTCAGATTGGGTCCATATTGGACAAGGATCCAATTCTTGTGTTGCCAACATCAGCTTGAACAAAATTGAGCTCGCCATCACGTACAATCACGTAAATTCAATGGACAATAGCCATTTATTTGCATATACAATATTGAAAAATCAATTTTTGTTTTTGAAATTTTACATTTGAATTTAGGTTGAAAAGTATGCTCTTAAAAATTCAAAATTTTTATTTTGCACTGCCTTACCGACAGTTTCCAGTCATTTAGGCTTTTTCTCTATTTAGGTAGAAATTTAGGTCAACTCGCACAGCCTAAATGTACAAAAATTATATTTTCAAAAAAATAAAAATCGTTTTGTGTAGGCGGCCTTCGGCAGAGTTTAAAACATAACCCTTAGCCGATCCAGTAGCGGTTACGCTATCCACAGCACTTCTGCGTAAAAAACCATTTTGAATAGACAGCCTTCGACCACGCTTCAAACAAATGACTTCAGCCGATCCAACACCGGATACACGATCCATAGTTAATGTTGACTATTTTCCATTATTTAATGTAATATTCGAAAGAATATTTTGCGTTAAACAAAATGAAAAGTATACCCGAAATCTTTGCTTTAATATGACCAAAATTAAAAGGCATTTGTGGTGATTGGAAACTCGCATATATATACAATTATAATGGTAATTCTATAGGACAGCATGACTCTCTTAATACACGTCCAAAAATCAGGGGATGGCAGAAGACGCAGTTTGTACCCAGGATCGCAAATCCGAAAAACGCAAATTAAAAACTTTGCTTCCGTGATGATATAATTGCAAAAGAAATTTATACTTTTCATGTGGTTGCTTTAATGTTGTCGTACACACAAAAAAATTGTGTGTAAAAGGGATTTTGCACGGATTTAATTTTGATCCCATAATCTTTGTAAACCGGCAAGCGTAAATTATGAAAGCGTGAAGGAAGGCCGATAGCGGAGGACGGAGTACTCCGCAAAAATAGTATGAACCCCCCTCCCCCTGGGTTTTGGAGCGGTTCGGGGTCTTTTCACGGAAGCAAAATTTGTAAATAAGATACTAATCTACCAACAGTCAGGATTTAGGAAAAACATTCCTGTGAGACACCGCTGAACATTGTGATATCTGATTTGAAAGAAGAGCTAAACAACAAAAAAGTAGTGGTTTCAGTTTTCCTTGACCTCAAAAGAGCTTTTGAAACGGTGGATACAGAGATATTCACCCCTATTCTGCATTTCGATTACGGTCCCGTTCTACGCTCCGCTTTAATCGATCTTCGGTATTCTGCATTACGACGGAATCGTAACGAGAAGAGGAAGACCAAATTATTTTTCGAAATCAGCTGTTTGTACGGAATGTGTGAACATTGGAACAAAATAAATTAAAGAAAATTTGTAAAAAACACTGAAAAACGTTTATATTTCATTATCCACGCCATTTTTGAGTAAAGTGCTTTCATAATTGTAGGTGTGTTTTTGTCGTTCTTTTGGGCAATCCCCTGCCGTGGCCACCAAGTTTTGTTAAAACGGATTCCTGCACGATTATAGCTGACATTTTCTGAATTTTATGGATGCTAATTTCATTGCACTGGCCTAAAATGCTTTATAAAGACTTATTTATTCTCTCCGCAAGGATTGTTTACGTTTTCGCTTCACCTCCCTCTACTCCGGCAGCTTGCTTTGGCATATAACTGGACCCAACGAACAGACACAAATTATAGCTGTCTATTATAATGGAATCAATAGCCGCGGCATTATTTGTGGAGTTGGAAAGCAACGCATACGAAAATGGCCAGGCGAGAATGGAAAGGCAAATATTGCGAGGTTTGTGTAATCCATTTGAGATGAGTGACGAATTGTAAGAAATTGAACTTAAAAGTGGTAAAGTTTAATGACTTATTTTCTTATTTAGGTTCAAAAAAAACTTTCGTCTTAATAAGGATGCTTTCAAGTATGTGTTAGATACTTTCGCGGGGCAAATTCGTCCAAGGACTTCGGCATCGACATCTGCCCTTAATATTGTTTTAGCTGCTTTGAGAGTTTTTTGCAGAAGGCAGTTACCAGCATGGAATAAAATAAAAATAAATGTAAGGCGCGATAACCTCCGAAGAGATCTTAGACCGATCTTCTCTTCCAATTTACGTCGTGCTCTTGGTTTTCCCTACAAATTGGCCGGACGGGGACCTACATGTTTATGCCGACTCCGAACGGCATGTCCAAGGCAGATGAGTTTTCACTGAGAGCTTTTCATGGCAGAAATACACTCGGAGCGTTTGTCAAACACTGCCGAGGGGCGACCCCGCTTAGAAAAATTTTCTTCTAATTGAAAACCCTTATTTCTAAAATTTTGATGTTGCGGAACACGCTACCATCACACCACGGTGGCCACCAGCATGAAATAGGGGCGGATTATAATGTAGGAATGGGAGAGTCAACAGTGTCAAAGTCACTGTCTATGTTTCTGGATATAATGCAACCAAAATTATGCCCTCAGTGGATAACATTTGAACAAAGTAAAGAGAATATACAAGCGAAGCAAGAATTTTATGCGAAGGCAAGCTTCCCAGAAGTCATCATATCCCGCTTTGTTGCGATTAAATTAGCCAACGTCTCATACTGCACTTGTGTTGGAAACATAAAAAACAATCACCATGAAGCCTTTTACGTTTCTCAACAAGTTTTACTACATTTTTGTTAAAATTCTGTTATAAATTAAGAAAAAAAATAAAAAGAAAATAATTTTCCGCCAACAAATGTGCAACATAGAAAAACGGAACTACGATCGAAATGCAGAATACACAAAATCGAAGGATTCGAAGTTGGATCGAAAGAGATTGGAACACAGAATACCAAAATTGCCAAATCGAAAAAATTGCAATCCAAGTCGAAATGCAGAATAGGGCTGATTAATAAAAAAAAAAATCCAGCGGATTGGCATAACTGATATTGAACTTAAATGGTTCCGCACTATGTGAAGCAGAGAAAGCAGAAAACAGTTATAAATGCTGTGACGTCGGATGAATTAGAGGTACCCATAGGGTTACCTCAAGGCTCAGTATTGGCACCTATACTATTTCTTATACACATAAATGACATAGTCAATGCTATCGAAGGTTGTGAAATTAGACTTTTTGCGGATGATGCATTAATTATGATAAGTGAAAATAATATTAATACTGCACTTGCCAAAATGCAACATGAACTAAATAACTTGTATAAGTGGTTTTATGGTAATAGACTGAAACTAAATATTAATAAAACTAAATATGATAATAACAAGGAGGAATATAAATGAGGATGATATATATAGCCGAGCTAAAAATAAATGATGAAATCATATAAAGAGTTAACAGTATAAAATACTTAGGAATAATAATTGATAATAAACTCAAATTTGAAGATCATATAAATTATACAATTAAAAAAGTTGCTAATAAAATAGGAGTCATGCAGAGAACAACTAAATTCATTCAAAAAAAGTACAAAATAATTTTATATTAATCAATTATAGAACCGCACTTCGTGTACTGCCCGTCTATTCTATTCATTATATCGGATAAAGTAGACAAGCTCCAAAAGCTGCGAAATAGAAGCATGAGATTTATTCTTCAGAAACCCAGAGATACACGAACGGCTGACATGTTGAAGACTTTCGACTGGTTAAGTGTGAAACAAAAGATTTTTTTCCACTCCATGAAATTCATATTTAATATAAAACATGGAAATGTACCTGAGTATTTAAATAAAAATATAGCATTAGTGGAGCAAACTCACAACATAAATACGAGGAACAAACATAATTTCAAATTGCCGTTTTTTAGAATTGAAATTGATCAACAGAACATTTACTACAAGGGTCTGAAAAGTTACAATGATCTGCCTATGGATATAAAAAGTTGCAACGAAATAACAGTATTTAAAACAAAATTATATGAATATTGTAAAACCTTAGCTATAAGATAAAAAACTGTATTTTATTCTAATTTACGAATTAGGCTTCTGGCCTTAATAAATAAATAATCTAATCTAACCTATTCATATCTGGAAAACGCTTTCACATATACAACTACCACCACTTTCTTTTAAAACCCTGATTAATACTTTTAATTCGATACCCATATCGTACAAACACATACTACAGTCACGCCTTTATGGCGATATCTCGAAAAGGCGTCCACCTATAGAACCACGCCCTTTTAAAATACCCATTAACACCTTTCATTTGATACCCATATCGTACAAACATATTCTAGAGTAACCCCTGGTCCACCTTTATGGCGATATCTCGAAAAGGCGACCACTTATAGAACTAAGTCCAACTCACTTTTAAAAAGACTCATTAACATCTTTCATTTGATACCCATATCGTACAAAGTTCACCCCTGGTCACCTTTATGGCGATATCTCGAAACTGCGTCCACCTATAGAACTAAGCCTCACGCCCTTTTAAAATACTCATTAACACCATTCGTTTGATACACATATCGTACAAACAAATTCTAGGGTCACACCTGGTCCACCTTTATGGCGATATATGGAAACGGCGTCCGCCTATGGAACTAAGAATCACTCCCTTTTAAAATACTCATTAACACCTTTCATTTGATACGCATATCGTACCAACAAATTCTAGAATCAACCCCGATCCACCTTTATGGCGATATCCCTAAATGGCGTCCACCTATAGAACTATGGCCCACTCCCTCATAAAACACTCTTTAATACCTTTCATTTGATACACATGTAATACAAACACATTCCAGGGTTACCCTCGGTTCATTTTCCTACATGGTTATTTTCCCTTATGTTGTCACCATAGCTCTCAACTGAGTATGTAATTTTCGGTTACACCCGAACTTAACCTTCCTTCCTTGTTGTACATGATTTAGCAGTCGACCCCTGCTCTAGACTTTTACCATTTAAAATTATGTTATAAATTTGAATTAAGGAATACAATCACTCTACAACGTTTACATAACTTACTTTGCTGCCACTAATACTTTTAAGCTGCGATCCAATTTTCCTATGGCTTGACCATTCATTTCTTCTTGTGCTTTTGCCGCATCAGAAGTCTTCGCAAACTTTATGTAAGCTATACCCTTGTTCTCGCCTGTACCTTTATCCTTAACAACCCAAATATCTTCAATTTCGCCAAAGGGTGAGAATGCTTCACGGAAATCTTCTTCTGTGTGAGCCTTATTGCAAATTATGAATAAACGCGACATTGGCGGATCATCATCACTTGAGTACTCTCGGCCACGTCCACCGTCGCGATGACCATCACGTGATTGCGACCGATATTCAGACATTGAGGATTTTAGTGTTCAACTATTGGCTAATTAAAAATATTCAGCAAAATTTCAAATTTTGTGACACAAAATATGTAGCGTTTTCAGAAAAGATGGCGTTGGAAAATGTGTATGTATTAGAAATGTGTTGCAGAATATAAAGTCGATAATTTTTACCTTGATTTTTAAGACACGAACGCATAAGAAGAACATATTTGACGATCTCCTTACAAACCTATTGAGTCAACTGCTGCATCGTGTGTTGATAGATGAGTTGACTGCATGTGTTTGTACGGAGATCGTCAAATAGGTTTTTCTGATGTGTTCGCGCCTTTATTACTCATTAGCCTTAAGCGCCAAATACACGACACGAACATTTCCGCGAACATTCCGCAATCGCATAACAACAAAAATTCCGCAATCTTGTTCGCAGCTTTGGCCATACACCATACGAATTTTTGGCCGAACATTAGTTCTCTTTCAGACAGCGATGAATATGGACAACAATTGTGCTGCAGCAATATTGCTCGCTGTGGCAGTTAAGCGTAAAAAAAAGAATTTGGTGCAAAGAATGGTTTAAAAAACGAGCAGTTCTTGGACAAAGTGAGCTTATTAAAGAACTGGAATTTACGTCACAAAATGATTTTAAAAATTACGTTCGTATGAGCAAAGCAACATTTGACCAACTTTTACAAAAAATTTTGCCACTCATAACGAAACGGGATACAATAATGAGAGAAGCGATTCCCCCTCATCACCGCCTTGCTTTAACTTTGCGCTTCCTAGCTAGTAGCAATAGCTTTGAAGACTTAAAATTTTACAATAATTATTAAAAATATTACAATAATCTTTGCTTTTTACTTGCCACAATGATGGCATAGATTTATACATTTCAATAAATTCACTCAGAAATTTTTTATTGTCCATTTTACTTTTCCGCGCACGTCTGTTCCGTTCAGAAATTACTACGATTATGAGCTATTTCGCCATACACGCACGAACAGTTCGCGCAAATGTTCGCCAAAAATTAAAATATTTTGATTTTTGGCAAACATTTGCGCGAACTGGCAAACACCACCATACACGACAGAAAAGGTCGCAGAAACATGACATAACGGGAATGTTCGCGGAAATGTTCGTGTCGTGTATTTGGCGCTTTAGGACCTAAGCACGTTAATAATAATCGAATCGGGTGAAAAAATTAGTACCTAATGAACCACAGATCACAAAAAGTCGTCATTCCGGTCTTGTCTTTTCTCGCGAGCGATCGTACGGTGTCATCCTCGGCTCAACGTCAATTTTCGGGCTTTTTTGCGTTGAGTGGAAAATTAAAATAGGCCTCAAGGTTGGCTTTGGTGCTCCCCTCGGGCGTTTTGTCGGAGTTAGGAGATGCGATACCTCCCTGACCGGAGTTAGGGTGGTATTCTTGCATTCCTAACAGGAATCAAAACATCGAAAAAACGTGGCGTCTATGGAAAACAATATAAATTTTGTAATCCACTGAAATGTGGAAGTGTCGGTTGCTATACGAAAATGATTGCGTACCAACCTTAATAGTGGCGTTGCTACTGCCATCTATTGAGGAATAGAATAGCAAGCCAACCTAATATAAACGCACGCAAGTAATTTTCTGTCAAAAATGTCTCATGCACATACAACTTGTATGAGAGCAACTCAAATTGAATTTGTGCGTGAAAAACTAACTCGATTTCCAATTTTTGTTCTGCGTGACATTTAGATTTGACGTTTTCACACATGCTTTACATTGTTGCAACGCATGCTTATTTGGGTTCCCTGCAAAAATCGTGTGACCAAAAACGCACACAAACACACGAATTTTTGACAGGGGTGACGATTTGGAATGAAAAATTCTTCAAATGAAATAGCATGTTGACAAATTTAGCTTTCCCACAATGTATCGTGCTCTCTCGCACCTATTATTTTTATAGGGATAGCAAAATACGTAATTTTTGCGTGCAAAAAAATTCGCCATTTCTAATTCAGCAGAGACAGCAAAACATTTGGTGGTCGAAAATTTTTTCAATTTTGAGAGTTTTAAATGGAATATCTCCGGAAATATTTAAAATTAACAGGGAGTTCTCCAGATCACATATATATATATATTTTAAAGCTCGCAAACTTATAATTTAAAAGTAATTTGGTGGTAAAGTTTGCAAATTTCTATACAAATTTTATATGTGTATACGTATATATATGTGGCAGCACAGCTTTGTAATGTCACCAATAAAATATATGTATATATATATATATGTGCATGTTGCTACAAAAGCGCGATTGATTTAATAAAAACATTTATAATAAGTGAAAACAATGCAAAAATGAAATGTGAAATATACTAAAATGCAATTTAAGTTTATCGTTGCCAATTTATATAGATATGTATGTGGATTAAGGTATTGAAAGATGTGTAAATTGTAATTTAAAGTTCTATAGAAATTTGTTAAATTTTCAAATTTTAACAACAAATAACTTTTAAATTATAAGTTTGCGCACTTTAAAATATATATATTTGTGATCGGGAGAACTCCCTCTTTCATTTGATACCAAGTTTTACCCCGAACTCGGGGGTGCTATTCTAAAATTTTCCCAAAGTCTTTAATATACAATGATTTTTGCTGTTTATTTCGACAAAAATTTTTGATTTGATTTTTGTGCTCATCGAAAGAATTCACAATTATATAGCACCATGCCGCGAATAATGATAAAAGGTGGTGTGTGGAGAAACACTGAGGTAAGCATTTGACGCGACTGGTTACTCTTGGCCGTTTATTAACTAAATTGATAACTTTCAGGATGAAATCCTCAAAGTAGCTGTAATGAAATATGGCAAAAACCAGTGGTCACGTATTGTATCACTGCTGCATCGCAAATCTGCCAAGCAATGTAAGGCACGCTGGTACGAATGGCTTGATCCTAACTTTAAGAAGACAGAATGGTCACGCGAGGAGGATGAAAAGTTTTTGCATTTTGCCTAATTAATGCCAACACAATGGCGTACAATTGCGCCGATTATTTTAGAGGGTTAACTGGCACCAATTGTTCACACCAAATTGTTAGGTACAGGATTCGCCACGGGTAGGTGAGGTTGGCAATCACAACCCCTTGAATCATTTTGGTCGGCAGGTATGCCGCGGATATATTCTTGGCACTTGTTATTGATGGCTTTTATGATGCCACCAACACAACCTGGACAGACGCCAATGCTCAGTCAACCACCCAAGCCGTGTCAACCCCCAATACCCGGACACGTCCGGACGTCCTGGTTATAATGTATGCTAATACAACTAATAATTTACAAATTTGCTGATGATTATTTTTGTGTTATTTTCTTTAGCAACCACCTGCACCTGTTACTGGTAAATATCAACAGCCGCAACAGTATGATCAAGCCCAACGCCGTTTCGATCCGGATCAGATGCCAAATCCGATAAGCGTTATCATTGAAAATCAAAATAGCGCTGGTGGTGCTTTTATTACTAATGCTCAGGGTTTATTACCACCATTGGTGACCACAAAATATGTGGAAGAAGATCAGGGTAACTCCTCGCCACGTTACGTTAGGTATCGATAATCGAAATTAATGTTTTGTTTGGCAATTACATTGATCTTTCTTCTTTGCAGGTCGTCTTTGTATTGCATACATGCAACAGCTGATTTATTAAAGACAACAGCTTTGTCCATTACACTTACCGCCTCACCAATGGCACGAACGGTTGAGGGTGAATATGAGCCACCCATTGTAAATTTTGGTGAATTGGGTGTAATTAGATCTAATAGTTGCAAGGCTCAATAGCAACTTGTAGATGCTGGTCGTCGTTTCCAATGTCTAATGTGTAAAGTAACAAGAGATGGTAAAAAAAATCTTTCACTTTTACTTGTGTTCATTGATCCATATTTTTTCTCAACAGTGCCAATTGCATATTTCCAACATTTGGGCCATACCGGACAGCGTGTCGATAAATATGAACGTCCGGAACTTGTATTGGGTACATGAGTATTTGTGTAATAAATGCTTGGGTACCGATAGCTCTCATGGTAAACCTCAACTCATATCCACATCAATGCCTCGCATTCAATTGGGTTCACGTAGTATGGACAAGCATATTGTTGATTCCAGTGGTAAGGCCACAATTTCAAATGATGGGGCAACCATTATGAAACTATTGGATATTGTGAATCCAGCCGTAAAACTCTAGTAGACATCGCCAAATTTCAAAATGCTGAGGTAAGTTTTTTGTTATATTAGAATGTGTAGAATAAAAATGTTTCTCTTATCAGGTCGGCGATGGCACCACTTCAGTAGTACTTTAAGCAGGTGAAATCTTAAAACAAGTTAAACCATATGTTGAGGAAGGCGTGCATGCACGTATCATCATTAAAGCTATTCGTAAAGCATTATAATTATGCATGACCAAAATATGACATGGCTGTACATGTGGAAGCGCCAATCAAAGGAACAACAAAGTGCTTTATTGGAAAAATGCTCTGCCACAGCAATGTCCTCCAATGTCCAAGAGTATCAGAAAATTGTTAATGCTGAATGGCGTCTCCTGTACAATAAAATAGGTAAGTAAGGCGCCAATGTTGTGTTTTCTAAACTACCAATTGGTGATGTTGGTACACAGTATTTTGCAGATCGTGAAATGTTCTGTTAATGTACCAGAAGAAGATTTGAAACGTACAATGAAAGCTTGTGGTGGAGCTGTTATGGCTACAGCTAATGATATTAATTCAAGTGTTTTGGGTCAATGTGATTACTTTGAAGAACGTCAAGTTGGTGGTGAACATTTCAACATTTTCCAAGGTTTGATAGTGGGTTTGACATTAACTTCATTTTTATAGTTTATAATTATTTAAAGGTTGCGTTAATGCTAGAACATATACATTGATTTTACGTGGCGGTGCCGAACAATTTTTGAAAGAAACTGAGCTTCGTTACATGATGCTATAATGATTGTGCGGCGTACAATTAAACATGATTCTGTTGTTGCTGGTAAGTCAAAATACAAATTGAAAAAAATTTCTAATCTTAAATTGTTAAGTAAAATTATGAAAAGATTGTGTCCCACTCCGGAAGAAAAAACTATAAAATTTGTGTCAGTGAAATGATAATTATTGCTTTTGGTTGTTATTTTGAGGCATCGTCATCGAGTTCCTTCTGATCGTATATGCCGGTTCTTTTGCATTCTTTTACATGCATAAAGTGCCGTTTAAGCCTTCCTTACCCTCTCCTCCACGTTGAGCTTCCATGACAGCTTACTGTCTAGGATCATTCCTAGATATTTTGTGCAAGGTTTCCCCGTAGGGGCGCCTCCTAACTTAGGCCTGGTCCAATTAGGGACCTTGTACCTCTTTGTAAACAAGACCATATGCAACGTCATCTGCGTAAACCGTAAGTTTTTCTGGTCCCTCGTAGAATCCACTAAGCAGTTGGTTAATGACCAGCGTCCACAGCAGAGGTGATAGCACCCGGAGTGCCCCTGTCCACTAATTTCGTGGCCGCGTACAATCCCCATTGCGATGTAATCTTACTGCAGTTTAACATGCAGTCGATCCATCTGGGTAAGGCTGGATGTACTTTAACGTAATTAAGACCATCAATAATCGCCCATTTAGAAAGCCCCGGCAATGCTTAAGAATACTTCCAGAGCATATTCCTTATATTCCAGGGCTTTTTCTATGCTTGTTACCACCCTATGCAATGCGCTGTCTACTGACTTGCCTTTGGTGTACGCCTGTTGTGTTGTGGAGAGCAGCTTTTCATCCACGTTGGACTTTATGTACACATCTATCAGCCTCTCAAAGGTTTTGAGCAGAAATTATGGGTCTATAATATTTGGGATACACGTGACCGATCTTCCCCGCCTTTGGTAGGAAAGCTACACGAGCAGTTCTCCAAGAGTGCGGTACATGATTCAGTTTATGCACCCATCGAATATTATTTTAAGCCATCCCACGACCGCCCTACTTTAAACTTGTAGCATGGCCGGACATGTACCATCTGAGCCCGGCGATTTCACCACCACTACGAGGTCCTCAGTAGTGTAATTAGGCAGCATATATGAATGCAGCTGTTTCCTTACCATTACTACAGCTCGCACCCGTCCTTCCGTTTGCGCATAGTAAACGCCAAATCCGCGCGCGCTAAGTCCAGAACCCTTTCCTCCCGATGGAAGCCACGGCTCCTGGATCAGCGCGTTAGGAGGAGGGGTTCGCTCGACGCCACTTTACTGTGTTGGAGGTTTATCTGTATGACTCGCAGTACCAATGGGCTGCTTGTCCCCCTCCAGCACCTTCATCGTGACGTCGTCGTCCTCCTCTAGCCCTTTTGGTTTAGAGTGTTCGAAGCCCCCTTCAGCCTCTTGTACCTGTTGTGCCGGGTGTTCCTCTATGCGACTCACAGCACCATCTGGCTTTTGGTCCCCTTCTAACACATTCGGGGTGACGTGGGCTACCTCCACCTGTCTTTTTTCCCTTAGGCTTTTGAGGTCCTTTTCGACGTCCACCGTGTTCGGACTTTAATACCCGCGACTTCTTTTCCTGAGTCGCATATACATTTTGCCTGTACCTAAGGACATTTTTCCAAGCTGCGCGTACAATATATCCTCCGCCTGCTTGTTTATTTGGAAGATGTATAACTAACCTTCGTCCGTAGGCCGAGATACAGTAAGGACCTTCGAATCCTGTGTCGGTATGTTCGGATTCTGATTTTGCAAAAGTCGCAGTGTATCCTCCGACTTCATCACGCATGGTATCCATACCTTAACTTTTATTACCTTGGGGATTTGCGCTTTATCCACCATCTCAAAACGAGCGTTCGTGCCCTGCCTTTGGAGGTTTGGAACCACTTCCTCCAGCCATTGCAAGCTCGCGATGTTGTCGCACGCTATCATCTTCATACCATTATACCATCCCCCGAATCAAAGATTGGAAGGAGCTTACTTGGTTATTCCCGCATCATCTTAACTTACTTACTTAATTGGCGCTTAACCGTCTAACGGTTATGGCCGTCCAACAAGGCGCGCCAGTCGCTCCTTCGCTCCGCCAACCGGCGCCAATTGGTCACACCAAGGGAGTTTAAATCGTTTTCCACCTGGTCCTTCCAACGGAGTGGGGGCCGCCCTCTACCTCTGCTTCCATAGGCGGGTTCCGATAGAAACACTTTCTTGGCCGGAGCATCATCTTTCATTCGCATAACATGGCCTAGCCAGCGCAGCCGCTGCGTTTTAATTCGCTGGACTATGTTGATGTCTGCGTATAGCTCGTACAGCTCATCATTAAATCTTCTTCGGTACTCGCCATCGCCAACGCGTAGAGGTCCATAAATCTTTCGAAGAACTTTTCTCTCGAACACTCCCAAAGCCGCTTCATCTGCTGTTGTCATGGTCCATGCTTCTGCCCCATATAGCAGGACGGGTACGATAAGTGACTTGTAGAGTATGATTTTCGTTCGCCGCTAGAGGACTTTACTTTTCAATTGCCTACCTAGTCCAAAGTAGCATTTATTGGCAAGATTGATTCTTCGCTGGATTTCAGCGCTGATGTTGTTGCTAGTGTTGATGCTGGTTCCCAAATAAACGAAGTCTTTTACTATTTCGAAATTATGGCTGCCAACAGTAGCGTGGTTGCCAAGGCGCATATGCGCTGACTCTTTGCTCGATGACAGCAGGTACTTCGTTTTGTCCTCATTCACCATCAAACCCATCTTTACCGCTTCTTTTTCCAGCTTGGAGTAAGCAGAACTAACAGCGCGGGTGTTTAGGCCGATGATATCAATGTCATCAGCATATGCCAGTAATTGCACGCTTTTATAGTATATTGTTCCAGTGCGGTTAAGTTCTGCAGCTAGTATAATTTTCTCCAGCATCAAATTAAAGAAATCGCACGATAGGGGGTCACCCTGTCTGAAACCTCGTTTAGTTTCGAACGGCTCGGAGAGGTCCTTCCCAATTCTGACTGAGCTGATGGTGTTGCTCAACGTCATTTTGCACAGCCGTATAAGTTTTGCGGGGAAACCAAATTCAGACATAGCGGCATATAGGCAGCTCCTTTTCGTGCTGTCGAAGGCGGCTTTAAAGTCGACGAAGAGGTGATGTGTGTCGATTCTCTTTTCACGGGGCTTTTCCAAGATTTGGCGCAATGTGAAAATCTGGTCGATGGTAGATTTACCAGGTCTGAAGCCGCACTGATAAGGTCCAATCAGCCGGTTTACGGTGGGCTTCAATCTTTCGCACAATACACTTGAAAGGACCTTATATGCGATATTAAGAAGGCTGATTCCACGATAGTTTGTGCATTTTGCAGTATCCCCCTTCTTGTAGACTGGGCAAAGAACACTTAGATTCCAACTGTCGGGCATGCTTTCGTCCGTCCATATTTTGCTAAGAAGCTGCTGCATGCGCCTTACCAACTCCTCGCCGCCGAACTTGAATAGCTCCGCAGGCAATCCATCAGCGCCCACGGCCTTGTTGTTTTTCAATCTGGTTATTGCTATTCTAACTTCGTCATAATCGGGCGGGGGGACATATATTCCATCATCATCGATTGCGGGATCGGGTTCTTCATCTCTGCGCGGTGAATTGCTGCCTCCATTTAGGAGAGCAGAGAAGTGTTCCCTCCATAATCTAAGCACTCTCTGGACATCAGTTACAAGGTCGCCGTTTTCATTCCTACAGGAGTTTGCCCCGGTCTTAAAACCTTCCGTCTGTCGCCGTATTTTTTGGTAGAATTTTCGGGCGTTATTCCTGGTGGCTAGCAGCTCAAGCTCCTCGCACTCACGCCTTTCTGCTTCTGCTTTTTTCTTCCTGAAAAGGCGTCTCGCTTCCCTTTTCAACTCACGATAGCTCGCTTTTAACGTAGCCCTGTAGGCAGCGTCTTTTCTTTCGGTTGCAACGCGGCATTCTTCATCATACCAGTTGTTTTTTCGTGGCCGCAGGTAACCAATTTTTTCCTCGGCGGCAGTATGAAGTGCTTTGGAGATATGCTCCCACTGCTCCTGTATTCCTTCAGGATGAGTTGTGCCCTCAGAGAGCAGGTGTGAGAGTCGAGTTGCGAAATCATTGGCAGTCTGTTGTGATTGAAGCTTTTCGACGTCTAGCTTTCCTTGTGTTTTTTGTTCCTTGTTTTTAGCCGCGTTGAGGCGGGTGCGTATTTTGGCTGCAACGAGATAATGGTCCGAATCGATGTTAGGTCCTCGGATCGTTCGCACATCTAAAACACTGGAGGCATGCCGTCCGTCTATCACAACGTGATCGATCTGATTGCGAGTATTTCGATCAGGAGACAGCCATGTAGCTTGATGTACCTTTTTATGCATGAACCTCTTGCTTGATATGACCATGGGGGGCCAAAAACACCTTCTTTGCCCACCCTGGCGTTAAAGTCGCCAAGCACGACTTTTATATCATGATGGGGGCAGCGCTCGTATGTGCGTTCTAATTGTTCATAAAAAGTGTCTTTCACCTCATCGTCTTTCTCCTCTGTCGACGCATGGGCGCAGATGAATGATATATTAAAAAATTTTGCTTTTATTCGAATAGCGGCGAGACGCTCGTCCACAGGCGTGAACGCCAGCACTTGGCGACAAAGTCTGTCTCCCACCACGAATCCGACGCCGAAACTGCGCTTATTCGCATGGCCACTCCAATATATGTCACAATTTTTGATCTTCTTTCTTCCTTGCTTCGTCCAACGCATTTCTTGGATGGCGGTGATGTCAGATTTTGCTTTGACGAGGACATCAACCAGCCGGGCATCTGCACCAATCCCATTCAGGGAGCGGACGTTCCAGGTGCATGCCCTCAATTCATTGTCCTTCAAACGTTTGCCATGGTCGTCATCAATAGAGAGTGTATTTATCCGAGGCTTGTTGTTATATTTCATTGGAGTATGGTTTTACGTGGCAGGTCCCAAGCCCAGCGCACAACCCGCTCAGCGGGGGTGAAAATATTACTTGGCACGTTTATATAGCGAGCCGCTTGCTCCAAGACAGACGCCCGCTTGCAGCCGCACCTAGAGGTGTACAGATGCTGCCGATGAAATCTCCCCCGGCTAGCCCTTAAACCGATTATGTCAGAGTGGCCTAGCCAGGTTGTCGCCTTCTCACATTAGCTCACCGCTAACCGGGTGTTTAGCAGCTACCCAGAGGATACTTGGCCGCAAGCGACCGGCAGTAGTGAGCTGCTTGAACCGCATGCAAAAGAATCGCTCTGGCCATTCCCAGGTGAATGGCGGTCAGAAGCTTTCCCCACTTTCGTGGACTTCTACACACGGCCCCACCCTCCCGCATCATCTTAAGCATTAAGCTAATAAGCTCCTTTTCTACAGATCTAGAGATCGGCTAAGACCTCACACCAACGACGATTTTCGTTACAATTGCTAGTGCATGCTCTCCAAGATATAGATCCTGATCGAAAGTCACACCCAAAATTTTAGGGTGTAAGACAGTCGGTAGGGTAATGCCATATGGTCGACATTTGGCGCGGTCATGTTTTAAATAAGGTCACCGATGATTTGGTTGGTGACAATATCAGGTTTCGCGAGGCGACAAAACTGGAGAGATTGGGGAGATAGCTGTTTATTTTATTACAAAGCTCATCGATGTAGGAAACAATAGCATAGGCGTAGAAGCAATAGTGACTCCTGGTGGTAAAGGTAGCTATTGATATGTAGAAGTTAAGCAGAAGTTTGAATATGAGTTTTTTAAGTTATAGCAAAAAAAGCGTTGAGGATTTTTAATATCTTACCAGGTACCTTCGTACATGTTTCTAAGAATGAAGAATAAAACCTATTCAAATTAAATTTTCACCAGGACAAAGCCGCTGAGACTTCGCTATACTTTAACATACAATACGTTACCCCATTTTAGCACAACTATCATTTTTTGATTTTATTAAATTTTATAAAATGTTTCTTCCTCTACAGTTCTATTTCGGTATGGGATGGTAAACATGGCTTTCGCATTTTCTCCATCAATAACTGTGAAAAGGTGGAAGAAATCTATGCATGTAAATCTCACATATTATCTTGGTCGAGCGTTTCTTCAATAGCTCTCTAGTGGTGATGGTGACAGCAGGGAAACCCAACTGTTTACAAATGTTACACTTCAAAAAGAATCAAAATATCTGCTATTACGTCTACGGCTCAAATACCCACAGTATATGAATGAATCGATTGCACCTAATTGTCTGCCTAACGGATAGTATACATATTCATCAAATCGAAAATATTGCACCAAACGAACTGGGTCTGAATACTGAAACAGTACACATATTCAAAATCGATGAGGAGGCTGTGATGATGGTATAGGGTGAGTTGTTGAATAACATACGAAAACCACTTTAACCCATCTATATATTTGCATTACAGCTAAAGCGTTACAAACAGCAAAAATTGCTGGCGCCATGCAATTGGAAAAGGGAGTGAAGCTTTCATCACACCGTACGGATGGTGTAAAGTTAGAAACTGCTGTTGTAACAGCTGCCACCGACACAACGGTCATCTCTACTTCGCCGAGTAGCGGCTCGTCCGACTATCTATCGAAGACAGTATAATCATATCTTTTGCCAACACAGGTTAGCGATGTGCATGCACAGGAAATGATTTCAATTGGAAAACAAAAATCAATTAAGAGAGTTGATTTATTATTAAAGTATTTACTTTTCTTTATATCAACAGTATTAATTTAAGTTGCAATATCACGTACATATATAATAAGGGATGTGATACGATTGCTGTCGGAATTAGATTTGAAACCAATCAATACTCCTGCTATGGGTTGTAGAATTGTTGTTTGAATAATTAGATTTACAACAATAATAAGTCTGACTTAATTACAAGTCGTACATTTTTAAGTTCATCAATTATGACAGCAATCGGATTCCACGACAACTTTGAATATTATTGATCTGAAAAAAGAGTAAACCTAATCTGAATTTCTACTAAGCTTTCAGTTGTAGATTATTCAAATAATTGGAGTTTTTTCTAAAGCTTAAAATTATTTTCTACTCGCTTAGAAAAGATTTCAATTGGAAAACAAAAACAAATTAAGAGAGTTTATGTTATTATTAAAGTACTTACTTTTCTTTATATCAATTGTATTAATTTAAGTTGCAATATCACGTACATATAAAATAAGGGATGTGATACGATTGCTGACGGAATTAGATTTGAAACCAATCAATACTCCTGCTATGGGTTGCAGAATTATTGCTTGGATGATTAGATTTAGAACAATTATAAGTCTGACTCAATTACTAGTCGTACATTTTTAAGTTCATCAATTACGACAGCAATCGGATTCCACGACACCTTTGAATATTCTTGATCTGAAAAAAAGAGTAAATCTAATCTGAATTTCTAATTAGCTTTTAGTTGTAGATTTAAATTGATTCAAATAATTGGAGTTTTTTCTAAAGCTCAAAATTATTTTCTGTTCGCTTGGAAAAGATTTCAATTGGAAAACGAAAACCAATAAGGCGAGTTTGTTTACTATTAAAATAATTACTTTTCTTTATATCAACTGTATTAATTTAAGTTGCAATTTCATGTGCATATATAATAAGGGATGTCGTAATACGATTGCTGTCGGAATTAGATTTGAAACCAATCAATACTCCTGCTAAGGGTTGCAGAATTATTGCTTGAATGATTAGATTTAGAACAATAATAAGTCTGACTCAATTACTAGTCGTACATTTTTAAATTCATCAATTACGACAGCAATCGGATTCTACGACACCTTTGAATATTCATGATCTGAAAAAAGAGTAAACCTAATCTGAATTTCTACTAAGCTTTAAGTTGTAGATTATTCAAATCATTGGAGTTTTTTCTAAAGCTTAATATTATTTTTTTGCTCGCTTAGAAGAGATTGGAAAACAAAAACCAATTAAGCGAGTTTATTTATTATTAAAGTTCTTCTGTTTTATATGAACTGGATTAATATAAGTTCCAATTTCATGTACATATATAATAATATTGCAAATAATAAATATTAAAAATTCAATTTTTTTGGTTCATATTTTATTCATATGGCTGCTCCAGGTAAAGTAAATCTGCAGGTAAAATTCACGTTATATAAATGGTAAAACCGCAGTAAAATTGATTGTCAAATGGCTCGAAAATGTAGAGTGAAATGACGGAAAAATGACCGCCATTTGACGAGCATTGTGACGTGTGTGAGTAGCACAGTGCTATGCTCACATCCTATAAGTGGGAGCGGAATGCACGATCACATTAATAGGAACGAAACGGAAAATTTGGTCACAAAAGTTAATCACGCCCATGCAAACGTGACTATGAATATAACCGCTGCAGAAAGTCACAATGACCGTAAAATGACTAGTAAAATGACGTGGAGCGTTTTTGCAGGGTTAGGGCAAAAAACTCCGGTTGTTTGCGTGCGCTAAGAAAACGCAGTGCAGTTTTATTAGGTTGGCTTGTAAGAAGCTCGGTAAACGCAATCATTTAGTGTGAAAGTACGGCAACCTGCATTTAAGGTAACGAATGTGGCGAACACCCAATCAGGTGTTCGTTTCTACTTTGTAATTACTGACGTTGCCCTCTGTAGGCAAAATTATGTTAGGGATTGCAAGATTTTGATGGAAAAATAGAATTGTGTGGCAATGCTCGGGGAAAAAGAAGAAAAAGAGATTATTGTAAAGACAGAGCTTTTTGAAAACGTACGCAAATAAAGATAGCTCCTCGTATATTGTTCGGTAGAGCACTGAAAATATAAAAATAAAATATTTGAAATTACAATTTATACAAAGTTTTGTTGTTATATCGGCCTACTGATTTGTAAGATCGCGGGTTCGAATCGAGCTCAAGGCCTAAAATTAATTTTTTATCATTATTATTGTTTATTTATTTATTTATTTATTTATTTATTTATCAGTCTACAAATTAAACAATTATACAGACCAAATATACCGACATTTAAATCTCAGATGTAATACATGATATAAACAACATAAGCAGTCATCAATTTTAAAGTAATATTTAAACAGTATTGAACCAAACGCTTGACAATTTCAATTAAAGACTTAGAAGTAAGCAAAAGATAAAATGTTGTAAATGTGTTAAAATGTACTCATGAAGGAGCTAGTAAATAATAATTTATGAAATTGACAATAAAGCAAATTAATAGTAGATAAAATATATACAGAATAGAATTTATACAGAATTTCATTACATACATATAAAAATAATGATCACTACGCAATTTTGCAAACAAGTTTCAAGTAACTGGTAGTTCAAATTTGAAACAGAGGGTTGAACAGTATATCACGGTTTAGCGTTCTTTGCTTCATTTCGAATTACAAATTTAATGTTAAAAGATATTTTTTAATACCAAGAAACGAGTCGCAGACGTCTAAATTTTTACAGTTTTTATTAAAATCACGACATAAACAGTGAAGTGGTTCGTGCATTTCATAATTCGACCTGCATGTAGCTTCAAAAATTTATTGAAAATGTCTAGATGGCCTAATAGGAACGTTAAACTTAATTTCGCCAAGCAAAAATGGACTATTTATTGATCCTCTTATTAATTTAACAATAAATAAGACGCCAAGCATCTCCCTGCGGCTCTGCAATGTGGGCAGCTGTATTAGTTTTAACCGGCTGTAATAGGGGGGAAGATTTTTAGAAGGGTCCCATGGTAAGTCTTTTAAAGCGAAAAGCAAAAATTGTTTCTGGACCGATTCCAGCTTGTCAGAATGAACCTGATAACGCGGATTCCAAATTATTGAAGCATATTCCAAAGTAGGTCTGACCAATGATGTAAAAAGAGTTTTTATAACGTATGGGTCATTAAATTCTTTAGACCAGGCATGCTTAACCAACGAACCGATATCATTACGTTACGATAATTAACGTTAATAAACGAAAGAAAGTCATTTCGTTTCGTTTATTAACGTTAAGAACGTCAAATTAACGAAATGATTTTGTTTCGTTTTCTGCCATATCAAAACGAAATTAAATCGTTTATGTTGAATATTAATTTCAAACTATGCTGGCAAAGCTGATTGATGGCGGAGTCATTAAAGGTGAAAGAATTAGCCAATCTGATTGCAACTTTTCTCATGAATTTTGACAGTACGAACATTTCTCAAAGTATTTTTGACATTACCACCAACGAATTACACAAACAAATTACATGGAGTTTGTGTGTATGTCCGCACGCTGTTACCACCTTACGGCGTCACCATGGCTATAGCATTTCCAGCACAATTTAAACATAAAGTGTCACGTTTTTGTTAACGTTTTTAACCTTAACGAAAGCTTTTCGTTTCGGTTAAAAACGAGATACAATTAGCTTGATAATTTCTTTATAGATCATATTTCGAAGTGTTTTAACGGAAACGGTGGAAATTTTTTGATAAACGATTAGCTTAACGTCAAGGTGCATCCCTGCTTTAGAACAATGTTTAACATAAGCCAAAGTACCTGGATGAGTTATAGAGCGTTTTCTACAACTTTTGACCTTCAACAAAACTTGCGAAGGGTTCTTCAATTAAAGAATTGTTAACCGAACAATTTCGAATTAATAAATTGATTTATTGGAGTTCACTCTTCGATGGTTACAAAGTTAATAATCTTAAAAGCTAAAAACGAATTCAATGCTAGCAGAAAAAATATGTAGGAACATTCCATGGAAAAGCTCTGTTATATTACATTGACGATTACCGTAGAAAATCTCGTATGATTTCTTGAAATAGGTAAACAAAACAATAAGTGCGAAGAGACCAAAAACTATGCGTATTGTTATGTGTGCATATGTTACGGTCTGCTGCTGCGGTCTACGGCCATGATCCCCTTGGGAGCGTGTTCACGCGAACACACCTAGCGATGTGGTGAAAGGGGCGATAGAAAGAAAAATATCGAAAGGAAGGGAACAGACAGCGCGGCCATCACGGGAAAAAAAAAAAGAAAAAGAAGCCAGCACGTTTTTTGGATGAGTTGCGGAAAGAAAGAAAAGAAACCAGCACGTTTTTTTTAGCTGTGGCGGAAAAATTTGGTTGGAAGATCCTAACCTTATTTTTGTGAAGTTGGAAAATTTTTGGTTCCCACTAGCGTTGGGATCGGTTGTGGGCAGGCGGCTATAATTGGTGAGATTAGCTTGCACAACCAAGGTAATACCAGCGAATGAGCAACGTGGAAATAACTATGGGCGTAGATGGTTGCATCGAGGTTGAAAGACAAAACCATATCTAAACGTGAAACTGCCATCAGCTCAAGGCACCTAAATTCCTTACGCCAAAAGTGCTAATAGTTTCGTCGAAATATGAATTTAAATGCACTAAGGCTGGAGAGCAGCAACCAAAACAGGAAATTTTAAATACTGTACATGCGCTCCATTTGAGAATATTAAACAACGTGAATTTGGGCGGTGTAAGAAAATTTGCGAAAGTCGAGAGGCAACAACAACAATAGAAAGACAAAGAAAAGGGTTTTCCACCACACTTAAAAATCGGGAACCTCAAGCGCCACCAACCGCCACCAACAGCACCACTACCGCGCGCTAAGGCCGCATGCTACCATAAAGCACCAACAACTGCCACCCAAGCACTGGCGCGCTACCACCACAAGCGCAAAATTCACGCTCTATCACCGCAAAAGGGCGCTACCCCCTTCGACCGCGCCAACCACGCGCGCAACTACCACGGGACTCCGCCAAACACACGCGCAACCACCACCAGACTTACAGAAGCCACCAGTTACAACAACAACAGCAGGGCCGCAATTACAGTGCTGCAACAATAGCGCCGACAACTACCAGATTCGACAACAACTACAGCCCTGCAGCAACAACGGCGCAATCACCTCACCAGCAACAACAAGAACAACGACATCATCAGGAAGCACGCCGGCAGAAGCCCACACTACAGCCTCTTACCGGCTAACTAAGTACCAGCATACCGGGTGAGTCGCTGCCAACGTAGTTAGAAACTAGTTATTAAGTTATGTAACACAATTACAAATTAAGCATTAATCGCATATAATGACGCATATACATGAGTCGACATAAAAGCGCCAAAGCGGCAATAATTGTATAAACAAAAAAAAAAGAAAACGCATAAACGAAACATAGCAAAAGTTTTTCAGATAACGAATCGAACAATGTTTTAGCATGCGCCTATGTACATATGTGTATATATATTTTATGAAGTATTGATACTCAGCTAAAACAAGCACTATTACAAAGAATCATACATACAAATATGTACCTGTAAGGGACTTTTAAAGGATTTATAAAACCAACAAAGGAAAACATAACTACCAATTACATAATGATGAAATTAATTAATGTACGTTGCATGTACTCAAAAAAAACCATATGCACACACATACATACTTGTACATAAATGTTGCATTGATATGTAAGAATGTTCATGCAAATTAAACCAAGAGAAGACATTAAATAACGCCTACAAATAACAGAATGTTGGCCCAATTATTTTCATTTTTTTTATATACCTATTAAATGTAGATTCATTTAACTTGCTGCTGCATTCTTAGCACTCTACACGATTAAAAAGAAAAACGCAACAGAAGCCAAAATAAAGCTACATGCATTTGAGTATAGATAGCCGGAAAAGGTGCATACAAAGTATGCAGTTTCAACCAGGAAACTCCAAATTTTATTAACAATATTATTTTCTCTTTTAAATAATCAAAGACATAACTAATGAACGGTGAAGTGTATGACCCACAAAACCAAATCAATAAGAAAAAAACGGGTCATAAGTATTAGTTTAAATTAGTTATGTGCTTGGTTGTTCCTATCTAGGTATGCATACAAATGTACTATGTACCTATGTCTGAATTTCTTTTTATATACCATACCTTATATCTCACCAAGATAATTGACCGACATTTGAGCGTTCGCATTGTTTTTTTTTTGGGATTGCGATAAACTTGAATGTGAGTAGGCCTGCTGCACAAATTTCATTTTTACATCCGAACCCCCTCCACGTAATTATATTTTTTTTTCTTTTCCAAGTTACGTATGTACGTATAGTATATGAAGAGGAATTCATAGTACAACTAAGCCTTGTTGCATCCTAATGCCACAGTTATTATAAGCCTGAAATTTGAATAAACAATACTACTAAGGAACATTTAATAGTACGTACCACCAAATAAGAATTTGGAAATTTTTCCTTGTTAATTTAATTATTCATGATTATATATATATACAATCTTCATTTTGCCTAATTCCACCGTACTATATATTATTTTTTTTGTTGTTGTTAAGGTAGTTAATAGCGAAACACAAAAAAAAGATGAATTATAAATAAATATTGTAATATAAATGGGAATGCTGGCATTCAATTTTATTTAGGAGGCACTTAGGGCATACAGGTAAGGGGCCACCGAAATTTAGGTGCGTCGGTGGCCATGGTTATTTGAGGGTGGGACTAAGCACCGGGCGTCGCAACAACACCCGCGGCGCCCCTCTGTGTATTCGGCCTTTTTATTTTCCTTTCAGTTTTTGTTATTTTACTTTTCCGCTTTTTTTTGATATTTGATTTCAGAGTAGTAACCGGTCATGTCCGGTTCGGTAATTTTTTTTTCTTGCGTCAGTTTTTTTTTTAATTTTTTTTGAATTTGAATTTAAATTTTGGAATGTTAACGGTCTGTCCGTGACATCCGGTTCAGCCGGATGTTGTTTTATTTTGTATTGATAAGCGTTTTGAGTCGGTCTCTGCGCTTCTGCCAGGTTTTTTTGAATTTGACAGCTGCTCGTTTTGACAGGCATGATAGGAACATTTTTCTGTTTATGGCGCAGGAACAGTAAGGTTGGCAAGGACCCGCCCCAGCCGACAATGACTAGCCACTGTGCACCAACACATCATGCCGACCGCCTTCCTTACTGCTTCCACTGTAGATGCGTTACCATAACACATATGTAAGATTATATGTATATCCAACAACCCAAATGTATGAATGCTGCAGCGACTAAGGCAATGACGACGGTAGATGGACAGTGGGTTGAGCATAAAGCGAAGAAATTAGCAAAATGCAAGCAACGACAACTACAGCGATGATGTGACGTTAGAATCGTAGGTATGTATCTATGTATGTATGTGCGACGTAGAGAGTAATGCAAATTCGAAGACTGGTTGGAAATGCATGTGCGACGTAGGTTGAACAATAAGGAGGGGCGTAAACATCCACCCCCCTTGAAAGCTTGCTTTCAATTGTTACTGTTGATATGATGATGGTTCTATTGGTAGTTTACATACTCGAGTCACTGCTCTTTTGTATGTTCCTTCAGCAGTTTTGATAAGAACCACTCGTACTATGCCATCAGTTCCAATGAAAGTATCAACAACTCTACCTAGTGGCCACTTCAGGGGTGGTGTGGAATCGTCCTTAATAAGAACCATGTCGTTGATTTTTAAATTTTGATATGTTGTCCTCCACTTGGTACGAACCATTAATTCCTTTAGGTATTCCTGCCGCCAGCGTTCCCAAAAGTTTTGTTGCATTGATTGTACCATTTGGTATCTTGATAACAACCCAGTAGGAATTTGTTGGACCGATGGTTCAACTACCGTGGTGAGATTTCTGCCAATCAAAAAATGAGCAGGAGTAAGCGCACGAAGATCGTCAGGGCTAGTAGACATGGGTGTAAGCGGGCGGCTGTTGATCATTGCCTCAGCTTGACAACAAACTGTATTTAGCTCATCGAATGTGAGCAATGGTGCGCCGATAACCCGTCGGAGATAATATTTGGCACATTTTACTGCGCTTTCCCAAAGGCCGCCGAAATGCGGTGACCGTGGCGGTATGAATCTCCATTCTATGCCTTCGTCTGCACAAGCTGAATGGACTGTATTAATATGTTTTTGTGATGTAAACTCCGATAACATCTCCTTCAACTCTCGATTTGCTCCGACGAAATTTGTTGCATTGTCTGAGAAAATTGTGCGGCATTTGCCTCTGCGTGCAAAAAATCTCTTGAGAGCAGAAATGAACGCGGCAGTACTCAGGTCTGGCACCAACTCCATATGCACGGCCTTTGTTGTGAAGCAAATGAACAATGCTATGTATACTTTGATAGGGCCCTTGCTTCTAATTCTTTGAGTTATTGACAAAGGACCGCAATAGTCAACCCCAGCAATTTCAAAGGGATAAGCAGGCTGAACGCGTTCTGGAGGAAGTGCTCCCATGAGTTGCTGTTCTAGCTTGGGTTTGTTGCGATAGCATAAAATGCACTTGTGAACTACCTGCTTAACTATACTTCGAGCATTGATAATCCAGTACTTGTCACGAAGGATGCTCAAGAGAGTTTGGCATCCAGCATGGAGGTGTTGACGATGCGTAGCTTCAACGAGGGTTCGCACGAATGGGTGTGCCTTGGGAAGGAGAATTGGGTGTTTCGTAGACCACGGCAGTGATGAATTAGAAATTCTTCCACCCACTCTGATTATGTCATCGTGCAGAAATGGCGATAATTGATTGAGTGTGGAATTACGATTGACCTCAGATGTTTGTAGTGTTTTGTAATCTTCGGCAAATTCTACACTCTGGATATATCGGCACACAGTCATTAGAGACTCATCTAGTTCTTTGGCCGTGATTGGTCCCGATTCCACGAAGCGATGACGAAGGGATGAAATAAAACGTTTAGCGTAAGCAAATATCCGAAGCAGTTTTCCGTACCTATTCACATATTTGTGTTCAGCTATGATATCTTTTTGTGGCGACGATGTTAATGAAACACAAAGTGCGCGCTGTTCTGGAAGTTCTTGCGAAGCGGCAACTGGGTTGCGTGGCCAGAACTCGCTTTCCTTTGTCAAAAAATCTGGCCCACTGAACCACAATTTATTATCGATGAGGGCCTCTACTAACGTTCCACGCGATACTAAATCTGCTGGATTCTCTTCGGATGGGACATGATGCCATGTGAAGTCAGCAGTAATGTGTTGTATTTTTGCAACTCGGTTGGCGACGAATGTTGTCCAGCAAAGTGGTTCGCGTTGCAACCATGACAAGGTGATAGTTGAGTCAGACCAACAGTGTACATTGCTCTTCTGTGCGCTGAATGTTTCTAAAATCGAATGAAGCAGCTCTGAGAGCAACAGAGCAGCACAAAGCTCCAATTTAGGCAGGGTTATCTCCTTCGTTGGTGCAACTCGTGACTTGGCACAGATAAGAGTTGAATGGATAGCATTTTCATCACAAGAAACGGCATAGATACATGCCCCATAAGCCTTACCGCTTGCATCTGCAAAGGCATGTAAATTAGTGTTATTGTTAAAGTATACGTACCGTGGCACTTTGATCCGATTGACGAGGGTCAGTTGATGGCAGATACTCTCCCATTCTGTGTGAATAGAAAGCGGTACACTCTCATCCCATGCTAGACGTAGTTTCCAGAGGCGTTGCAACAAGATTTTGCACTTAACGATGATAGGATTAAGTATTCCTAGCGGGTCGAAGAAGCTTGCTACTTGTGCCAATATAGTGCGTTTGGTTAGCTTCGATGAATTATGTTGCGATGAGCGGTACGAGAAGATGAAATTGTCCCTTGTTGGTGACCATTTCAGTCCCAGAGCCTTTATGTAACTCATTTCATCTGCTGTGATAATTTCTTCAACGTCACCGCTTGGTATGTCTTCAATAATTTCGTTGCAATTGGACGCGAATTTACGAAGTGGAAAGCCCCCTGATGCTAGTAGTGCGGTAACTTCAGTCTTGATTTCTAGCACTTCCCCTATTGTTTTCCCCCCTGTCATGAGGTTGTCGACGTAGAAGTCGCGAAGAGTGACTCGCGATCCAATAGGGTAGCTTTCGAGGTTTTCACGTGCAAGTTGTTGTAAGCAGCGAACTGCTAGGAACGGGGCGCAGCTGGTACCGTACGTTACCGTTTGAAGTTGATATGTTATTAGAGGCTCTGCAGGAGAGTTACGCCACAAGATACACTGCCATTTTGCATCGCGTGGATCAACGATGATTTGCCGATACATTTTAGTGATGTCGGCCATAAGAACGAACCGGTGAGTTCGAAACCGAAGCAGAATATTTACAATATCGTCTTGTAGTGTGGGCCCTGCGTGTAGAATTTCGTTTAAGGACCGCCCATTTGAAGTGCGACATGAAGCGTCGAATACTACACGCAATTTGGTTGTCGAACTCTCCTCCTTTACAACGCAGTGGTGGGGAATGTAGGTACCTACCTTCGAAGCTAACGCGCCCGGATCGACTGGTACCATATGTTGTAGCTCAATGTATTCTTGCATGAATGCCTTGTACTCTTGGTGAAGAATGCGGTTACTCTGAATTCTCTTTTCCATGGCGAAAAATCTTCGACGTGCCGTTTCCAAGGAGTTACCTAACCCAGCAGGATTTTCTTTGAAGGGGAGACGTACGATGAACTTCTTCGTAACCACGCAACGTATCGTATTTTCTCGAAAATGTTTTTCACACTCATGATCAGTTGTTGCGTTATCGACAAGTGGTTTGTAGCAAACGTCTTCTACATTCCAGAACCTTTCCAGAAGAGATTCAAGCGATGAATTCGTTAGTGACGACGACTCGGTGTACGTTGTTGAGGATGAAGTAAACACCGAGGATAATGAGAGCGAAGAAGACGTAGTGAGGGCTCCAGCCACTACCCAACCCAGTTGCGTCTTTTGCAGAATGGGTAAGTGTTTCTGCAGTTTTATTTGCCCCACAGACAGGATGTCGAAGAAAATTCCGGCACCAAGAAGCAAATCAATGACACCAGGGATATGAAATGTTTTGTCGGCCAGGTTGATGTTTTGAGGTATCCCCCATTCAGCAATCTCTATAGGGCATCGTGGTTGAGATGAAGAAATCGATGGCATGATGACGGCTTCCACTAGTGACGTAAATCCAGTGTGCATGGATTTGACTCCAATAAGAGCCACGTATTTTGCTTTCGTTCGTAGTGCGCCTATTCCGCTGATTTCCATAGCAATTTTGGTTCGAGATAATTTCAGCATATTGGCGATGCGTTCTGATATGAAATTAAGCTGAGATGCCGAGTCGAGCAGCGCTCGAGCCGTAATTGAATTACCTTTATTGTTGTGAAGTTGTACTACAGCTGTAGCAAGGATTACATCATTGCTCTTCATATGTGAATGCAGTGACGCTGCTGGTGCTTGGATGGGGTCTGGTGATGTTAGTGTCGACGGCGAATTACGGTGAAGTAGGGTATGATGACTCACCTTGCAATGTTGGCATCGATTGGTTGATGGACACTTGCTAGACTGATGATTTTTACCCAGGCAATTTAAACAAAGATTCCTTTTCTTAGCGACGTCATACCTCTGCAAAGGGTCCATAGCGGCAAATTTACTACATTTAAAGGCACTATGTGTGGCCGCTTCATCGCACAGTGGACATTTATTGTTATTCGATGTGGTGACCAATACTGAGCCAGCCTTTGATGGACGCGCTGGGAATTTAGATGAGCTGTTTTTACTTGATACGTTGTTGCTGGCCTTTACCATGTTTATTGTTTGGCAACGGCGCTCGATGAACGAGACCAGATCGTCCCATGATGGAAGTTGAAAGGCATTAGTTGTAGCACTATCCCATTTGACTGACACTTCCTCCTCCCATTTCAACTGTGTTTCATGGTCCAATTTGGCAACGATGAGGTGCAGTAAAATACCATCGGCGATTTGGGTGCGAGTTGCCAAGGACTGCATAGCACGAAGATGAGCATTTATGGAGTCGATGAATTCTCGTAAAGTGGCAACTGTCGGGTGACTGATAGCTCCGTTGTCGAAGATGGCTTGCAAGTGCGATTGAAAAATATACCGCTTATTATCGTAGCGGTTAACAAGTAACTCTATAGCCCGTTGATAATTATCGTGTGTAACTTCCAGCGACTGTATTAAGCGAAATGCACTGTCACTTAAGCAAGAGCGTAGGTATTGGAACTTCTCCACGTCATCAAGTCCTGTGTTGTTGTGTACTATAACCTTAAACATATTATAAAAGTCAAGCCATTCCGTGTGTTACCCACTAAATTTCGTTAGCTGCAGCTTAGGTAATCTGTGCGATGCTGGTTGCGATGACGAAGTCGAAGAATTCGGTGTAGGAACTATAGTGCTACTAAACCCATCACTCCGACGAAGTGCAGCTATACGATCGATTATGATGCTTTTTACTTCACAAAACGATTCTTCGAAAGTTAATCGGTGATCTAGCTCAAACTGAGACTCATCAAGATGCTCCAACTCCGATTGTAGTCTTTCAAACGTGGAGAAATGATGCTCCAAAAGCGCAAGTTTAGATTCCAGCTGTGAATACGTCAAAGTGTTTAATTGCTGCGCGTTTTCACGCAGTTCGGAGATTCGGCGACATAGTTGTTCTCGTTGCAGCTCCTTGACGTGTATGTTGTTGGCATTTGATGCTATTGGTGTCAATTGGGCATTTGCATCAAATGATCGATCTTCGTTGGTCTGTAACATTTTGACTGATGAGTCTTGTTAATGCTGCGAGCCGGGGTGATCCGGCTCGAAGGACCTATGGATGAGTTATAGAGCGTTTTCTACAACTTTTGACCTTCAACAAAACTTGCGAAGGGTTCTTCAATTAAAGAATTGTTAACCGAACAATTTCGAATTAATAAATTGATTTATTGGAGTTCACTCTTCGATGGTTACAAAGTTAATAATCTTAAAAGCTAAAAACGAATTCAATGCCCTGCAAAAACGCTCCACGTCATTTTACTAGTCATTTTACGGTCATTGTGACTTTCTGCAGCGGTTATATTCATAGTCATTTTTGCATGGGGCGATTAGGTTTTGTGACCAAATTTTCCGTTTCGTTCCTATTAATGTGATCATGCATTCCGCTCCCACCTATAGGATGTGAGCATAGTACTGTGCTGTTCACACACGTCACAATGCTCGTCAAATGGCGGTCATATTCTCCGTCATTTCACTCTACATTTTCGAGTCGTTTGACAATCAATTTTACTGCGGTTTTACCATTTATATAACCGTCATATAACATGAATTTTACCTACAGATTTACTTTACCTGGAGCAACCATATGATTAAAATATGAACCAAAAAAATTGAATTTTCAATATTTATTATTTTCAATATTATTATATATGTACATGAAATTGGAACTTATATTAATACAGTTGATATAAAAAAGAAGTAAGTACTTTAATAATAAATAAACTCGCTTAATTGGTTTTTGTTTTCCAATTGAAATCTTTTCTAAGCGAGCAGAAAATAATTTTAAGCTTTAGAAAAAACTCCAATTCTTTGAATAATCTACAACTTAAAGCTTAGTAGAAATTAAGATTAGGTTTATTTTTTTTTCAGATCAAGAATATTCAAGGTGTTGTGGAATCAGATTGCTGTCGTAATTGGTGAACTTAAAAATGTACGACTAGTAATTGAGTCAGACTTATTATTGTTCTAAATCTAACCATTCCAGCAATAATTCTGCAACCCTTAGCATAAGTATTGATCGGTTTCAAATCTAATTCCAACAGCAATCGTACCACGACATACTTTATTTATTTATTTATTTATTTATATGTACATGAAATTGTAACTTAAATTAATACAGTTCAAATAAAGAAAAGTAAGTATTTTAATAATAAATACACTCGCTTAATTGGTTTTCGTTTTCCAATTGAAATATTTTCCAAGCGAACAGAAAATAATTTTAAGCTTTAGAAAAAACTCCAATTATTTGAATCAATTTAAATCTACAACTTAAAGCTAATTAGAAATTCAGATTAGATTTACTTTTTTTTTCTGATGAAGAATATTCAAAGGTGTCGTGGAAACCGATTGCTGTCGTAATTTAATTTGAAAGTAATAAAGTAAAGTAAAATATGAATTTAAAAATGTAGGACTGGTAATTGAGTAAGACTTATTATTGTTCTAAATCTAATCATTCCAGCAATAATTCTGCAACCCTTAGCAGAAATATTGATTGGTTTCAAATCTAATTCCAACAGCAATCGTAACACGACATACTTTATTATATATGTACATGAAATTGTAACTTAAATTAATACAGTTCAAATAAAGAAAAGTAAGTATTTTAATAATAAATAAACTCGCTTAATTGGTTTTCGTTTTGCAATTGAAATATTTTCCAAGCGAACAGAAAATAATTTTAAGCTTTAGAAAAAACTATAATTATTTGAATCAATTTAAATCTAAAACTTAAAGCTAATTAGAAATTCAGATTAGATTTACTCTTTTTTTTCTGATGAAGAATATTCAAAGGTGTCGTGGAAACCGATTGCTGTTGTAATTGAATTTGAAAGTAATAAAGTAAAGTAAAATATGAATTTAAAAATGTAGGACTAGTAATTGAGTAAGACTTATTATTGTTCTAAATCTAATCATTCCAGCAATAATTCTGCAACCCTTAGCAGAAATATTGATTGGTTTCAAATCTAATTCCAACAGCAATCGTAACACGACATACTTTATTGTATATGTACATGAAATTGTAACTTAAATTAATACAGTTCATATAAAAAAGAAGTACGTACTTTAATAATAACATAAACTCGCTTAATTGGGTTTCGTTTTCCAATTGAAATCGTTTCCTGTGCAAGCACATCGCTAACCTGTGTTGGCAAAAGATATGATTATACTGTCTTCGATAGATAGTCGGACGAGCCGCTACTCGGCGAAGTAGAGATGACCGTTGTGTCGGTGGCAGCAGTTGCAACAGCAGATTCTAACTTTGCACCATCCGTACAGTGTGATGAATGCTTCACTGCCTTTTCCAATTGCTTGGCGCAAGCAATTTTTGCTGTTTGTAAAGCTTTAGCTGTAATGCAAATATATAGATGGGTTAAAGTGGTTTTCGTATGTTATTCAACAACTCACCCTATACCATCATCACAGCGTTCTCATCGATTTTGAATATGTGTACTGTTTCAGTATTCAGACTCAGTTCGTTTGGTGCAATATTTTCGATTTGATGAATATGTATACTATCAGTTAGGCAGACAATTAGGTGCGTTCGATTCATTCATATACTGTGGGGAATTGAGCCGTAGATGCAATGACAGATATTTTGATTCTTTTTGAAGTGTAACATTTGTAAACAGTTGGGTTTCTCTGCTGTTCCATCACAAGTAGAGAGCTATTGAAGAAACGCTCGACCAAGATAATATGTTGCGATTTACGCGCATAGATTTGTTCCACCTCGTCACAATTATTGATGGAGAAAATGCGAAAGCCATATTTACCATCCAATACCGAAATGGAACTGTAGAGGAAGAAACATTTATTAAAATTTAATAAAATCAAAAAATGATAGTTGTGCTAAAATGGGGTAACGTATTGTATGTTAAAGTATAGCGAAGTCTCAGCGGCTTTGTCCTGGTCAAAATTGAGTTTGAATAGGCTTTATTCTTCATTCTTAGAAACATGTACGAAGGTACCTGGTAAGATAATAAAAATCCTCAACGCTTTTTTTGCAATAACTTAAAAAAACTCATATTCAAACTTCTGCTTAACTTCTACATATCAATAGCTACCTTTACCACCAGGAGTCACTATTGCTTCTACGCCTATGCTATTGTTTCCTACACCGATGAGCTTTGTAATAAAATAAACAGCTATCTCCCCAATCTCTCCATTTTTGTCGCCTCGCGAAACCTGATATTGTAACCAACCAAATCATTGGTGATCTTATTTAAAACATGGCCGCGCCAAATGTCGACCATATGACATTACCCTACCGACTGTCTTACACCTTAAAATTTTGGGTGTGACTTTCATCAGGACCTACATTTTGGTGAGCACGCAGCCGCAATTGTTCCGAGAATTCAGAGCCGTACCAAAATCCTCAAATCCCTCGCTGGCAGTACCTGGGGAAAGGATAAAGAAACTCTCATGACTACACACAAAGCAATTAGCCAGCCGATTAAGTGCTATGCGTCACCCATATGGTCGCCAAGCCTAAAAATTACCCACTGGAAGAAGCTACAGGCCTGCCAAAATACTGCTCTCAGAATTGCCACGGGCTGTCTTCTTATGTCCGTAGAACACCATCTGCATAATGAGGCGAGAATACTCCCCATCAGGGAGAGAAATGAGATGCTGACCAAACAGTTCCTGTACCCAGAAACCTGAGCATCCCAATAGACATCTGATTGGTCAACCAGCACCGCCTAGGGGCCTAAGGAGTCATCTCCGTAAGCATTTTGACGAAATACGGCTCCTGAGAACCCAGCCGTATGAAGCGAAAAAACACAAGCAGGTCCTTGGTGAACTCCATAAACAAGCGTCGGACCTTTATGCTAGGAATTGCCCGGTGAATCCAGTACTCAAAGAAAAGTATCCAAACCTCGCGGAAGAGGAACGCATACTCCCCAGAGAAAAGCGAGTCACTCTGGCTCAACTTCGTTCTGGATACTGTAACAGGTTAAACTCTTACCTATCCAGAATCAATCCCGACATACAAAATCTGCTAGCACTGACCAAGCCTAATTTAAAGGCATGTGACGCCAGAAAGCAGTGACCAGTCAGAATACCAGTCATGAGTCTACAGGCCTCCCTTTTTAATGATATAAGTAACTTTGTTTGTCTAAGGTTGTAAGACCTACACATAATCTTCGACACTTTACAGCCCCGTGCTTGGATCCGCGCCTTTCCTGCTGGTAGATCATGTGTACCTCTCGCATTCTCTTAATCAGGCAATTAAAATATAAAGGTAATTCTTTACTTTAGCGCCCAATAATGTAAGTCATGAATAAAATAACTTCTGAAACAGGTAGAACAAGTAAGGGTGTCTAAGTTCGGGTGTAACCGAACATGAGCTTCATTTGTACATTTCATTTCAGATGAATTACTTTTCTACATAATTTTAATTAGTTCTTGACGAGCCTTAATGTAAACGGTTTACTTGAGCTGGCCGGTCAAAGCACTTCATATAGGGTGTATGTGTCCGCAATGTTACCAGAATCGGTGTGATGACCAAACGGAAAAGCCCGATTGGCAAATACTAGAAGTTTTCAAGGTAACAACTAAAATCCTGCCTCTAAGTCTGATAACTATGCTTCCTCGAGGGAACGGAGCCTTAGCTACGCGCGCGCAAGAAACGAACGCATGCACTAAGCATGAAACCCCCGGAGGGAATGTCCTCGTAAACACTCGCCTCATGAGCCTCAAGTCTTCTTTCTTCAGAGGCAAGAGCAACTTTGTTAGTCTAATATGATAAGGAGTGCAAATGCCTGATTTGAAGGCCTTCTTACATGAGTTAAGAAATCTATTCATTTAAAAAGTTAAGAAAATGGAGAGGAAAAAGGTAAGAATATTTTTGTTAAGTCCTGATTTGTGTCATGCGTTAAGGGGCCGAATAGTCACCGATAGAATACGATAAGGAAAATTACCTTCAATCACACGTTCACATCGTGCCGAACACGAACAAAGTAGTAGGAGCACGTACATATAGCTCATTTATTTCAATGGTGTCATAACTCAAAAAACATGACTTTTGAGTTAATAACATATAAACGTACCCAATATCATAATCTATGTTGTATAAAAAAATCTTTGTGATCAGTTAAAACTTTACCACTATAGCACAATGAAAATAAGCCTTTATATGGGCAACATATGGCAGTTAAAATCTTTGAATGGCTCTCCTGGAAAATTGTGTTTTTGGAGTTATGACACCATTGAAGTAAATGAGCGATATGTTATTATGCGAACCCATATTTTTACGTAAAAGTCCAACGATCACGGATGTTACGGCTTTATTTGAGGTTGTTGTTGTATTAACGGTAAAGACACCCCCAAAGGTTTGCAGCAGCTTTAACTCCGACGTCGGCAGTATGACATCAACCATGACATCATAATAAAAAATTTGGGTAATTCTTTACTTTAGCTCACAACTGCTAAAACTCGTCTAAAAATATCGGGAGAGGTGTCAAAAGACGCGCTTTGGACCCAGGATCACGAATCTGAAAGCGGAAATTGGAAATTTTATTTCGTTTCGGAGATATTTGCAAACAAAATTAAAAATTTTCATGTGGATATTGTAATTTTGATGATTTTGTGGTACCCACAAGAAAAACTGTGGGTAAAAGTGTTTTGCGCGGATATAGTTTGGGTCTCCAAACCGGTGTTGGACCCACCCAGGGTAATTTTTTATAAGCGCGGCCGAAGGCCCCCAATGCAGAAAGCTGTTCTGCACAAAAATACTATAGACCACCTCCGGTTTCGGAGCGCTCCGTGGCCATTTTGCAGGTTTTTGAAATATCTTGTGACAGAAATTAAATTCTTAATTTCCACTATCGGATTCGTGGTCCAGGGATCAAAACGCGTCTTTTGAACCCTCTCCCGATATTTTTGACAGTTGTGAGCTAAAGTAAAGAATTACCAAAATTTGTATAACAATTATTATCTGGTTTATTTTTGTTGATACCTTTTCACATTTTTCCATGTCACGACACGCCATATAAATTGTGGCTCCACGTTTAGCTAGTTCCCCGGCTGTCTCCTTTCATATGATGGTATTTGCTCTAGTAATAAGAACAACTTTCCCTAACGCCGTCGTACTCTTTCGATACTTCCCACCTTGCATATAGGATCTACACAGAGACAAATGGTATTAGTTCATACAGCTTATTTTTAAATATTTCAAATGTGCGTATTCATGATTACCTGATAAACCACAAGGCGGCGGCTGCAGTCAGTAGCCAAGCAATAGTTATTTGCTCCAATATGCCAATCATCCTGAAATCTTCATTATTACCGAATTTTCATCGGCGCTGCGCTTTTTAGCATCTTCTTTAACCATATCCTTGTTCTCGCTATGTATGTACTTAAATAGTGTGCTGTCAGGATCGGATGCTGTTTTATCCCACATTTTTTCCAAAGCCATAAAACTTTCATCAGACGTACGTTTATTATTATAAGGAATCCTCTTTATAGTGTTTGCATTGTTGGATTTATTTTCATCCTCCATTTCAAATATTTTGTTCATTGCATTTCCGCTAACAGCAACGTTACTCTCGTGTTGATCCACATTCGCTACACGAGGAGCTGCGCGTGCTTCTAGCAAAGTTTGTAGATCCTCCTCTAAATCCAAGCTAAAGCGTTGGCAAGATACCGGCTCTTTAGCAGGCGTTGTAGCCTTTCTAAATGTGTTCGTGAATCGAGAAAAAAATGTTGAAGATATTGTTTGTATTAATTTTTAATAATAGGTATATATTACCCATGCTAAAGTGATTTATCTTTTTAAAAGTAAAGTAATAAAGTTCTACAAGCTAGTAGCTACTTTTTAGTAAAAGATTTGGAAAATTTTCAAATTCTTATATATTAAGCCAATTTACTCTACAGTATTCAAAACATCCATCTCCATGCTCACTCGAATGGCTCATCATAAACAAGCATGCAATTTTAATGATATATTATAAAGTGGACCGCCCATCTATATTTGGGAATATAAGAAACAATTTGGTGTGAACAGTTGGTGCCAGTTAACCCTCTGAAAAAGCAACTGACGCGCCTTTTTGAACGGACATAACCGTTTAAACGGTTAAGCACCAATTAAGTAAGAAGGAAATAATTTGATTTATTCGAGTTTAAATACTTAAGTGGGATAGTTGAAACTTACATGATGTTTATCACCGCAATACGCACAATTTGTATTAACATTTGGTCCAGTTGGTATACCGAATTTTACTTCCGCATTGCCTTTATCTGAGATCTTGCTTTTTACAATACCCATAGGCTGTAGCGTATAGGTATCACAACCAGTGCATTGAAATACCATTCATTGTTTGCTGTGTTCATAATATAAAGATATGGTAAGTAATGGATTGTGGTAAAAGGCCAAAATGCTGTATACCAACCTCATGCATACGCACAAATACGCGTATATAAAAATTGGCAGAAATGCTCAAAAGTGGCTCAATATATTTTCCATAACGATTAGAGTGCGTTTCAATGCAATGCAATAGTATACGCAATCCCATCTCATGGCAGCATTTCATACGCAAAGGCACAGAACTATATTTGGCATTGCAGGCTTCAGGCGTATTGCCTGCCAGCACAGCCATATCATTCGCAGTTACAAGTAATGAACCCCCACTCGTCAGTGAATGTATAGCGCCATCCAGAAAGCGATTCGGACAACCATAAGGATCTAGGTCTATAACATCGAAACGCTTCTCATATGAAGTTGAAAGGTACATGAGAGTCCTATTGCGAATTTTATTATTGATTATTACAGTTAAATCACTAGCTATTGATTCGTATATCAAACCTACATTGCATCCCCTTCGATTGGCACAATTAAATGTTCCACTCCATTGTGTCGCATATTTACGCTAATGGATTCTACTGCCACCTTAGATAGATCATTTGCAACAATTTCACGCACGTCTGGTACTTCTTTTGCATAACTTATGCTACGTAAACCTGTTGCAGCAAGCGCTTCCAATATTCGCAGTCCACCGTCGTATTTTACACCACCAGCCGTGTATGGTTTCTTGTCATTAGCATTGCTTGCTTTCCTTTGTATTTTGTGGATTTTTATGCGCCGCCGCTTCCCGCTCTCTTATCAACCGCTTTGTGTATACATTAAGTACTGAAATACTTAAATCACGATTAAATTCTTGTACTGGATTGTAGAATACGGCCCCGCCGGCAATAATTTCTGTAGTGCTTTCTTTGATCACACGTTCGGGTGCTTTGTCGTTCGTAGCGATCTGTTAATTCATAAAATTTAGGGCGATTTTGTTAATAACGCGAAACATATATTTACCTTATTTTCAGATATTTCCTCAACTTCCATTTTGGCTTTAAACTGCTGTGCATCCCAGTTTTTGTTATCAGCTGTTCGGTGGTGGCATACGCTGGCTGCTGCTTTCGTTGAACAGTGAATCGTGGAAACTGTTTCAACAGAGGAAATATTTAAACATTACAGATGCACAACACTGTTTTTTTATAAATCAACGATGATAGCCAGCCTTGGGAGGTTGTTGCTGCTATCTTGGCCTTGCATTACCCGGTTGCTGTTGTGGTATATACCTTGGTATAACTGGATGTGGCGTCATTGCCCCACCTGGTCCAGTTGATGCGGACCACGAACAACAACCACCACGACCTACACTGTTTGGGTTCACTTTGCTGCTGCAAACACACCTCCGTCACAATAATTAATGGAGACCATGGAGGGGTATCTCAACAAGAGAGGCTATTTTATTGCACACATAGCCGTTTTTTTACACCGAATTTTCTAATCTTTTTTTTTTCAATTTTGGATAATAAATCTTAATGGTAACAAGAATTTTTTTCTTGTATGTATGTGGAAATCAAAATTTACTATTCTGCATTAAAATTGCTCACGATTATTTATACTATGCAATTACATATTTCACTTTCTTTCTTTATAAACATGCACACATTGATATGAGTTTTTTTTGCTAAAACACACTTTAGTAGACCAAAAAATATTAAAGAATCCGTATATTAATTTCTGCAAAATGTAAATCACACAAATTGAAAAAATTTTCCACTTTTCTGCAGAATTAGAAATGGCGGATTTTTTGCACGCAAAAATGACGTATTTTGCTATCTCTAAGAAAATAATAGGTGCGAGAGAGCACGATATATTGTGGGAAAGCAAAATTTGTCAGCATGCTATTTCATTTGGACAATTTTTCATTCCAAATCGTCACCCCTGTCAAAAATTCGTGTGGCTGTGTGCGTTTTTGGTCACACGATTTTTGCAGGGTGCTAGCAGAAAAAATATGTAGGAACATTCCATGGAAAAGCTCTGTTATATTACATTGACGATTACCGTAGAAAATCTCGTATGATTTCTTGAAATAGGTAAACAAAACAATAAGTGCGAAGAGACCAAAAACTATGCGTGTTGTTATGTGTGCATATGTAAGATTATATGTATATCCAACAACCCAAATGTATGAATGCTGCAGCGACTAAGGCGATGACGACGGTAGATGGACAGTGGGTTGAGCATAAAGCGAAGAAATTAGCAAAATGCAAGCAACGACAACTACAGCGATGATGTGACGTTAGAATCGTAGGTATGTATCTATGTATGTATGTGCGACGTAGAGAGTAATGCAAATTCGAAGACTGGTTGGAAATGCATGTGCGACGTAGGTTGAACAATAAGGAGGGGCGTAAACAGTACCTTTAGCGCTATTCACGCAAGATTCAATATGAAGTTTAAAATCGAGTTTATGATAAATTTTTTTTTTAATTGAAAAAAATTTTAAATTAGAATAGAAGAAAGAAAACATTTAGACAACTGCCAAAGCTCGTTGTATAGGTCCATTTCGGGAACTGCTAAATTCCTTCATCGGCAACGATTAGGCGCCGCTGCTTTAACCATTCAACCATCACAGTGGTTTTTTGTTGTTTTCATTAATCCTACTTTTATTCTGGTTCGTGCCAATTGATATTCACAACACTGCGACATCTGTTGCAGAATAGATGTGAAAATTGAACTTGTTTGATGGCAATGCTGCCATAGTGTCATATTTTATTGACACTTTTTTTCCCGTGCTCTGGGATTTATTACCAATTTTTGTTGTTATAACGGCCTACTGATTTGTAAGATCGCGGGTTCGAATCGAGCTCAAGGCCTAACTAATTTATACAAAGAAAATTCTCGAAATTTAACATAACCGGATAATGAAAAACATGACGTTTATGGCGTCTAGCCACATATGGAGAACAATACACGAAGTGAAATAACATGACGTTTAGCTACATAAGGAGAACAATACAAATTGATATAGAAGGAAATTCTCGAATTTTCCTTAAGGAAATTGATACTTCAATTATAAAATTACATTAAAGAATTGGCGTTGGAGTTGCAGCTTTCGAGCTGGCCAAATATTTCGAATCTTATTCGACCTTCATCTGGTCAATATTCAATATAAAACAAAAAAAGTCGCCAATGTTGAAGCGTTTAGCCTTAATTTAATTTTCGGCGTTGTTTACCATAAGGGAATATCCGTTTTCTGAAAGTTCTCTCAAACGTTAATATGCTACTTTTTTTTTATTATTTCAGAAGGATCTTCGGTGTGGTAGGCGAATCACGCTATCACTCCACCACGGCAGCTGTCGCGGTACTACTACCTCTATTATGAACTCATACGATACACGATAAACGCTCGCAATCTGTTATACCGTATTATGAAATAAATTCTAGCGTGTGAAACCCACAAATTACCTACCCAGATTGCACATTCACGATTTCAAAATTACTTCGTTCTGCGCATCTACGTCACAATTGACTGCTTGAGCGAATGAAATAAAGAGAGAAAAAAACAAGAGCTAAAGGAAAATTACGTATAAATTGCCCATAAAAAACAGCTGATCTAATGTTTACATACGCAATGCGCAATCTTGTGTGATTTGTGTGTGAAATCCGATCGTTACCGTTTATCGTTTATTGTGGTATTGCCATACACTAACTATCGCATCAGCTGTTCAATTTTCCACGCTAGCTATCGTTGATAAATTTTTTCACGATAAGGGAGCCATGGGCATAGTACAGATTTACTAGTATGATATGTATGAGAAGGAAACAATTCCTTTCTCTTTCAAACTATTCTGGAACTCAGTGGAACCTGCGTGGAACATGCGTTTGACACTTAACGAAGTGTCAAAATTACCGGGGCTGCCGTCGTGGAAAGCGACGCAGCGAAAAAAAAAAGAAGCAGAAACCAGATATGGGTTGCTGTAATGGTAAATTTTTTTTAACGAATTTAGTATCATGTAGTGCACTTATATGGGTCCTACAGAAAAATATACAAAAGACTTGAATTGGGGTATCTGAGTATTAAGAATACAAACACGGATGCTAAGTTTTTCTACCCGTTCAAAAGTTCTCCGCGAAAAACAGTTTCAAACCGAGGTTGTTACGGTCTGCTGTTATGGTCTACGGTTACGGTCCACTTGGGAGCGTGTTCGTGCGAACATACCTAGTGACTGGTAATGGGGCGAAAGTTGTGATACAAAAGTATCGAAACAAGGAAATAAAAATTTCGGCGATCACTATCAAAAAATTTGCCATGAGTTTCCGGCGAACGATAAACCAATTTACACCCCTATTATGAATTTTCATACGATAGACGATAAACGCTTCCTAGCGTATCGTAAAAAATCAGCTTTCATATTGCGATTTCCACACGCCCGATAGATGTACTATTGTGAATGACAGCAGAGTTTTGTTTACAAATTTTTTGTGAATCTATACGAAACAGATAACAAAACGTAAATACTAATAATTCATTTGTCTTGTACGTAAAAGTGGCAAACGTTTTTAAAAGCTGTTATAATAAAATGTTTTCTGCAACCTCTGTTACCTTTTATATAAGCTCAAATGGACAAATTGACGAAACTTGCATAGATTCCACAGAAAGAAGAAAATTGAGAGATGCTTCCAATCTTCTTGAAATGAACTCTACACTGTAAGTAATTGACATACTAAAAGTAAAAAAAGTTAATTAAACAAAATTGATGTCAGAGTATGTCTTAACAGAAATAGAAGGCAGTTTGCGCGCCCGTAAAAATAGGTCATCCATCCCAAATATTTTGAAGGTTTGTGCCACTTTAAGGCTTCTTGCACAGGGTGTTGCAACAGAGTGTTGGGAATGAGCCTGTAGTTGGATTATGTAATAATTGTATATTTACTTTTATTTAAATAGTTCCCAACGTATCGTGGAAAAATTTATCAACGATAGCTAGCGTAGAAAATTGAACAGCGTATGCGATAGTTAGCGCATGGCAATACCACGATAAACGATAAACGCTAACGATCGGGTTTTACACGCTAGAATTTATTTCATAATACGGTAGAACAGATTGCAAGCGTTTATCGTGTATCGTACTACTTCATAATAGGGGTGTTAGACATTGAGAGAAGAAAAGAAAGGAAAAAACTCTCGAAGAAGCCGTTATACAAACGAGAAGGTCGTTTGAAAGTCACTAAATTTACGGAATTTGGTGGAAAGATTTGGATTTGCTTCAGCCTAATTTTTGGCGGCCCTGCGATTATACAAAAGGATCGTGTAACATCTATTGGCACAACGTCTACAGCAAAGGCGTCAAGCACCGATACTGCTTCAGTAACTTTATGACTCACATCAACTGCGTATCCCCAACTATACTCAACTAATCGCAAAACACCCGCGCCGGCTGTGCACGTATTCAAGTGAGTATTGTTGATGAACCAAAAGACTGCAACGGGAATTGCAAGCCGATTCCTTAACCCAACTACTAAAAGAACAAACAGGTAAATGCCCAGAAACTAGGAAGAGTCGATAGCGCAAAGTCCATTCCGACAAACCTCTTTTTTACTCGTCTATTTTGGGTGGTAATAAACATTGCAACGGTTGTGTTGTGTTGGCACAAACTCAACGTATAGAATATCCAGTTGAAGTAGGTCGGCGTTTCACAGTCACACCTAGTGAGGAAAGTACTAGTGATTCAGATTCAGACGGCACTGAACTAAGTGTGATGAGAACCCTTGGTATCCGAAGATAAACCCCTTTCTCTACGTCTACGAAGTACACTACCACCTTTGGAACAGCGTCCGGCACCATCTCCGCCTCCAGGGCAGCAGTACGCTGCAGCGTAATACAATGAACGCCCAATTAGCATCAAGTCATACAGGTCGTAAAAGTCAACACGAAGTTTTATTGCCACCAGGTTCACTCGATCACCTCAGACCAGAGCGCAACAACCACCAACAGTACCAACACAGCGCGCCCAAGACCGCGCAACACAACCAACAACAGCGTTCGCTTCACCGGCAAGGTCAGCATCACCAGTAACCACGCCGGCAGAGGCCCATGGTACGTACTCTGGCGGCCTTGTATAGACTTAAAAATAGTTACCCTACAAAAAATTTGGTCATAAAACTTAGCCACGGCCATACAAACTATGAATATAACCTATGACTGTAAAGTGACTAGTCCAATGACGTGTAATGACGAGAGCGTTTTTGCAGGGTAGTTAAGGAACTTCTAAGTAATGCTTAGAGGGTTTTATACAGTCCGGTTGAACCATTTAACAAGGGTCGATTTTTATCGTCAGATTTTATTATTGAATACTTGAAATTGTTAGCTTTACAGCAAAGGGCATACATCCTTTTTTTATATCATTTTAATAATATATTTTGTCGCTTTAAAATGTTTGAAGTTAGCTCTATAAATTTTATTGATAATAAGCCGTCCTTATCACGTGAAACGTTTTAACGATCCATTTTTGGAGCTCAACCGTGGGTTGGTAGAAAAAAATTTATGCACGAATTGGCTAGAAGATTTAAACTTTCTTTTCTTATATCATTCAAATACAATATATATATATATATATATATATATATCTATACATATGACTCACTATTGCTAGCAATATCGTTCGATTAACCAGAAGCAAATAATATACGTGCATATAATACATAGCGCTATACAAATTTAATCTTTATTGCTTTTATAACAAGTTTTCTTGGTACATAATACATGTCAGTGTCATTATACTATGCGTTATACCAAATTGATATTTAGTTACACTCAAAAATAAGTTATACTACGACCACATAATAATTTTGTAAGAGAGCCCCAAATATCGAAATTTGTATCCAAACTTTATAGTCTTAAAATATGTTTTGTGAATGTGAATGAAAAGGAAAAAATTTCAACCAAATTCTTACTTTGTAGGTAGTATATTTACAATACGTAAGTACATTTAATTACATATTTTTCTCACACATAGCGTTTATAACGATTATCAAAAAAAAGAAGAGACATAAATAATTGTATAATTTAAAATATTACGAGCAAAAGTAAGAGAAAAGAAAAGAACCCCCAACAGAACGAGCTTAGTCAGACTTAAGTATTCATATTAGATTTCGTTTCGATTTCGGCCCAATAAAGTGTGATCTGTTGGATAATTTTTTTCCCTCACTTTATACACCACACACACTTACCTACATTTTCATAGTGTAATTAGCAATTCGTATTTCAACAATGCTGTAGCCCCGGTTAAGAAACCTGCATTATCTTATTTTTTTTGTTCCTTACATACGTTAATAGAAATGAATTATAAATAAATTGGTATTTAAAATGGGAATTCTGGCGTCGCCATTTATTTAGAAGGCACGTAGGGTCTACAGGTAAGAGGCCACCGGAATTTTAGGTGCGACGGTGGCCATGGATTTTGAGGGTGGGACAAGCACCGGGCGTCGCAACAAGACCCGCGGCGCCCCCAAGATATATTCGGCCCTTTTATTTGTAATTTTATTTTTCAGCAGTTTTTTTTGATTTTTGATTTTTGAGTTAGTAACCGGTCATGTCCTGTTCGGTAATTTTAGTTGCGTTTAGTTTTTTTTTTTAATTTCTTTTTGAATTTAAATTTTGGAATGTTAACGGTCTGTCCGTGGCATCCGGTTCGACCGGATGTCGTTTTAATTTGAATTATAAGCGTTTTGAGTCGGCTCTGCCCTCTGTCAGGTTTTTTTTTTGATTTTGACAGTTGACCATTTAATAGGCATGATAGGAATTTTTTTCTGTTTATGGCAAGGACCCGCCCCAGCCGACAATGACTAGCCACTGTGCACCACCACATCATTCCGACCGCCTTCCTTACTGCTTCCATCGTAGATGCTAAACCATAACAAGGTCGACTGCAATAACCCGTCCAAAAATGTGGAAAGAGAAATGAAAAGACGAGTTTTGTCCTGTTGTTAATAGTCCAAAGGCGAAAAAGTATTCGAATTATTGGAAGCGATGCAAAAACGCGTCTATTAATACCTTCCCGACGGTTTTGGTCGTGTTTTAGCATTTTCCCCGGTAATAAAGTATCACAAATTGTTAATTAAAATTCTCCAGTATGTAATTAAGTGCTCGGTTGAAAGTAAATAAGGATATTTCTTTGTAATTTTACAATAAAAATTTTACGCAGTTTCGTTAGCAGCTACTACACTTTCTGTGGACCTAAGAAGTACAACAGTGCAAAATAGCATCCACAAAAAAATGAACAAGAACAAGCATTTTATCAGGTGAGCGTGGCTGTGTATGTGCGTGCTGCTACATATCCTACTTGTAGACCTTTACAATGGCCATGGGATCTATTTCAATAGAAGTAAATATAAAATTATTACAAAATCAAAAAGAATCAAAGTAAAGCCTCATTCCCAACACTCTGTTGCAACACCCTGGGCATGAAACCTTAAAGTGGCACAAACCTTCAATATATTTGCGATGGACGACCTAATTTTACGAGCGCGCAAACTGCCTTCTACCTCTGTAAAGACAGTCTGATTTTTTTTTTTTTTATTAAACTTTTTTTTTTACTTTTAGTATATCAAGTACTTACAGTGTAGAGTTCATTTCAAGAAGACTGGAAACATCTCTCAATTTTCTTCTTTCTATGGGCTCTATGTGAGTTTCGTCAATTTGTTCATTTGAGTTTATATAAACCGCCAGATAGGTTGCAGAATAGATTTTATTGTTACAGCTTTTAAATACTTTTGCCACTTTACGTACAAGACAATTGAATTGTTGGTATTTACGTTTTGTTTTGCTATCTGTTTCGTATAGATTCACAAAATTTTTTAAAGAAAACTCTGCTGTCATTCACAATAGTACATCTATCGAGCGTGTTGAAATCGTAATATGAAAGTTAATTTTTTACGATACGCTAGCAAGCTTTTATCGTCTTTCGTATGAAAATTCATAATAGGGGTGTAAGTAAGCTGATTCTGCGATAGGTGGCGCAGTTTTAAGGATCCCTTTTCTTGTGGGCATGCACTGGTCCGACCATATTTGCTGATGCATGCGCCTCGCCGCCGTATTGGAATACCTCCGCACGCAATCCATCAGCGTCTGCGGCCTAGCTGGTTCTTAATCTGATTATTGCTATTCTGACTTCTTCATAACATTTGGAATATTTATTATAAATAAAAAATAAATGTGCGCGATAACCTCCGAAGAGATCTTAGGCAGAGCTTCTCTTCCAATTTGCGTCGTGCTCCTTTTAATTTTTCCTACAAATTTGTCGCACGGAACCCACTTGTTTTATGCCGACTCCAAACGGCATCTGCAAGGCAGATGAGTTTTCACTGAGAGCTTAAAGAGGCAGAAATACGTTCGGAGTGCTTGCCAAATACATTCCACCACCATTATGCTTTGCTTGCAACAGGAAATGATAGTTGGCTATTTATGCATTTTAGTAAACTCTTGTGATGCGCTATTTGCCGCTCTCTATGCAAACAAATTCAATCTCCTCATGTGTGAGCGCGCAACGCTACATCAAAAATCGTATAAGTCGGGTCTATTACAAAAATTCTTTTCTACGCGGCTGAGAGAGACACCCTGTAAATTCATCGAGGCTCGATGATTGATAGCCAAAGATGATATCTCTTTTGATAGTTTTCTGTCACTTCTAGGGGGCTTTTGTTTTGAAAATCGGAGTACACGTGCGAAAGTATCTTAATATATACGTCTGGGATAATGGGTCGAAAAGGACAAAAGAAGAGAAAGGCACAAGAACTTGAGATTGTGCCTATGGACGAAAACATTCCGCTACCACCACAGAGAAGTTCAGATGAGCCCATACCTAAACGAGTAAGTAAAATCTAAAAACCTATAATGAAAGGCAACAAGTTAAAATATTAATTTTTTGTTAGGAGAAATGGATAAATAAACAGCGTGTTCTGGTTTTTGCTGCCAGAGGTATTAATCATCGTGACCGTCATTTGATGCGAGATATTAGAACGTTAATGCCCCATCATCGACCAGAATCTAAAATGGAACGCTCTAAAACACTTTCCGTCATCAATGAAATGTGTGAAATGAAACATTGTAACAAAACCATACTATTTGAGGGACGACGTAAGCGTGATCTTTACATGTGGGTTGCTAATGCATTACAAGGACCGTCTGCCAAATTTCTTATTGAAAATATCCACACAATGGCCGAATTAAAAATGACTGGAAATTGTTTACGCGGTTCCAGACCATTATTATCTTTTGATACGAAATTTGATCAGGTTCCCTATTTAAAACTTTTAAAAGAATTATTTACTCAAACATTTGGTGTTCCCAATCATCATCCGAAGAGTCAACCGTTTATCGATCATGTTTACACATTTACATACTTGGATCATCGTATATGGTTTAGAAATTTTCAAATACTCTCGGAAGATGGTGGCTTATCTGAGATCGGACCACGTTTTGTAATGAATCCTGTAAAAATTTTTGAAGGATCCTTTACCGGAAAAGCAATATGGGAAAATCCCAATTATGTTAGCCCATCACGTCAGCGCCAAATGCTAAAGAAGGCCGCTAAGGAGAAGTATGTAAATAGAGTTGAGCAAAAAGTACATAGGGAGGCGAATAAACCAACGAATGCATACGAAGGGTTGGAGTATGAAGAATTGTTTGAAAATGAAAATGCGATAGCCACAGCTATGTTGCTGGCAGGTGAGTTGAAAAATCTATCATTGTGGATAAGACACTGAAATCTATAGTAAAGTTCATGAAAGAAACTTGCACTTAAAATTTTTTTCGCTCAGAGCAAATTGCTATCAATAGCCGATCCAAAAGTTATAATTTTACATTAATTAAAATTTTTTTTTATTACATTTATTGTTTTATTTTGCGCCAAATTGGCTGAGATAGTGAATGTTGGTTGACAGCAAGTGCTTCTTCTTGTCCTCCTTCCCCTCAGACCACTTTTATTTTGGGTCATTTAGCTCAACTCCACTAGTTCCTATTTTGGAATTTAATCGCAGTTTTATTGGTAAATAGATAACGGCATCGTGTAATCGACGGTGTTACTGGAATAAGGTACATATTTGATTGAAAGCACAATCAGCATGTTGACAGTCTTTTTGTATTTCGAACTAGATCCCTATATGAGTCCATAGGTATACCGGCTCCGCGATAAATTGCAGCTGTCTAAATTGCCATTCTTCAGAATTAAGCGAAACCATCTTTGTTTTTAATCTGTATATGTATATCCATTCAGATTCGGTATGCAATTTTACCACCTCTCCGGATCCATGTTTGTATAGCTTGAGTGGGACATCGCCATTTCCCGATATTTTGTTGATATTTATCCGGAAGCTTTGCGGGAGTGATGCGGATCCCTCTATCTGTGGAAGGTTGTTGTTGTTGTAGCGATAAGGTTATCGATGTGTTATCGATGTGATGGTCCTTTGTCGGATACGGATCCGGTACGCTCCGGTAACAGCACCATTAATGTACTACCCAACCATCTCGGGAATGAGTTATATGGCCACATTAAACCTTCAGGCCAATCCTCCCTACCCCACCCCCAAGTTCCATAAGGAGTTTGAGGTCACCAGAGCCTCGTCTGTTAGTGAAACGGTTTTCGCCGCTCGAAGGTTGAGGTTGACAATTGGGTTGGAGAAGCTATATATGGCACTACACAACCCCTTGAATCCCATCGGTGGAAGGTGTGAGTATTGCAAAATATGAATTCTGTACATTTGGGTACCAGTGCGACTGCCTCGGAAAACATTATTTAGACTCCACGCGCCTTCGAGTCTGTGTCTACCTTACCAAAATAATAATCTTAGCCAATAATCCCACCTATGTTGTTGTTGTAGCAATGTTTCGCCCCACCTAATAGCTGCGACCGATCACAATTGTCATCAATATCCTCTAACGGGAGTCCAAGGAAACTTGCTGTTTCGACAGGGGTGGACCATAATGAAAGGGGTGTTAGAAGCGTTGGTTCCACATTACAATTAAAGAGATGGTTGGTGTCATGTGGGGACACATTGAAAACGGGGCATACGTTTTGTATGTCGAGGTTTATTCTGGATATGTGAGAGTTTAACCTGTTACAGTATCCAGAACGAAGTTCAGCCAGAGTGACTCGCGTTTCCCTGGGGAGTATGCGTTCCTCTTCCGCAAGTTTTGGGTACTGTTCCCCGAGTACTGGATTCACCGGGCAATTCCCGGCATAAAGGTCCGACGCCTGTTTGTGGAGTTCACCAAGGACCTGCTTGTGTTTTTTTGCTTCGTACGGCTGAGTTCTCAGGTGCCGTATTTCCTCAAAATGCTTACGGAGATGACTCCTTAAGTTCCTAGGCGGTGCTGGCTCATCAATCAGATGTCTGTTGGGATGCCCAGGTTTCTGGGTATTCAGCAGGAACTGTTTGGTTGGCATCTCATTTCTCTCCCTGATGGGGAGCAGATGATTTATTCGGTGATAATGCCAGGTCTCGCGAGGCGAAAAAACTGAAGAGATCAGGGAGGTAGCCGTTTATTCTGTTGCAAAGCTCATCGATCTTTGGGCCGGGCCTGTGGCCATTATTGTGCAGTCATCGGCGTAAGAAACTATAGTAACTCCTTCGGGTGGCGAAGGTAGTTTTGATATGAAAAAATTAAACAAAAGTGGGGATAGGACACCACCCTGAGGCACCCCTTTTTCAATTCTTCTTGGCTTTGATATTTCGTTCCTGAATTGCACCGATGCCTGACGACCACCCAGATAATTTGCGGTCCACCTTTTAAGACATGGGGGAAGGGTAGACCCTTCCAAGTCTTGCAGTAACGTGCCATGGTTGACCGTATCAAAAGCTTTTGATAGGTCTAGCGCTACGAGTACTGTTCTATGGTAGGGCTTCTGATTTAAACCGCAATTTATCTGGGTGCTAATGGCATTTAGCGCGGTGGTGTTGCTATGGAGTTTTCCAAAGCCATGCTGATGATAATCCCACTCTCGGATACTGATTTGTAACGTCCTGGAAATTAACACCAGCAAAGTACTAATCCGACCATTAAACCTTCTGGGTCACGGCTATTAAAGGAAGAGTGGAAAGCGGAGAAAGAGAAAAGTACGAAGGGGAAAGGAAGACAAAGTAGTGGTAAGAAACCGACACCAAAACCAGAACCGAAAAGGGATCTGAAATTGGAGTAAAAACCGGAACCGACACTGTAGCCAAAACCGAAATCGGAAATGGGACCGAAACTGTACCTGAAAACCCCAATCGAAAACGTAACTCAAACCGAAACCCGGACCTCAGCCGCAAACGGAACCGGGACCAAAACTGTTGGCACAACTGGAATCGAAACCTTGACCGAGCCCAGGCCTAAAATGGTATCAAATCTGGTTCCGAATCTGAAACTGGAGGCAGGATCGAAAACAACTGAAACCGGATGGGACGCAGTCTGGGGCGGAACCGAGTCTGGAAAAGAATACAACTGGAACCAAATTAGAAGCGAAACTAGAACATAAACCGGAATCGAAAGCGAATCTGGAATCCAAATCACAACCACAATATAAATTCAAACAGAAACTGGTTCTGCATTACGCACCAAAATTAAAACCGGATGAGTACGCGACAAGCCGCACTGAAAGGACACGAAATCAAAATTTTGATCGAAACCCGATTAACAAATGTAAATTAAATAATGTGTTTAAAAGCCCTGGCGTTTACCTCTTAAAGTTAAATTTTAACAGATCGAAGACAAATTTTGAGATTGAATACGAACATCTGAGTTTTCGCTAGCCCATAAAATTAAAAAATTTTGTCCACCAGAAAAATTAAGTGCATCTCATTTTTCCTATGTTAAAAATATTAGTTTTCAAGGTGTATGTATATATGTACGTACATTAGAGCGGGTCAGAAGTATAGCAAAAACGTAATGTACAGAGGATCCTAAAAAAAATTGCTGCAGACACCATAGCTCTAAGTCCGATGTCGAGGTCCCGATTTTTGGAAAATAGATATTTTGCCATATGAATGTAGGGCTTGGCCAAAAAATCTTCATATCTTCTGATAGAATTATATGAAAAATATCATATTGGGCTTACTTTAAAGGTATTTTACGTTCATTTCAGAATCTGTATTAATATTTAAAGTGTTTTTGAATTTTAGTAGAGATATCAGGCTTAATTTATGAGAAATTAGCCTAAAATGAACTTTTTACTACTATATTATCATTTTTAACAAATTTCTTATGGAATTTTTTTTCTTTACAGCTCAAATAAGTTCAGAACATTTCCAACAACTTTCATTCAGACAGTTTTTCTTTTTCGAATTCGTTTTAGTAGAAAAGAATTTTCTAAAAAAAAACCTATATTTTCAAGTAATAAGCAAAAAAAGCACAATTTTTATAATTTTAATGTGATTTATTTAAAAAAAATTTTTTACGTAGAATTGATCATTTTAATGTATTTTTCAAAATAAAAGTAGTGTTATATTATTATTTTTTAAAATCTTTTTTGCTCTCCATTTGTGGTTGTTTTTCACGACTTTCTGCTGTAACAGCCATAACACTTTCACGTTTTTTTTATAACACTTTTGGAAACAGATGTTTGAAATTGGACTTAGAGCTATGGTGTCTTCAGCAATTTTTCTTAGAATCATCTGTACATTCCGTTCTTGTCTTTTCGCGCGAGTGGACGTGCAGTGTCATCCTCAACTCAACGTCAATTTTCGGGCTTTTTTGCGTTGAGTGGAAAATATAAAATAGGCCTCAAGGTTGGCTACTTTGCTTCCCTCGGGCGTTTTGGCGGTGTTAGGAGATGCAGTGCCTCCCTGACCTGGAGTTAGGGTGGTTTTATGCACTCCTAATAGGAATCAGTGACATAAAAAAATGGCGTGGTGCCAAGTAAAAACCTAATCTCAAAATTATACATACATACATAAACTATCGGAAAACCTGGCGTGATGCCATAAAAATCAAACGGCTTTATATACGAACGGGACTTTTACCCGAATCAGTGACATTAGAAAAATGGCGTGGTGCCAAGAAAAAACCTAACCTTAATATTATACATACATACATACATAAACTGATGGAAAAACTGGCGTGACGCCATAAAAATCAAATGTGTTTTATATACGAACGGGACTTTTACCCATAACGGGATACTGAATTTATCACGAAAAAGGAGGGATAACCTGGCTGTGTTGGAGCACTGCTCCTTGCCATCTATTTCAAACTAAAAAAAAAAAAAAACAAGAATCATCTGTAGATTACGTTTTTGCTATACTCCTGATGGGAAAAAAATGTATCCGTACAATTTGCCCGCTCTAATGTACATTAAGCACCAAACTTCACGAGTAGTTGGTACTCCCGACGCTCATGAAAATAATATTGAAATTTTGAATGATCTTTGATTTACGAATTTTTCTATTTTATTCCCTTACAGAAAAAGCTAAGAAAAATGTTGCGGTGGATGCTAAAAAGACAAAATCAGCTAAAACTGCGTTAACGAAGAAAATAAAAGAAAAACAGCTAAAGGCAGCAGCTGAAATCATTGCAAAGAAGAAACTAAAAGCCAAATGAAATTAATAATATACATACTTATGTATGTACATATAACTTTTATTCATACACATTTGTTCGACTTAATAAATTATGTAGATATACAAAAAATAAATATGGAACATTATTTTTAAAAAATACATACATTTATATTATATTTCGTTTTGTACGCGAATTCACAATTAGGTTTTTTACTTTATTTTGTATGTAAATTGTGCATGTTTTTGTTTCTGTTTTTATTAAAATCAAACAGACATTAGAATGTTTGTTAACGTATTTATGAGCATCAAATATTTTTGTAGTAAGTAGTTTGTCCTTTATGCGACTTTTTGCTTAATCAAAAACATTCTTCTTCAATTATCATAATACATAAATATACATATATGTATGTATGTGTGTAAAAAATTACTTTACCAAGAGTACAAGTACAAGTAGAAGACTTTACATTTATGTAAAAAAAATATTCAAGTATGGTTATACGTTAATAAATATCTTATGATAAGTATTGGGCTGGCCTCATCCTGCTGTATCGATGCGTCGTTGTTAATAATGGTAGCTCAAGCTTTTGATTATAAGCTTTTTAATTTATATTATATTGTTACATTGCCTTTACTCAGTAACACCATCCACAACATCGCGGCGCGGAATTCGAGTTACGCTAAATGGTTCTTTGTTAATCGGCATCATTTCCACTACTTGTATGGGTGGTTCTTCACCAGGCTGTAAAGGTTCTTCGCCAACTAGTTTAGCCAAATTACTTTGTGCCCAACGACCGCCTCGGCCATTGATTGTTTTATCCTCACAAACACATAAAAACAGTGTATCAACCACCATCTGCAAAGAAAATACATTTGAAGCATGCTTGATTTTTAACTACACTGAATGATTATTGTGTTATTCTATGATTATAGACTTGAGTACAATTCATCTTAGAGGGAATCCAGAAAGCAAAATCAAATCAGTGAGTGAAAATTACCGAATGGAGAAAAACAAAATAGAAGAAGTTGTGAAGGGGTGAAGAGGAGTGGTGATGAGCGGCGTGGATAGAAGTTGTTGTTGTTGTAGCGATTAGGTTACTCCCCGAAGGCTTTGGGGAGTGTTATCGATGTGATGGTCCTTTGTCGGATACAGATCCGATGCGCTCCGGTAACACAGCACCATTAAGGTGCTGGCCCGACCATCTCGGGAACGATTTATATGGCCACATTGAACCTTCAGGCCATCCCTCCCTCCCCACCCCAAGTTCCATGAGGAGCTTGGGGTCGCCAGAGTCTCGTCTGTTAGTGAAACGGGATTCGCCGCTCGAAGGTGAGGTTGACAATTGGGTTGGAGAAGCTATATATTGCGCTACACAACCCCTTGAATCCCGCGTGGATAGAAGTCGAGATAAGTGGTGTGGAGTGGAGAGGGATGGAAAAAGCGGCATTTAAATAAAAACAACGAAAAGTAAAATAATGGACAGGAAAGTAGAGTAAAAGAAATAGAAGGGCTGGAATGGAAAATAAAAGCAAAGGAAAAAAGTAAGGAGAAGAACCTACAAAATGGGACATTTTCAGGAAAGCGAAGGAAACTAACTGAAAAATGAAGACGTGGTAAATTAAGGACCACATAGCCATGAAGATAATTTAATTTGATATACTGACTATCAACTAGCCTTTATCGATGCCTTATGCATGTTTTTACATAAAAAAAAAAATATGGAAGGTAAAGGTAAGGTAAGAACAAAAATTCGAAGGACGGGTCCCAAACCAAAAGCGGCCAAAAACGGACACAAAACCTGAACCGGAAGCAGGTCCTAATCCGGGACCAAAAAAAATTAAAAACATTATACATTAGGGTGGGTCGATTTGTAGGGACGAAAGTTAATCGATATCGCGCATCGATTTTTCGATAGGATTTGGGCTCAGGAAAAAAAGTTCCACTACGCATACCCAAAAAAATAATTTTCGAGGATGCGAAATTAATTTTTTTTTTACTTTTTTTTCGACTTGATTGAGGTTTTTTTCATGAACTACCAAAAAATTTTCATATGTACATATACCCGTCCGACCCAAAAATGTCCTCTAAAAACGTTGAAAATTTTACAATCAAATGAAAATTTTTTAGTAGTCATGAAAAAAACCTTAAAAATCAAAGTAAACAAAATGAAATTTCGCAGGCTCGAAAATTATTTTTTTGGGTATGCGTAGTGGAACTTTTTTTCTTGAGCCCAAATACTATGGAAAAATCGATAGCGCGATATCGGTTAATAAATCGACCCAGCCTAATATAATATGTGCGCGCCTTTTTCCTGCTGGTAAATGTTATTTTTTTTTTTTTTAATTTTTACTTACCTCAAAAAGTGTCAATACAATGTGCGCTATGAAAAATGAAAAAATTATAATTAAAATTACAGGTGCCATATAAAAGTTCAATCCAGGACGATCTTTCAGCATGAAGATGCCTATAAGACCACTTAATGCTGCAACAACAACTTTGCCAAGGAAAAGTATAAAGTCACCGACACTGTTGATGGTTGCCACTTGTAAAGCATTTGTGGCCATTGCATTCCAAGCCTAAAATTATGCAACACAAATTTTATTGCATTTTTGTAATAAAAATGTTAAAGTTTTCATTCTTACAATTCCTGCTGCGGGACAAAAGTTAATGGATTCAATGGCAACAACTGTATAAGCATTATGATTCAAGAATCTTATAAACTTTTCCAATAACCAAAATCCACATATGCAACATTTAAGACAGCAAGCAGCGCATTCAGAACCTTTGTCCTCGCCCTTTTTGAATCTAAAAAAAAAACTTATCTATTACAACTGATAACTTAGAGAAGTTCGGCCCAAAATCTCTTCGGAAGTTATCGCGCCTTACATTTATTTATTTTGTTAAAGATTATATTGTAGAATAAATTTTTTTCTGGATGTTGGACTAAACAAACTTTTTAAAGAGATGGATCCACAATCAACAAATAATTTCTCGGTTTTTCGAAGTTAGTTTCCTAATCATAGTCATAATTTTTTCATCAGCATCAAAAAAAAAATTTGATTGAGCTATGTTCGTCTGCCCGTCCGTCCGTTAGCACGATAACTTGAGTAAATATTGAGATATCTTCACCAAATTTGGTAAACGAGCTTATCTGGACCCAGAATAGATTGGTATTGAAAATGAGCGAAATCGGATGATAACCGCGCCCACTTCTTATATATATAACATTTTGTAAAACACAAAAAACCTGATTATTTAGTAAATAATACACCTAGAATGTTGAAATTTGACATGTGAACTGATATTGAGACTTGATAAAAATTTGAAAAAAATTTTAAAATGGGCGTGGCACCGCCCACTTGTGTTAAAATAAATTTTACAAATATTATTAATCATAAATCAAAAATCGTTAAACCTATCGTGACAAAATTCGGCAGAGAGGTTGCCTTTACTATAAGGAATGCTTTGAAGAAAAATTTACGAAATCGGTTAAGGACCACGCCCACTTTTATATAAAAGATTTTTTAAAGGGTCGTGGACGAATAAAATAAGCTATAACTTAGCAAAAAAAAAGTTTTGAATCAATGATATTTCACTTATCAAGTTTTATTGTAAGAGGAAATGGGGAGTCATTTTTTTTTTAAACGGGCGGTGCCACGTGTTATGTAGAAAAGTAATTTATCTGAGATGAAATGTGCAATTGAAGTTCACGCTGAGTATATAATGTTCGGGTTCACCCGAACTTAGACACCTCTACGTGTTTTGGATAAAAATGGGCATGTGTTCAGCCTCTTTTCCTTACTTAAATTGTACAATTTCAGATCTTCGAAAAAATTTTAGGTGATTAATCACAAATCCACAAAAAGAAGTGGGAGGCTCTGGAGATGGAAAACATTAATTCTTATGCGTTTTGATGCGCTGAATCCTAACCCCTTATCATAACTGCTCTAGCAGGTCACGGTGCTGCTCTCGCCACAAAAAAATGTCCAATAATTAGTGAAATTTGTCTGTTTTTTAAGGTTGACACTGCACCGCGATTCGTAATGTCGATACCGGTTGCGATTTTGGATTCAGCGTCAAACTGCATGAGAATACATGTATCGCATCACCGGATGCGCCTACTTATTTGATGTGGCAGTGTGTGTAACGTACATATCTTCAATTGAGTCATTTTCAAGAAAGTGGAAAAAATAACGTGCGTATTGCATTCAAAAAAAGTAGAACCGTGGTAAATGAAGAAGCTTTAAATCTCGAGGGTAATTTTTTGGACAAACTATCACCTCGCTTTTACCGATTTTCTTAAAAAGTGTAGTTACCTGTTTAACGAATATAAGCTTGAGAAAAAAGATGTATATACATACATATTTATTATAACAATGTAGCAGACCTGTTAAATAATGATTACTAATGGTAATGATTAGCCGTTCCATTGATTATTTTCTTTAAACGCCATTTAATGATTACTTGCCATTATTTTCTATTTTTAATGATTACCTTTCAATTGATTAAGAAAATAATAAAAAAATCAATAGTTTTTACGAATATTAAAAAAAAACTAAAAGTCATCAAAATTAATAAAAAAAAAAATAATCAATTACTAAATGAGTTACTAAAATGAGTGTAGCAAAATATGCACATGTGTGTATACTTACCGGAGAATATGTTTAGATCAACGCTCATATACCATTCGCCCTATATGTTGCATGCATATGTTCGCCTCGATAAGCGCTTACGATTTACTATTGCATCCTAAAATGTACTTGTATGTAGAAATTATCCCGTGCATGCAACAAACGAGAATTTTTCTTTCAACAAAGCGGAAAAATAATCAAAAAAAATCAAAAGTAGTCATTTTGATTACTTTATATTATTTTAGATTTTTTTTTTTCAATAATCGGAAAAAATCATGATTTTTTTTTTATTTTTTTCTAATGGTAATAATCATATATGTAATACTCCTATATTGCTAATAGAAAATGCTCGCAATATGTTTTGAATTCGAAATCACAACAAGACAGCCTATAAAATTTTTGTGATTGTAGCAGCATAAGTGTGAGAAGAAAAAATTTAAATTTAGGTATGTACATTCGATTACTGAATAAAAAAACAAAAACGTTTAAACAGCAATATATCGGCACTCTGATGTTTGGGAATGTACCTAGCCTTTTGTAGCAATATAGGAGTATTACATATATGGTAATAATGGTAGTAATTGCTTTTTTCGGAAAACAATTGAAATAATCATTGGCCATTAAAATCGGCATCTAATTATTTGATTACTAATACTAATTCAAATTTAACAGGACTGCAATGGAGGCAGATCACATTTACATTTTAGAATCTTTAAATAAAAAAATAAAAAAAGTATATTACGAACTTCCGAAACTAATATCCATATTTTGGATTCTATCTTCGAAAAACTGGGAAATTGCTTTTCAGCCCATGAATAAATCTCTTGAAGTAATTGGTTTGGCTCAATACCCAGCCGAGTGGTGTACAGTGTAATGATATTCGCTAAACTTATCCGCCCATGGATACTTACTTGGCATAAAGGTAAGTCAATATGAGACGTGGTATTTTGAAAATTGTTATCACAAGTGAACCCTTGGCTACAGTTCCCAAATGATATTTAATTAACTTTCCAATTGCATATGTGGTGGGTGTTGAAGTTGGTTTTTGGAAATACCAAAATGCTACCGCTGCAGCTAAGGCAAATTGTTGACATGCAAATATAAATTCAACCGTCCAAATAAGTCCAATTAGATAAATCCAAAACATGCCTCGTATTGCTTTAGCGTCGGCGTATTCTACGCGTAAAATAGCTGTAAATACCAAAAAATACATATGTAGTTATGTTTCAATTGCGTTCCAAGAAAATGAACCAGAGTTGGGGGATTTGCTAAGTGCTTTACAGATTAAATTACTCGCAATAATTACAAACAATTATAAAAAATAAAATAGTTTCACTCAAACAATTAAAAAACTACAAATAGTTATATAGCAGCAAGAAATAACAGTACCATCTTTATCATTGTTTACTATATAGTTTGGCAGCTTAAATTGAGGTTTTGTTGCGAATAGAGTGGAAGGCAGTGAAATAGGCAGTCGAATGACATATAATGAAGGAATGGTGTTTGAAGTTTTTTGAAAGTAAAAAAAAGAAATGATAAAAGCTTTAATATAAATAAAAATATTGTTTTAATAACAACAAAAACGCCTTATATATTCTATATACATAAATTCGTAAGGATTATCTCACTTTAAAATTTGGGCTAAATAAAGTTAAGGTTTTTTTGTGAAACTGAGTCGAGAACTGTGCGTGTGAATGTGCGAATTTTCACCGATCAGCTGTTAGTTGCGCTACTTGGTAAGATTTACAATGATCTTTATGTTCTTTATAAAGGGCCTGGCAAAGTTGACATAAGCTATGTTTTTTTACATCTACATATCTACGTTTACGCTTAAACTTTATATGGACTGCTAAGCGTTCAACTTTATCTACTCTTCTGAAATTGCTGCGCATAAAATTAGTACTCCCAAATTTCAATACGCATTATACTCACATGCAACTAAAATAGGTGTCTATTTTTCATCTCTACACTAATTCTATGTATCTCCTCTACAAATGATGTGTGTCCACTATTCATCGCAGCCGATTCAGCTATATGTTCTGTAGATAGTTGCCACTAAATGCGTCTCCTAAGCATTATCTAAGCGAGGATAATGTAAACGTATACGCGTGTAAAAGAACGCGGCTATAGTCATATCGACATAGTCATAACCATATTTTTACTTATCCATATCAATTGGCAAAATTAGGAACAAATTCCGCAAATAAAAAGTATTAAAATTCACCAATTGAAATATTTATAGGTTATATATTTGGCGAAAAAACAAAACCAATTGTTTGGTATGGTTATGGCTAGAATATTATGGTATGGCACTATTGACTAAAAACATTGATTTTCATATGGTTGGCTGGATCAGCTGTTTTATACGGATATGGATATGTCAACTTTGCTTGGGCTTTAAAGGGCCAATTAAACTTCCTTAACCCCAACGTCATAGTCGTAATCATATACATAACCATCTCCAATGTGATCGATTAATGGTGCCTTAACATAAAAATCGTCAAAAATTTCATAAAAATGAAGAAAACGCAAAAAATTACAAACATATTTCACAAAAAAAAAAGTCTCTTAGTCATAACGTATCCAAAACAATGAATAAAATCTACAAAAAGTTATTAAATTCACCAACTCAAATGTTTTTAGGTTATGGATATGGCGAGAAACCAAAAACCAAATGGTTGGCTATGATATGGTTATGGCTTTAGCGTTATGGTATGGCACCATAAATCTGGTTATTGATAAGTCACCATTAATTGGCCCTTAAGTTAGCATAATTGAGAAGCAGTGATTATATTGCAGTAGCAGTAGATGGACTTACGGCTGAATTCTGTAATTCAGTCTCATATCAAATCTCTAAATTTGAGATTTTCCTTTAGAGACAATTTTTGTGACTTGAGATGATTTCGGTATTCAGTAAACGAAAGTCACAAAAACATTTCACCATATCGACGAAATTCACCAAAATGACAATTTACTCATACATTGAACAAATAATATAGCACTGCCTTTTGTCAACGTAACGTTGGGTGGTATTCTGGCTGAGCTTGCTAAAACGCCGATCACAATTTTTATAGAAAATCCCAAAGTGTGTAGGTTCGAATCTCAGCGGCGCCACTTAGAGTTCGATGTTTTTTTTAAGTATTTTCTGTTTTTTAATTTTTTCTATGCTTATTTTAATTTTAGGAATAAAAAAAATATATTTAAAGCGCTTTTCGCAAATAATTTTCATACTTTTTCTGAAATTTTCACGTTTGTGATCTGCCCCGGCCCAGCTCACAAATTAGTGATTGCATTTGTGAGGCTGGAGACGCGAGACAGCTTACAGAATGGCAAATTGTCTCAAAAGAGATTTTCACCCCAATTAGTCTCTAATGGTGACTAGAGACGGCTTACTGAATTCAGCTATTAGTTCAAATTTGGAAAACTATAACCGAGGTTCGCCTCAGGACCGACAAGGCTATAGCTCTTTCGATCCACCTTGTAAATGTATACAAAAGGAATATGCCAACAACAATATATAGCTCTCGTACATGCAAACATTCAAAGTTATGTTCTGTACAATTGGTGATTTTGAGGTTAGGGCCGAACTGCGATGCGTTAGCCCAATCCCCCTGACGGACTCGGGTGCATTGCACTAAAATGTATGGGAATATGTAACATAGTCCCGTTTACTTGTTAACCACCGAAAGTATGAAAATATTTTGCAGACGGCAACTGGAAAAATTTGTACAACAACAAGACGTTGCTTTGCTCGTCTGTTTGCCAACCGATCGATCATCGCAGGACAGTGAACCTGGTAAAAATGGTACATTTCCGTTAATCACTATGCAACGTTGCTCGAAATACACTTACTTACTTACTTAATTGGCGCTTAACCGTCTAAACGGTTATGACCGTCCAACAAGGCGCGCCAGTCGCTCCTTCGCTCCGCCAACCGGCGCCAATTGGTCACACCAAGGGAGTTTAAATCGTTTTCCACCTGGTCCTTCAAAAGAAGTGGCGGCCGCCCTCTACCTCTGCTTCCATAGGCGGGTTCCGATAGAAACACTTTCTTGGCCGGAGCATCATCTTTCATTCGCATAACATGGCCTAGCCAGCGCAGCCGCTGCATTTTAATTCGCTGGACTATGTTGATGTCTGCGTATAGCTCGTACAGCTCATCATTAAATCTTCTTCGGTACTCGCCATCGCCAACGCGTAGAGGTCCATAAATCTTTCGAAGAACTTTTCTCTCGAACACTCCCAAAGCCGCTTCATCTGCTGTTGTCATGGTCCATGCTTCTGCCCCATATAGCAGGACAGGTACGATAAGTGACTTGTAGAGTATGATTTTCGTTCGCCGAGAGAGGACTTTACTTTTCAATTGCCTACCTAGTCCAAAGTAGCATTTATTGGCAAGATTGATTCTTCGCTGGATTTCAGTGCTGATGTTGTTGCTAGTGTTGATGCTGGTTCCCAAATAAACGAAGTCTTTTTCGAAATTATGGCTGCCAACAGTGCGTGGTTGCCAAGGCGCATATGCGCTGACTCTTTGCTCGATGACAGCAGGTACTTCGTTTTGTCCTCATTCACCATCAAACCCAGCTCGAAATACACGTAGAGCATAAAAGTTCTAGACAGTATTCCGGACGTGCTAAAATATCTTAGGAAATAACAGTTATGTGTATCTTAGGAAAAATGTTAATAACGCGTCATCAGGACGGTCATGGTCACATCTGTACGATTATACCTTTAAGGCTCGTTTTTTCAGTAGTTGGTTAAGCAAGCTTAAGCTAAGTTTGCTTAAACTCTAGTCAATTTTAAACTCCAGTTAAACTACTCAGCAGTTTCTCAGTCACAGTTTAAGGCCGTCTTTGAGGTTGACTTTTTTGTGCGGCAACATTGGTTTTTTTATTATCTAGATAATTTGTAGATATGGCAACAGCTGGATTTTGCTTACCCAACAAACATGAAAAAAGAAATTCTCCAGCGAAATAAATGTATATCTAGTTCCGGAGGTGATATCCAACATCATTATTTATTTTTAAACCAGACAGTTCTCGAGTCGATATCCAACTTCGTTCTCGAATCACTACCAACCTATGAGAAATTTTGTAAATTTAAGAGTTTTCGAGTTGATCTCCAACGTCATTAATATTTTTCAATTTTTATCCAATTTTCGAGAGATTTTAAGAAATAATATCCAAGGTGGTACCACCACAACCAACAGCTGTTTGTTGTGAGGAATAAACACCCCCCAGAGGGTTAAGGGGTTAGAATATACCCGCGGTAGGTATGCCTGTCGTAAGAGGCGGCTAAAATACCAGATTCAAGGGGTTGTGTAGCGCAAACTTTCAGGTTGCCAGCGCAATATATAGCTTCTCCAAACACAATTGTCAACCTCACCTTCGAGCGGCGAACCCCGTTACACTAACAGACGAGGCTCTGGCGACCCCAAGCTCCTCATGGAACTTGGAGGTGGGAGGGAGGGATGGCCTGAAGGTTTAATGTGGCCATATAAATCGTTCCCGAGATGGTCAGGCTAGCACCTTAATGGAGCTGTGTTACCGGAGCGTACCGGATCTGTATCCGGCAAAGGACCATCACATCGATAACACCCCCAAAGACTTCGGGGAGCAACCTTATCACTACAACAATAACAACAAGGAAAAAACCCCTGGTTGATAGCAGAAATGCAGCGTAATTAATCAAAGATAAATTATATATATTTTATTTTCGTGAAAATACTGTAGTTTGGAATTTTACATTTGGGTCCAGTTAGGGAATCACAAGTTGTTAACTAAATTTTTTCAAATTAAGTAATAGAATTTTTCAGTTTATAACAAATTCCCTCTTTTGCTGAGTACGAGTTGAGCCACTGTTTCGAAAAAACTCTTGAGATTTTAGAAGTATGCCTAGTTATCAACATGAGCTCTAATGGCACTCAAGCCCAAATGCTTGTTGGGTATTTTCGACGCCTTTTCGAACAAACTCAAATAACTGATGGGTTAACTAGAGTATAACCCTGCCAGATCGGCCGCTTAAGCTCAGGTTAAACTTCAGTTAAAGTAGACTGAAAAACTGCAGAATAAGTTTAAGAGTAGTTTAACTGACAAACTGAGGTGAACTTGTACTGAAAAACCGGGCCTAAATCTCCTCAAAGCCTTTTCTCCCGAGAGTGGGGTTTGAACACGCACTCCTACGTTGATCAATCTGTTTACAAACAGACTCGACGAAAGCAAGGTCTTATTACTGTACAGCTTTTTCCCCCATTGCCTTCTGCTGCATAAATTGCATTTTTATTTGCATGTTCTCTACGAACAGGTTTTAAGCACTGTGCTTTTTCTTAAAGCACTATAACTTACCAATAAGGTTGTGTTCCGTGAAATCGCTAATTCTCAACATTTTTATGAGCGAACGCGCGACGTTGCCACTGTTGCCCGAATTTCGCCAAAAAATCTGTTTCTAGGTCCAACAAGTAACACTGGGGGGCTTCATGGTACACCAAAACTTTTTATGGCAAAAATTCACATCAAGGGCTTGCCAAGAGTCGAGAGGCGACCCTAAGTCATCAATACTAATATGTTCATATTTTCCCAGCCCTGATATGGGAAAATGTTTTTTCCCACGCATACATTTACATAAAATTAAAAATATACACTCATGGACAAAATAATAGGTGTACACAGCTTTGGTTCTATATCATTACAAGATTTTACAAATGAAAACAAATTTTGTATGGTAATATTAATAACTTAAGTTGCTTATACTAAATATATGAAACTTATTATAATTCATCCATTTCAAAGAAAAATGTATTATAATAAAAAAAATGTAATTCTGTATTCAGTCTCATATCAAATCTCTAAATTTGAGATTTTCCTTTAGAGACAATTTTTGTGACTTGAGATGATTTCGGTATTCAGTAAACGAAAGTCACAAAAACATTTCACCATATCGACGAAATTCACCAAAATGACAATTTACTCATACATTGAACAAATAATATAGCACTGCCTTTTGTCAACGTAACGTTGGGTGGTATTCTGGCTGAGCTTGCTAAAACGCCGATCACAATTTTTATAGAAAATCCCAAAGTGTGTAGGTTCGAATCTCAGCGGCGCCACTTAGAGTTCGATGTTTTTTTTAAGTATTTTCTGTTTTTTAATTTTTTCTATGCTTATTTTAATTTTAGGAATAAAAAAAATATATTTAAAGCGCTTTTCGCAAATAATTTTCATACTTTTTCTGAAATTTTCACGTTTGTGATCTGCCCCGGCCCAGCTCACAAATTAGTGATTGCATTTGTGAGGCTGGAGACGCGAGACAGCTTACAGAATGGCAAATTGTCTCAAAAGAGATTTTCACCCCAATTAGTCTCTAATGGTGACTAGAGACGGCTTACTGAATTCAGCTATTAGTTCAAATTTGGAAAACTATAACCGAGGTTCGCCTCAGGACCGACAAGGCTATAGCTGTTTCGATCCACCTTGTAAATGTATACAAAAGGAATATGCCAACAACAATATATAGCTCTCGTACATGCAAACATTCAAAGTTATGTTCTGTACAATTGGTGATTTTGAGGTTAGGGCCGAACTGCGATGCGTTAGCCCAATCCCCCTGACGGACTCGGGTGCATTGCACTAAAATGTATGGGAATATGTAACATAGTCCCGTTTACTTGTTAACCACCGAAAGTATGAAAATATTTTGCAGAAGGCAACTGGAAAAATTTGTACAACAACAAGACGTTGCTTTGCTCGTCTGTTTGCCAACCGATCGATCATCGCAGGACAGTGAACCTGGTAAAAATGGTACATTTCCGTTAATCACTATGCAACGTTGCTCGAAATACACTTACTTACTTACTTAATTGGCGCTTAACCGTCTAAACGGTTATGACCGTCCAACAAGGCGCGCCAGTCGCTCCTTCGCTCCGCCAACCGGCGCCAATTGGTCACACCAAGGGAGTTTAAATCGTTTTCCACCTGGTCCTTCCAAAGGAGTGGCGGCCGCCCTCTACCTCTGCTTCCATAGGCGGGTTCCGATAGAAACACTTTCTTGGCCGGAGCATCATCTTTCATTCGCATAACATGGCCTAGCCAGCGCAGCCGCTGCATTTTAATTCGCTGGACTATGTTGATGTCTGCGTATAGCTCGTACAGCTCATCATTAAATCTTCTTCGGTACTCGCCATCGCCAACGCGTAGAGGTCCATAAATCTTTCGAAGAACTTTTCTCTCGAACACTCCCAAAGCCGCTTCATCTGCTGTTGTCATGGTCCATGCTTCTGCCCCATATAGCAGGACAGGTACGATAAGTGACTTGTAGAGTATGATTTTCGTTCGCCGAGAGAGGACTTTACTTTTCAATTGCCTACCTAGTCCAAAGTAGCATTTATTGGCAAGATTGATTCTTCGCTGGATTTCAGTGCTGATGTTGTTGCTAGTGTTGATGCTGGTTCCCAAATAAACGAAGTCTTACTTTTTCGAAATTATGGCTGCCAACAGTGCGTGGTTGCCAAGGCGCATATGCGCTGACTCTTTGCTCGATGACAGCAGGTACTTCGTTTTGTCCTCATTCACCATCAAACCCAGCTCGAAATACACGTAGAGCATAAAAGTTCTAGACAGTATTCCGGACGTGCTAAAATATCTTAGGAAATAACAGTTATGTGTATCTTAGGAAAAATGTTAATAACGCGTCATCAGGACGGTCATGGTCACATCTGTACGATTATACCTTTAAGGCCCGTTTTTTCAGTAGTTGGTTAAGCAAGCTTAAGCTAAGTTTGCTTAAACTCTAGTCAATTTTAAACTCCAGTTAAACTACTCAGCAGTTTCTCAGTCACAGTTTAAGGCCGTCTTTGAGGTTGACTTTTTTGTGCGGCAACATTGGTTTTTTTATTATCTAGATAATTTGTAGATATGGCAACAGCTGGATTTTGCTTACCCAACAAACATGAAAAAAGAAATTCTCCAGCGAAATAAATGTATATCTAGTTCCGGAGGTGATATCCAACATCATTATTTATTTTTAAACCAGACAGTTCTCGAGTCGATATCCAACTTCGTTCTCGAATCACTACCAACCTATGAGAAATTTTGTAAATTTAAGAGTTTTCGAGTTGATCTCCAACGTCATTAATATTTTTCAATTTTTATCCAATTTTCGAGAGATTTTAAGAAATAATATCCAAGGTGGTACCACCACAACCAACAGCTGTTTGTTGTGAGGAATAAACACCCCCCAGAGGGTTAAGGGGTTAGAATATACCCGCGGTAGGTATGCCTGTCGTAAGAGGCGGCTAAAATACCAGATTCAAGGGGTTGTGTAGCGCAAACTTTCAGGTTGCCAGCGCAATATATAGCTTCTCCAAACACAATTGTCAACCTCACCTTCGAGCGGCGAACCCCGTTACACTAACAGACGAGGCTCTGGCGACCCCAAGCTCCTCATGGAACTTGGAGGTGGGAGGGAGGGATGGCCTGAAGGTTTAATGTGGCCATATAAATCGTTCCCGAGATGGTCAGGCTAGCACCTTAATGGAGCTGTGTTACCGGAGCGTACCGGATCTGTATCCGGCAAAGGACCATCACATCGATAACACCCCCAAAGACTTCGGGGAGCAACCTTATCACTACAACAATAACAACAAGGAAAAAACCCCTGGTTGATAGCAGAAATGCAGCGTAATTAATCAAAGATAAATTATATATATTTTATTTTCGTGAAAATACTGTAGTTTGGAATTTTACATTTGGGTCCAGTTAGGGAATCACAAGTTGTTAACTAAATTTTTTCAAATTAAGTAATAGAATTTTTCAGTTTATAACAAATTCCCTCTTTTGCTGAGTACGAGTTGAGCCACTGTTTCGAAAAAACTCTTGAGATTTTAGAAGTATGCCTAGTTATCAACATGAGCTCTAATGGCACTCAAGCCCAAATGCTTGTTGGGTATTTTCGACGCCTTTTCGAACAAACTCAAATAACTGATGGGTTAACTAGAGTATAACCCTGCCAGATCGGCCGCTTAAGCTCAGGTTAAACTTCAGTTAAAGTAGACTGAAAAACTGCAGAATAAGTTTAAGAGTAGTTTAACTGACAAACTGAGGTGAACTTGTACTGAAAAACCGGGCCTAAATCTCCTCAAAGCCTTTTCTCCCGAGAGTGGGGTTTGAACACGCACTCCTACGTTGATCAATCTGTTTACAAACAGACTCGACGAAAGCAAGGTCTTATTACTGTACAGCTTTTTCCCCCATTGCCTTCTGCTGCATAAATTGCATTTTTATTTGCATGTTCTCTACGAACAGGTTTTAAGCACTGTGCTTTTTCTTAAAGCACTATAACTTACCAATAAGGTTGTGTTCCGTGAAATCGCTAATTCTCAACATTTTTATGAGCGAACGCGCGACGTTGCCACTGTTGCCCGAATTTCGCCAAAAAATCTGTTTCTAGGTCCAACAAGTAACACTGGGGGGCTTCATGGTACACCAAAACTTTTTATGGCAAAAATTCACATCAAGGGCTTGCCAAGAGTTGAGAGGCGACCCTAAGTCATCAATACTAATATGTTCATATTTTCCCAGCCCTGATATGGGAAAATGTTTTTTCCCACGCATACATTTACATAAAATTAAAAATATACACTCATGGACAAAATAATAGGTGTACACAGCTTTGGTTCTATATCATTACAAGATTTTACAAATGAAAACAAATTTTGTATGGTAATATTAATAACTTAAGTTGCTTATACTAAATATATGAAACTTATTATAATTCATCCATTTCAAAGAAAAATGTATTATAATAAAAAAAATGTCGTTGGTTTTTGTAATATGTAAAACACCCCACTCAGATTGAGTTATCGCCAAGATAACGATACAAAACATACATTACGGTTGGTATCTGAGTGGTTCAGAAATGGAATTGTCACATGTATGCAATGGCCAAGTCAATCCGCTGACCTCAACCCCATTGAGAACTTGTGGAGTGGCCTTAGGAAAAGATTGGCGTCCTTTTCATTTCAAAACAAGCGAATTATTTTGACAGAAGACGAAAGATTGGGATGGGATAGCCCCATTGGAAACCTGCCAAAAATTATTCAAAGCCATGCCCAATAGAATAGGCAAAGTTATACAAAACATGGAGGAGATATCGGTGATTAAGAAAACAGTGGAGTAAGGAATTATATTGCAATGGTGTACTTTGATTTTTAAGAAAAGTTTCATACACATATTATTTTGACCAACGACATTTTTTATTATAATACAGTTTTCTTTGAAAAAGATGAATTATAATAATTTTCATATATTTAGTATAAGTCACTAAAGTTATTAATATTACCATACAAAAATTGTTTTCATTCGTAAAATCTTGTAATGATATAGAACCAAAGCTGTGTACACCTATTACTTTGTCCATGAGTGTACATACATACAAATATACATATGTTTATATTATAAAAGTAAAAAAAATGAAACCACAAATAGCAAACTTACATTTTTAGCACAATTTTTAAATAGAAATCGCAAGACAAAATGTTAGTAAGACAAAATCAAAGACAATCGGATTAGAACGGAAACACAAAAACCACTACTACATGTTATGTTAGACCGACAAATTATATATATATATATATATATATATATTATTGACAATTCAAATTATTCATACATCCCACCCTCCCCTCGCCCTTCACCAACAACATCTTCCAAAAACTTACTTTTCAAACTAACTTCTGAGGTATTTTTCGGTGGTGCAATATCCGTCAAAACCGGCTGCTGATGAGCTGCTGTATTATCAAATGGCGCTATTGGACTTTGGCCTGGTGCACTCGCTGTTGCAATACATATAACTACAAATACCCAAAATGAAAGAAAGATTGCCAATACAGCAAAGGAGAGTAGTGGAGCAATTAATAGTCCAGGTAAGTTCAACATACAAATGCCAGCCTCTTCAAACAGTGCCGATAGTCCAGAAAGTTTATTCTTCAAGAAATAAATGATGACCACTAAGACAATCTATGAAATGAAATTAAATACAATATTACTTGATATGTGTGAATATACTACACCTTTTCCAGTTTAGGTTCAGAAAATTACAATTCAAGTTAAGAATTTCAAATTTAAATTCAGAAATTTACAATTCAAGTTCAGAAATTCCATTTTAAATTCAGAAATTTACAATTCATATTCAGAAAGTTACAATTAAAGTTCAAAAATTCCAATTTAAGTTCAGAAACTTACAACTCAAGTTCAGAAAAATACATTTCAAGTTCAGAAAATTACAATTCAAGTTCAGAAAATTACGATTCAAGTTCAGAAAATTTAAATTCAAGTTCAGAAAGTTTGTCAGGATTTTTTCTTTCATGCATTGAGTAGTATGACAGCAGATCAAGTCTTCCTCCACCTGCCTCTCGCAACTCTGTGGAGGTCTCCCCCTTACACTGCTTCCAAACTGCGGTGTCGACTGAAGTACTTTCATGGCCAGAACGTCCGCTTGCACTTGTTGTAAAGAGTTTTATCCTCCGTTTGATTTCTTAGCTCGGGATGTATACGCCTTGGAGAAAACTAGGGGTAGAGTATATCCAAGCCACCATTGTCAACGAAGCATCAACACTCCCGCAAATAACATATAAGTATTTTACGTATTATGAATTGGAATAACTTTTGAAAAATAACACCCTGCTTATAATCTTCTTAATTTGAATTGTAATTTTCTGAACTTGAAATGCAATTTTCTGAACTTGAATTATAATTTTCTGAACTTGAAATGAAAATTCTGAAATTGAATGGTAATTTTCTGAACTTTAATTGTAACTTTCTGAATTTAAATTGGAATTTCTGAACTTGAATTGTAATTTTCTGAACTTGAATTGGAAAATCTGAACTTGAGTTGCAAATTTCTGAACTTGAATTGTAAATTTCTGAATTTAAATTGGAAATTCTAAACTTTAATTGTAATTTTCTGAACTTGAATTGCAATTTTCTGAACTTGAGTTGTAAATTTCTGAACTTAAACTGGAAAAGGTGTAGTGGAATTCACAAGGTTTCTATTTGTCGTATGTGTTATTTTTTAACAATTTTTTTTTCGTAACCATGAAAGCAACGGAACTCTTAAGGTACTCACCAAGGTAATAGTGGCTAAAATGGCAAGTATATAAACAGCATTTTCATTTCTGATAAATTCCTCCAACATCGAATATTGTACGTTCCCTTTTGATTTATTTCGTATACTGTAATATGCGTACCAAAGAGCAGCTGTTAATGCTGTACTAGCCACAATAACCATGACGCAGATAAGCCAAGATATAATGCGTGACATCCAATGCATTAGTATTACCAAAGCAATTGAGATTACTAAGAAAAAAAAAGAGAAAAGGTTATGATATATTGCATTGTATCATACTCGGCTGGATATTGCACCAAAGCAATATCTTCGGGTCTGGACGATATGTCGAAAATTAAAATGTCGAAAAAAAAATCTAAATAATGTAATTAATGATTCGCCCGAACTTTTTACGTCATTAATTACATTATTTGGATATTTGGTTTTAATTGTTATGTATGAATGTAGAAGAATTTTTGAGCTCGGTAGCAATAATCCTAAGACGGAAAGTAAACATTTTTCTTCTGTCGAAAGATGTTCACAAGAAACTAAAAAATAATATCCAGCTAATTTTGAATCTGAGCCCGATCAACGGGTTTTCCCTTTATGCATAGGTGGTATTCGACCCCGCTTTAAACAAACTACCCGGTTGGGTCCAGCACCGGCTACGCTATCCATAGTATTTCTGCAGAAAAGCCTTTTTGCATTATTGTTTTTGTTTACAACCAATTTATGAAAAATACACAAAAAACATGAAAATGTGCAACTGTATTTTCAAATACATGTCATTCCGAGTAAAAAAATAATTAAAAAAAAATTAAGTTAAACGGTTTTATTGAAAAGAATATTACATTAAGTAATAACAATACTAAAAGCTAGAAAATAATTAGGTAGATCCTAGGTACTAGTCATCACACTCCTCATAAATCTAGGACGTTTATCAGAAAAATAAATAAAACCGGTGGGCGCGTGAAATCTTTAAAAATGTGAGGCGCATCATAACCTCATTAAAGTTCATTTGTCTTACTTAAGCATGTATGAAAATATCATTTATAAAGATACTAGCAGACCCGGTAGACGTTTTTCTGCCCTAAATTTGGTTTTTCTGCATCATTTCAATAAGCTTTTTCCGCCTAGCTCTGCCCTCGCCCCTCTACACTTTTTCCTAATCTTTGTATTCACCCCTCCCACTGTATTTTTCGCTTCATCTATCTCCATCTTCGTCTCATTCTATCTCTTTATCAGTCTGCTTCTCCTTCTCTCTTTTCTCTTCTCTCAAGTTTTTCTCATTCTTCTTCATATCTTATTGCCAGTCCCAGAGGGTGGTATGTATTTTGTTCCAGTCCCATTCCAAGTCTCAGTCCCAGTCCCACTCCGAGTCTCAGTCTCAGTCTCAGCTCCAGTCCTAGTCCTAATCCCAGTCCGTCTCTGGTCTACTTCCCGGAAAAAAGCGTCGTAAATACTAATATAGGCCTACTTATATACCAAATTTCAGGCAAATCGAATAGGACGTATGTAAATAGATATGTGGGTATTATTAAATCATGTCTTTATTTCGGCTTCGCATGCATATATATCAGTTTTGCCAGGTTGATGCGACTAAATCGAATATCACAATGGAAATTACTTTAAAGCTCTCAGCAACAGCTTTCATTTGATATCTATAATACACACATATTCTAGACGTATCCGGTTCCATGTTTTGGCCTATATCTCGAAACCCTAATCACCGAGCGGCATAAAACTTACACTGTACTAAAGCACACATCAACAGCTTCAATTTGATATCCATAATGTAAAAACACATTCTAGTGTTTCTGATCCACGTTTTGGCATATATCTCGAGACCCTAGTCACCCAGCGGTATACAACTTACTCTGTACTAAAGCAAACATCAACAGTTCTAATTTGATACCCATAATGTTAAAACACATTTTAGGTGTATACGGGGCCATGTTTTGGCCTATATCTCGAGACCCTAGTCACCCAGAGTGTAAAACTTACTCTGTACTAAAGCATACAGCAACAGCTTCAATTTGATATCCATAATGTAAAAACACATCCTAGTGTTACCCTGATCCACGTTTTGGCCTATATCTCGAGACCCTAGTCACCAATAGGTATGAAAACTACCCTGTACTAAAGCACTCATCAACAGCTTCAATTTGATACCCATAACGTAAAAACACTATATAGGCGTTCACGGTCCCACGTTTTGGTCTATATCTCGATACCCTAGTCACCCAGGGGTATGGAAATTATCCTCTACTAAAGCACCCATCACCAGCTTTCATTTGTTATCCATATTCTATAAACACATTCCAGGGGTACCCGGGTCCACGTTTTGGCCAATATCTCGAGACCCTAGTCACCCAGGGGTATGAAAATCACCCTCTACTAAAGCACTCATCAACAGCTTTCATTTGATACCCATATTCTATAACACATTCTAGGGGTACCCGGGTCCACATTTTGGCCTATATCTCGAGACTCTAGTCACCTAGGTGTATGAGAATTACCCTCTCCTAAAGCACTCATCACCAGCTTTCATTTGATTTCCATATTCTATAAACACATTCTAGGGGTACCCGGGTCTTCGTTTTGGCCTATATCTCGAGACCCTGTGCGTCGATCCTGAATTTTCTTTGCTATAAACCTCACGGAGCCCGAGACCTTTCCAACGATTGCAAAACATTGGAAATCGGGCGTTCTGGAGTTATAGCGTCAGGAAGTAAAACCCGACTTATTTTTATATTATAGATGTGATTGAATATACCATTTTAACTGGTTGTAGTACATAAGTTTGATGGTGAATGAGGACAAAACGAAGTACCTGCTGTCATCGAGCAAAGAGTCAGCGCAAATGCGCCTTGGCAACCACGCTACTGTTGGCAGCCATAATTTCGAAATAGTAAAAGACTTCGTTTATTTGGGAACCAGCATCAACACTAGCAACAACATCAGCACTGAAATCCAGCGAAGAATCAATCTTGCCAATAAATGCTACTTTTGACTAGGTAGGAAAAGTAAAGTCCTCTCTCGGCGAACGAAAATCATACTCTACGAGTCACTTATCGTACCCGTCCTGCTATATGGGGCAGAAGCATGGACCATGACAACAGCAGATGAAGCGGCTTTGGGAGTGTTCGAGAGAAAAGTTCTTCGAAAGATTTATGGACCTCTATGGCGATGGCGAGTACCGAAGAAGATTTAATGATGAGCTGTACGAGCTATACGCAGACATCAACATAGTCCAGCAAATTAAAACGCAGCGGCTGCGCTGGCTAGGCCATGTTATGCAAATGAAAGATGATGCTCCGGCCAAGAAAGTGTTTCTATCGGAACCCGCCTATGGAAGCAGAGGTAGAGGGCGGCCCCCACTCCATTGGAAGGACCAGGTGGAAAACGATTTAAACTCCCTTGGTGTGACCAATTGGCGCCGGTTGGCGGAGCGAAGGAGCCATAACCGTTTAGACGGTTAAGCGCCAATTAAGTAAGTAAGTAAGTACATAAGAATGTAATCTCTTAACCTGAAGGCGGGTTCCCAATTGGTCTATATCTCGAGTCCTTAGTTACCCAGCGAAAAGAAAAACCCTCTTTTCATTATCATTTATCAACAACTTAAAATGGATACTCATGTAGTTCAAACACGTCCTAAAGTTATCCGGGTCTACGTTTTGGTCTATATCTCGAGACCCTAGTCACGGAGCGGCATGAAAAATACTCTATATACTATATAGCATTCATCAGTAGCTTCCATTTGATACCCATGTTGTACAAACACATCCTAGGGTTACCCGGGTCCACGCTTTGGCCTCTATCTCGAGATCCTGGTATCCGATTCTTAAAATTTCAAAACACAAACCATCTACTGAATAGTCAGAACAAAGCATAAAAATTTGGTTTGGATAGGTAAGCCCGTTCTTGAGTTATAAAATCACAACGAAAAATGGCATTAATTTTTATATATGTGGTATTCCATCCCATTTCGACCAATTTTGAACCCGACCCCTTTAGAATTGGCTGAAAGTTTCAAAAAAAGTTATGAATTTTTAAAAAAACACCGTTTTTGTTTTCAAAATGTTATAACTTTTTCAAAAATTGACCGTTTGGGATCTTTTTTTTTAAAAAAATTTGTCTTTAAATGTACTTTTCGGAAAAAATACAAAAAAATTGTTAAAGTTTTTTTTTTTGTAATTTTTCAGTTTTTCGAGATTTTTCGAATTTCGCCATTTTTTTTCTCATAAAAAACTTCAATTAATTCTGCAATCAAACTAAATCCCGGAGTGGGCCGATTTTTTTTTTAATTGAAAAAAAAAACTTTAAAAATTTTTTTGTATTTTTTCCGAAAAGTACATTTAAAAACAAATTTAAAAAAAAAAGATCCCAAACGGTCAATTTTTGAAAAAGTTATAGCATTTTGAAAACAAAAACGGTGTCCAACTCAAAATAAGTTATGAATTTAAAAAAAAAAACGGTGTTTTTTGAAAATGCTATAACTTTTTTTTTTTATTTTTCTGATAAACGCCCTAGATTTATGAGGAGTGTGATGACTAGTACCTAGGATCCTCCTAATTATTTTCTGGCTTTTAGTATTATTATTACTTAATGTAAGTTTTCAATAAAACCGTTTAACTTAAAATTTTTATACTCAGCGTGCTTTGCACACAGAGTATATTAACTTTGATTGGATAACGGTTGGTTACAGGTATAAAGAAATCGAGATAGATATAGACTTCCATATATATATCAAAATATTCAGCGTCGAAAAACAATTTGATTGAGCCATGTCTGTCCATCCGTCTGTCCGTTAACACGATAACTTGAGTAAATATTGAGATACATATCTTCACCAAATTTGGTACACGAGCTTATCTGGACCCAGAATAGATTGGTATTGAAAATGAGCGAAATCGGATGATAACCACGCCCACTTTTTATATATATAACATTTTGTATAGAACACAAAAAACCTGATTATTTAGTAAATAATACACCTAGAATGTTGAAATTTGAAATGTGGACTGATATTGACACTCTTGATAAAAATTTGGAAAACAATTTTGAAATGGGCGTGGCACCGCCCACTTGTGATAAAATCAATTTTACAAATATTATTAATCATAAATCAAAAATCGTTAAACCTATCGTAACAAAATTCGGCAGAGAGGTTGCCTTTACTATAAGGAATGCTTTGAAGAAAAATTAACGAAATCGGTTAAGGACCACGCCCACTTTTTTATAAAAGATTTTTAAAAGGGTCGTGGACGAATAAAATAAGCTATATCTTCGTAAAAAAGAGCTTCATATCAATGGTATTTCATTTCCCAAGTGGATTTATAACAATAAATAAGAAAAACTTCAATAAAAACCGCCCTTTTTATGACTAAGCAATTTTCTATGTTTCGGAAGCGATAACTCGAAGAAAAATTAACGGATCGTAATAAAATTGGGTACACAAATTTTCCTTATAGCAGAAAATATTTCTAGTAAAAATGGACGGGATCGGTTAAAGACCACGGCAACTTAGACATAGAACATGTTTAAAAGGGTTGTAGACTAGAATAATAAGCTATAACTTAGCAAAAAATAGTTTTGAATCAATTTTCATTGTAAGTTTTATTGTAAGAGCAAATGGGGAGACATTTTTTTTAACGGGCGGTGCCACGTGTTATGTAGAAATGTAATTTATCTGAAATGAAATGTACAATTGAAGCTCACGCTGAGTATATAACATTCGGTTACACCCGAACTTAGACACCTTTACTTGTTTTTACTTGAATTTCACTAACAGTGTTTAAGCTTATGTGCTCCAAAGTATTCTGACGTCACTTCTACCGGGACTCGAATTTTTTACTTAAATTTCCCTGACAAAGTTTGAACTTATGTGCTCAAAAGTATTTTGATATCACGTCTACTGGACTGTATGTAATATTTGTTCAGTGAGCCAAATAGATCTCGATACTTGCGCCACCTGGCGGCGATCTTTTCATAGGTTGCTTCCTATTCATGTATGTAATATGTGTTCCAAATATGAGCCAAATCGGGCCTCAAATACGATTTTTTTGAATATCTCGATCCTTTTACCACCTGGCGGCGATTTTTTCATAGGTCGCTTTTTATTCATGTATGTAATATGTGTTCCAAATATGAGCCAAATCAGACCACAAATAAGATTTTTTTGAATATCTCGATCCTTGTACCACCTGGCGGAGTTTTTACTTTTTATTGCATTTTCATTGAGTTCTGAACTATATTCCAAGCTTCAAGCTTGTAGCTTATCGGGAAGTTACTTAACCTTCAATTAGAAAATTCGTTAACAACGCTACACAGAGTTAAGCTAAATAAAACCGTTTAAAAAATATACCAGGCATGCACATTTTTTTCGACATTTCTCTATATTTCTTGGGCTTTTTTTAATTCAGGAAAATATTTTTTCGACATTTTATTTGTAGTATTCGGAACCGTACCTACATTATTGTTCGAAGAAATCATGGTCAATTATATGCTTGACTCATCTCATCAGCTGATTTAATTTTTTTCTTGGTATAGGTGGTAAATATTTTATAAAAAAATTTGTTTCACATCACTTTAAGTTATTTTTTTAGTAAATTCATCTAATTTAGCGACTTTATTTTTCCGCAACACATAAGAATTGCAAAGTTTTATGTTTTCTCTCCATTCCATTCGCCTAACACCAACACGCAGATTTTGACAATCTGAACAAAGAGATGATATTTTCGATATTTTGAAAAATTTTAAATTTCGATATTTCTATTTCGACATTTTTATTTTTGGCCTTTCGTTCAGATCCCATTTTTTTGTAGAAATTAATTCATTAGCAAAAAGTAATTTTCAAAGTTTGCCTTCAAAACATATATCGTACGTTTAATTGTAAATTGATTCAACTCGAAATTTTTTCTATTTTAGATTTTATAATACACCAACATAACCAACTGATGAGATTATGCTGGTATTTATAGAATACTCAAAAATACGAAAATAGGGGACATAGATGCCTTTGAGTCTCATTTTTATAATGGAACTCTATGAAAAAATAAAACTTCTTTTGCGTTTTCTCAACTAAATTAAATTTTGAATCAAATTTTATATTGGAAACCATGGAAACAACTCTAATCTTAAAATTTCACATGAATACGACACTCTTGTAAATCGCCCAATTATTTTTAAAAATTAAAAAAGAAAAAATGTGGGTGCCGTCTGCCTTCTTTTCGTATTTGCATAGCATTTCTTTTTTTCAGCTCATATAACAGGTATTGTAAGGGGTCAAAAAAGGGATGGCTTTCCGTAAGTTTATCCGCAACACGAAATATCGACTGTTCGATAGTAAGTTAGCTGTCGAATCGCATATTTGCTAACTTGAAACTTTTAATGCTTATGTGCTTAGTAATGAATAAATTTACATGCACCGAATCCGAATCTGCTACCAAAACTCGCCTAAAGTCAACGTTCGGCCATAACCTAGTAGAGCGTTCCGTTGCCAGCAATTTGTTTTCGTGTTTTGGGGTAAGGGCCAAACAGAGACTAGTTAGACATATTTTAATGGCGGATTCGGAATTTGTTTTTATTATTATTTTTTTTTTTGTTACCTGTTATATACGCTTGAAGAAAATTTTTTTTTTTAATTCAAGTAACTAAGAAAAGCATATTGCTGAGTGGGATATCACCCTCTCTCGACTGCCGTTTTGAAACGCCCAATTTCATTATTTGTTTCAAAAATGACCAATCTTAGAATTTTTTTATAAACGCCCCAGCTAATGTCAAAATGTTTTCAACCGAATTCTGAGATACGACGTTTTTGAAACAAAGTATGAAATAAGGCGTTGTTCAAAACTTTTCTCAGATAGGGCTTTTTTAAATGCGATGAATAAATATAATATATAGGAGAGTGTCTAATTTCAAAGTTTGAAAAGCAATCAGCCCAATTCTAAACGAAAATTCCGTGCGAGTATTTTCCCTTCTACCATTCCTCGAGGAAACCGGTTATGGGAGAAAAGTAGGTATTATGAATGTGAGGGAGAGGGAGATTTCTTTCCCATTTCATAGGAGTTTTTTCACTATTTAAATTAAAGGGAATACATCAAAACAGTTAAAGGAAATTCGTTCTTTTAAGAAAGAACACTTATTTGTACAAATTTGTGCTAAAATATGTATTTACATTCTACCACAATATTCTCACTGTTAATACAACAACAACAACAACAACCACAATATTCTTTATTTTAAGTCGAAAAGTATATCATAAGCAACGGAAGAGCTCTTGGTATATTTGATGCAGCCATCCAGAAATTGCGCAAGGATTTTTTAAGAAGGCTTAAATAGATTTTGGCATATGACGAAAGACGAATTCAACTCGACTTGGCCGCCAGAAAATTGCTTTGCAGAATGAATGCAGGCAACTCCGGCGGATTTGTGTTATCCCGCCGGTCTTCTTCTTATGCTCCTCTGTTGATGTTGCTGTGGCACCAATTCATTACTCATTCCCCAATTATTCTTCTCCCTAGGAATAAAAAAATCCGCGAGAACAAAATTCCGCGAGAATATTTAGAATTGGTCTGAATATCTTTGTTTTGGAGACTAACTTCGAAAAATGGGGAAGTTACAGAAAAATTGAAAATTGATTGAATCATATAGTGTTATTTTTACTTATAAATGTTAATAGAGCCGCAGGTACATTCGTTTTCTAAAATACTTTTTAGGCTCTGTGCCAATTTGCAAATAATAAAAAATCCTTTATTAAAAAATTTTTTTGGTAAATTTTGCTTATTTTTTAATTCACCCTATGCACAAATACCTACTTAATGCAATACCACAAATGATAGCGACTATATGCCAAGAGGAATAAATATCGCTTAAAAATTGTTGAGCGACATCCCATGAATTAAGTAATTTGTACAATTCATCTGCTTTTTTCCCTTTGGGCATGCATCGATGTAAAACGGGAGATCTGAAAAAAGGAAAATGTATATTTTAGTTATAGTCCTATAGTACTCGGTATTATTAGTGTTATTTGTTGTTGATTAGTAACAAACTAAATCCATGTGAGCGGCTTCCTTTCGGCGAGACGGCCCACTTTTATATTTTTGAAAATTTTCGATAGTGGTAACTTTGGAAGTTAGATGACGCGGAATATGCAACAGTTTTATTTTCATTTAAATGACAACAATTTTCTACAAATCGAGTGGTGAATAAAGGCATTACACCCAAATATATCAATTTATCACCCGCATTCGCTCTCCTACATCAAAACAGCGATCAACACAAAAAATCACAGAGGCAAAAATCTGATAAAATTCCATACTATATTTGCCAATGGAAGTTTTTGTTTTTTCAGGCCCATTCTTGAAGAGTAGCTCTATTTATAAGCAATATCAGTACGAAATGAAAATTAAACTGCTAGGTTAGGTAAGGTTGAACTGAATGTGTCCATAGTGCTGTGATACAAGAATTTTTTTGACGACCAAACGGAAAAACCCCAATTATATAGGAGAACTTATGTTATAAAACTCAGTCCTTTCCGCAAATACTAAAAGTTGTTTATGACTTATTTTATTTTCCCGCTAGAGACCTGGAGCCTTGCTCTTGCGGGCGCAGTACAGTGGCCCGGACTCCCTATATCTGCTGTTCCTGACAATGCCAAACGTATAAGCATGAAACGCCAGAAGGCAGTGTCCAGTTAGTATGTCCCTTATGAGCCTTCAGTCATAAAGGGCAACTTTTTTAGTCAAACTTAGTAGGACTTGCACATGATCTTAGAAGTTTTGTCGCCGCGCTCTTTTGTCCACGCCTTTCCTGCTTGATTGCTGTTATGCAACTGCTATCTCCTTTTGATTTCTCCCAAACGGATTAGGACGTCTACAGTCGATTTGTAGGGTGCTGCATCCCCCACTGTCAACTTATCGGCATTTTCGTTATCTTCTATCTCTTTTTGATCGGGAACCCAGTTTAAATGTATGGTCCGGCCTGATCGAAGTCTCTCCAATGCTTCTTTGCATTCCAGACTATCAATATATATATTTACGCGACTGCAGCTTTAATATACGTGTGTAGCATGCTCTGCCATTTCCCCACCCTTGCGCCAACCCTCCGGCTCTATTGTGACCCCAAGATCTCTTTCGAAGCTCAGGCGCGGAACCATGGATACTGTTAGCCCTATATTTAATGGCGCTATTGTGCTATGGACATACGGCCTGCAAAGCCCGAGGCCTTAAGCCTTGTCGCAGTTGCTAGCAGTATTTTTGATCATTAGGCCTGCAGTTAGGATGTGCAGAAAGGCATGTCCACAAAACTAGGATCCCATATCCCCCCATCCTAGATATTTCGTGCTATAATTTTCTTGTAGAGTTACCACTCAGAGCTTAGGCTTACTCCAATAAGGACCTTATATTTCGTAGCAAATAGTACGGGATAGGTTTTTTCCGTGTTGACGACTAACCAGACCCCAGATGTCGAAATATGTACATCCCTAAGTGTCTCATCCATCAGATAGCTAATTGTTGGTAGACATCTGCTACTTATGATGACTAAAACGCCAACTGCATGCGCCGTGTTTTTGGCTGGTAATTGTAGCGTTAAAGACAATCACCGAAGGTCTTGGGGATTGTTAACGACGTTGATGGTCCTTTGCCGGATATAGACCCGGTACGTGACGATAACAAGTACCATTAAAGTAAAAGGCCGACCATTTCGGGGACGATATAAAATGCCCAAATGATTCAAGGTGTTGTGTTTGGCTGGTCCTCTCTCGAACCGCATAAGCAATTGGAAATTAAACTACTACTAGTAAAAATTTGTTCTTACTCAAAAATATTGTATTAATAACATTGATGCTTTAAAATTGGAAACAAAATGTCGTCGTCGTATGCTCCAAAATTTATATTGCAAACCATGGAAACAAATTAAAGCCAAATACTCTACTCAAAAGCCAAATACTTTATACTCACTCTTCATATATTGGCAGTTTTGGGCATGGTCCTAAGTAATTAAAATATTGTTCGGTATTTGCTTGCTGATTTGAGTTAATTAAATTCATATCGAAATCATAACGACAAAATTTTGTCTGTGTATCCAAAAAGTATTTGTAGAGATCATTGTGTGTTGTTATATCCCTTTTAGGACATTCTTTAACGCATATTTTAATGGATTGACGTGGATTTTTAAAATCGAAATAAAATAACTGTGGTTTATCAATTGTATTCATGCCGGAGAGTGGGAAATTTGTAAATTTCTCATTACGCTTTACACCACAGGTGTTACCGAATGAGTCATAACCGTTAATTACTCGCAATGGATTTCCATAAACAAAAGAAAATATCGCAATAACAATCTGAAATTGTAAGAACAAAATATGTAAGCAATTATTTATGTACTTTGCACTGCATAATATGTACGTTAGGGTGGGTCGATTTGTATGGACGAAAGTTAACCGATATCGCGCCATCGATTTTTCGATAGGATTTGGGCTCAGGAAAAAAAGTTCCACTAGGCATACCAAAAAAACAATTTTCGAACCTGCAAAATTTCTTTTTTTTTACTTTTTTTCGACTTTGATTTTTAAGGTTTTTTTCATGACTTACTAAAAAATGTTCATATGTATACCCTGTCCGACCCAAAAATGTCCGCTAAAAATGTTGGCGATAACAGTTTTCTGAAAATATTTTTTTTTTTCGAAAAACTGTAATCGCCAACGTTTTTAGCGGACATTTTTGGGTCGGACAGGGTATACATGAAAATTTTACAATCAAATAAAAATTTTTTTAGTAAGTCATGAAAAAAACCTTAAAAATCAAAGTCGAAAAAAAGTAAAAAAAAAAGAAATTTTGCAGGTTCGAAAATTGTTTTTTTGGGTATGCGTAGTGGAACTTTTTTTCCTGAGCCCAAATCCTATCAAAAATCGATGGCGCGATATCGGTCAATAAATCGACCCAGTATAATGTACATACATATATATGTGTGTTTATGGCTAAGTTCATTTTTAGATGCGATACGTACTGCATATTTAATTTCATCTAGAATTTGGAATAATTTTTATACTCAGCTGAGCAGAGCTCACAGAGTATATTAACTTTGTTCGCATAACGGTAATCCGTAACGGCATAAACTAATCGAGATAGATATAAACTTCTATATATCAAAATGATCTGGGTGAAAAAAGAAATTCATTTAGCCATGTCCGTCCGTCTGTAAACACGATATGGGCGTAACTCCGCCCTTTTTCATTTAATTCGTCTAGAATACTTTTAATGCCATAAGTCGAACAAAAATTGATCAATCCTTGTGAAATTTGGCAGGGACATAGATTCTATGACGATAACTGTTTTCTGTGAAAATGGGCGAAATTGGTTGAAGCCACGCCCAGGTTTTATACACAGTCGACCGTCTGTCCTTCCGCTCGGCCGTTAACACGATAACTTGCGCAAAAAACGATATATCTTAACTAAACTTAGTTCACGTACTTATCTGAAGTCACTTTATCTTGGTATAAAATATGGCCAAAATCCGACTATGACCACGCCCACTTTTCCGATATCGAAAATTACGAAAAATGAAAAAAAAATGCCATAATTCTGTACCAAATATGAAAAAAGAGATGAAACATGGTATTTGGATTGGTTTATTGACGCAAAATATAACTTTAGAAAAAACTTTGTAAAATGGGTGTGACACCTACCATATTAAGAAGAAGAAAATGAAAAAGTTCTGCAGGGCGAAATCAAAAGCCCTTGGAATCTTGGCAGGAATACTGTTCGTGGTATGACATATATAAATAAATTAGCGGTACCCGACAGAAGATGTTCTGGGTCACCCTGGTCCACATTTTGGTCGATATCTCGAAAACGCCTTCACATATACAACTAAGGGCTACTCCCTTTTAAAACCCTCATTAATACTTTTAATTTGATACCCATATCGTACAAACACATTCTAGAGTCACCCCTTGTCCACTACAGGTTTACGCCGATCACTTTATCGGCGGCGGCGGCGGCGTAGGCGGCGCGCCGGCGTACGCCGGTGTTCTTACTTTAAAAGCTTGATTTTTCTATTTAAAAAAATAAAATTTAGGAAAGGTTTTGTTTATATGTATTTAAGGAAATCAACGTGTTGGCCATTTCGGAAAGATCCGGGGGTTTTGCATCAAAATCTCGCAGACCGTTCAAACATTTTCAGGAGTAGCTCCTTGCGAAGGGATTGTCCCTCGTTCGCCTGCTCCAGAGAGGCTTCGAACCTAACCCCGGTCTTTGGAATTGGTACTGCTGCGTCTGCTGAAAAGAAATAGAGATACATAAAATAGTCACACTTTTGCCTGTATATTTCGTGCAAAGCGTAGTTTCACCTAGGGTTAACTCCTAATAATCGTCGCGAACACAATTTCTTTATATCATTTGTCGCTCCTTGGCGGTCACGTATAAAGGCGACTTAGGGTTGCTATTAATGGTCTATTAATACTCATGTCTCTCGTGGCACAGGGCGCCTCCAGTTTTTTCGGCTGTTTTTAAGAGCTACAATTCCCGATGTGCGAACAGTAGGAATCCCACCACCAGTCGCTACCACGCCTCCTGAGCCTCACACCATATGCCAGTACAAAAGCTATAGGACTGCGACTTCGAACTCATACCTTCGTCGACGTCACTTTCCTAGAAGCTCTAGGTGTAGCTCCGAAGACTTTCCAACGGATGCTTTTGTCGCGCTATGCTGCAGAGGTACACCAGAGAAACACTTCAAAACGTTAGGGAGTGACTATTCGGCCAAGGATGCCGCCCTCGAAATCATAAGCAGTCTAAGTGGATGTCATTGCGACATGGGTGAAAATCGTATAATCCTCGGCGCATCTACATAATTAAAATTTTACAAGGACCCTGGATAAAATTTTTAAAATGTAGACCAAAGATTGCAGACGTTTGTGTTCACAACATTGATTTCAATAGTCTTCGTTAAATTAAATTTATAATGAAAGTCGACGGATTTTAAGTTGAAAGTTGTTAACTACTGTTTTCCGGCCTTACGATATAGGAGCTCATTATGGATGACCGCGTAGCTTCAGCTTTCAGACAAGTTCGACTGTCCACTACGTTAGGGTAGTATCACACACGGTCATTAGTTCCACTGTCTTGGGAAAGCTTTTGCTTCACCACTTTGAGTGTTCTTGCGAAGGACAAAGCCTCACCTGGCAGATATATGTGCCTACGTATTCACATTTGTAAAAGGAGCCGTAACGTGTAGGTGATATTTAAACTTGGTTGATAGGCTATAATCAATGTGATTCACTCCAAGGGACTAGTTTTGGATAGGGCCGCCAACTTTAGGAAATGTCAAACCGGGAGACTTGGGTGTTGAAGGATGAAGTGTGAAAATCAAAATTAACATTTCAGACGCTATTGTATAGTTTCGCAAATAAACAACAGATGTTTGAATGCAAGACTTTGTGATTTTTCAAACCCTTCTCATAAGTACATATATCCTCAACTTAAGCATGAGGTAAGAATAATTTCAAAGGAGTGTTTATGCCTCTAGAACCTACCAAAGGATTTTGCATCACTGATTTCGCTTATTCTTGAGGACAATTTAAAAACATGTTCGCCTTGGGTCATTTTATTTGAATTAATTGTTCATTATTAATTTTTTCAAAAATGCAAAGTGAGCATATAAATTTATTATAAACCTTGTCTTTTAGTGTTTTGTTTTAATAACTTGCTGAATTGGGTGATGCAAAGTCCGTGTTAAGCTGACATCGAAAGCGCCTGTTATTTTAAATAACTTTTGAATAGTTATAAAGAGGTAAATTTCGCAATTAGTTTCATATAACTGGCAGTGATGCGCATCCGTTGATACCACTTTCGACCATATCTGACCAATTTTCGACATGAACAATAAATGACCTAAACAGTCTTAAACGAGTAGAAAATATAGTAACGTGCCGGACGCCGCGCCGGCGCGCCGATATTTTTGACATTCGGCGGCGGCGTGCGAAAAGCGACCAAACTCGGCGGCGGCGTTTATCGACGGCGTATATCTCTAGGGTCCACCCTTATTGCGATATCTCGAAAAGGCGTCCACCTATAGAACTAAGGCCCACTACGTTTTAAATAAACATTAACACCTTTCATTTGATACACATATCATACAAACAGATTCCAGGGTTACCCTAGGTTCATTTTGCTAAATGGTGATTTTCCCTTATTTTGTCTCCAAAGCTCTCAGCTGAGTATGTAATGTTCGGTTACACCCGAACTTAGCTTTCTTTACTTGTTAAATAATTATGCTTTACCATGACGCAATAAAAGCAGACAGGTGAAGTCAGTAATACAAGAACAAAAAATTGTTGGTCCTCATAATCCGGGCATGAATTTTAAAGCACTAGGGAGGGAACATTTTTGGTCCTATGCTGTTACTTTTTTTATTACCTTAGTAATGTAATGTGCGGACAAAACCAATTTGATATATCTCCACATTGGAAAACGGGGACATGAAAGAAGGGAGAAGAGAAAACAGAGGAAATGGGAAGGAGATTCAAGGGGTTGATAATACAAAGCTTTACAGCTTTAAAGCTTTCGCAACGCAGTTGTCAACATCACCGTGGAGAAGGGAATCCTGTTCCCCAAAACCTTCGGGCAGTGTCTTTATCGTTAATACAATAACAACAAAGAAATGGGAAGACCAAGTAGAGGAGATTGGATGGTAGTCGGAAAAGTAAAGAGAGCAAGACGAAGATTGAGATAAAAAAGTAAAAAAATGTTAAGAAGAAGATTAAGAATAAAGATTAGATTAAGAGTAATAGTGAGTATTACGATTTGATCGATAAGAGCAAAAGTGGGAAGAGTGAGAGGAAAAGCGGCAATATTTACGGAAGAATGAAAGGGATACGGAAATTGAATTAGCCGATTAGGGTAAACTTGGAGGGTGAGACCTCCACAGGTGGATAGATAAGGCCGAACAATGTCTGTCGGGTTTGATCACACGGCTGGCAGTATTTCATGCTTGTCCAAACGTTCCCAGGGTTGTTCAAAGCTGTTTAGAACAAAGTTCTGTAAGCCAATTTTTGTTTGCCATCAGGTAAATTTTTAGGCTTTGATTTGTTGAAACATCGTTGTTGTAAAGCATCTGCCGCTTTATATTTTCACATCAGCTACCTCTTTCTGCTCAATGACCCTAGCTCCACGCTTGGTTTACATAGATAAATGTAGGATCGTGCGTCCGTATACCGCCGATTCCGAGCTTTTGTATTTCAAGCCTTCCCGATGCTCATCCGAGCTCCTGATGATGAATTCAGACTGAATTCGAAATATTAAGTGAAAATAAATTAAAACAAAAACATATTTATTTGTTTTATTTAAAACCGGCTTTGAGCTCAATAAAATTTTAAAATATTTTATATTAACGGCCAAAAACATTCTACATTATCCGAAACTTTATGATATTGTTCCAGATCACCAATCATCTAATTGACGTCAGCAGTATTGTTTCGTATTCCTTAGTTGTGGACAATGTGATACTCTGAAGGTGCAGCCATTAAGTTTCGTTGATTAAAACTTTTCCATTTGCTTTCAATTGCCCTCCCACAAAAGGAAATACAGACCGCAGGCGTTATTTTCCTGCACGTCACTTAATACGCAGAAAGGCATCAATGTAGTATTTTTTTATAGTACTGAAAAAATTAATGCAGATAAGTCAAGTAGTAACACTTAAATTTATTAGGGCGAGTGTTATCAAACGCGACTCATTTTGTAATATTGGCTTCACCTGTCTGTTTAATTGCATCATGATGCTTAACTATGACAGAAAAAACCGAAAAGAATTAAACCTACTGGCTGACATTATAGCTATTTCAATCTTGCCAAAGTTTTTTAGATGTCTTTGTATTTTTATACTCAGCGTGCTGTGCACACAGAGTGTATTAACTTTGATTGGATAACGGTTGGTTGTACAGGTATAAAGGAATCGAGATAGATATAGACTTCCATATATCAAAATTATCAATATCGAAAAAAAATTTGATTGAGCCATGTTCGTCCGTCCGTTAGCACGATAACTTGAGTAAATATTGAGATACCTTCACCAAATTTGGTACACTAGCTTATCTGGACTCAGAATAGATTGTTATTGAAAATGAGGGAAATCGGATGATAACCACGCCCACTTTTTATATATATAAAATTTTGGAAAACACAAAAAACCTGATAATTTAGTAAATAATACACCTAGAATGTTGAAATTTGACATGTGGACTGATATTGAGTCTTGATAAAAATTTGGAAAATTTTTTTAAAATGGCGTGGCACCGCCCACTTCTGATAAAATCAATTTTACAAATGTTATTAATCATAAATCAAAAATTGTTAAACCTATCGTAACAAAATTCGGCAGAGAGGTTGCCTTTACTACAAGGAATGCTTAGAAGAAAAATTAACGAAATCGGTTAAGAACCACGCCCACTTTTATATAAAATATTTTTAAAAGGGTCGTGGGCGAATAAAATAAGCTATATCTTTGCAAAAAAGAGCTTTATATCAATGGTAATTCATTTCCCAAGTGGATTTATAACAATAAATAGGAGAAACTTCAAATTAAAAAAAATGGGCGTGGCACCGCCCCTTTTATGACTAAGCAATTTTCTGTTTCGGGAGCCATAACTCGAAGAAAAATTAACATATCGTAATGAAATTGTGTACACATATTTTCCTTATAGCAGAAAATATTTCTAGTAAGAATGGACGGGATCGGTTAAAGACCACGGCAACTTAGATATAAAACAAATTTAAAAGGGTCGTAGGCTAGAATAATAAGCTATAACTTAGCAAAAAACAGTTTCGAATCTATGATATTTCCCTTATCAGGTTTTATTGTAAGAGGAAATGCGGAGACATTTTTGTTTTAAACGGGCGGTGCGACGTGTTATGTAGAAGAGTAGTTTATCTGAAATGAAATGTACAATTGAAGCTCACGCTGAGTATATAATGTTCGTTACACCCGAACTTAGACACCTTTAATTGTCAAATTAGAGATTATATTCGCACCGAGCTGAGAAGAGAAAAGAAGAGGAACAATGAGAGTAGGAGCAAGAGTAAAGCTACAAAGAAGTAAAAGAAGTAGATGGAGAGAAGTCCACAAGGAGAAATGAGAGTTTGGTAATTTTATTCAAAAGAAAGGATAATTTAACAAAAAACAAAAAAAAAATGCCAAAAGTTAAATACATACCAACAACAAACTTCTGGTAACACTACGGACTTAATCAGTATATGTGAGGTCCTCATTGACCGGCCAGTTCAACCTACCTACCTAAACAAATACCTAGGACCTATGCAGGTCTAGGCATAAATAATTTTCGAATTTTTATTATTGCGCACAGCATCACTTTGTCGTTAGAAGAATTACACAGTACAAAACTCAGCTGGTTATTGGACCAAACCCTTTTTTACGCTGTTTTTGGAATATAGGCTCCAAAATATATAAATTGGCTTTTAAATTTCGAAATTGGAGCCATCCTAATCTTCTTGCCTTATTTCGTGGACGTGGCGATAAAATGTGGCACGATTTTCGTGATTCCACTCGATAAGTTTTCAATACATTTTGAAACTTGAAATTCAGAATGTGGAGTGACGTTTTCATTCAATAAAATTTTTCGTTCTACTACAAAATTGTGTTGTTGTTGTTGTAGCGATAAGAACACTCCTCGAAGGCCTCGGGGAGTGTTTTCGATGTTAATGGTGTTTTGCCGATTGCAGGTCCGGTACGTTCCGGTAACAAGCACCATTAAGATACTAGCCCGACCATCTCGGGAACCATTTGGAATGACCACATGAAACCTTCTAGACCATCCCGCCCTATCACTCCCTAGATCCATGAGGAACTCGACGTCGCCAGAGCCCCGGCACGAATGAATTTGGGGTCGCCAGAGCCCCGGCTGTTAAAGAAACAGGATTCGCCACGGGTAGGCGAGCTTGACAATCGGGTTGGATTAGCTATATATTGCGCTGGCAACCTTTTGAAAGGATTGCGCTATCCCTTGAATATATTTGGTATTTTAGTCGCCTCTTACGACAGGCATATATATTCTAAGCCCCCTAACCCAGGAAAATCCCAGTAGATCTTCTCTCAGGCGAAATGGCCGATTTGTATGGAATTGGAATCAGCCGACCATCTCAAGATGCTAAGAAAACCGCAAGATCACGAACAATAGTTAGGGGCCAAGAACGGTGAGAAGAATCGAGAAAAGGGTGCTGGACCTTCATGCTAGTTCGGAATATAGCGGAATGGTACGAGCGAAAACACGGCGAACTAAATTATCCCCTCACACAGATATTGAGCGGGCACGGCGGCTTCAAAGAATATCTACATAAGCATGGGATAGAGGATCCTTTCTCTCCACTCTGTCCCTTCGAATTGGAAAGCGCAGAACATGTAATGTTTCACTGCCATCGTTTTCACGGTGAAAGACTCTTTGTACACAGAGTTTTTGGAGAGGAGCCTTCCATTAGGAATTTAGTTCCCCGAATGTGCGGACAAATAGATTGTTGGATAGTTATGACGAAATTGATGCATGCTGAAAGGGAGCGCAGAAAAATGTGCATACGAATTAGTGGCGACTAAATCGCCTTTCCCCTCCCGTGACGTTAAGCCAAACGGCGGTCCCACGGGCTGCGGACACATGAACAGGATTAGCCTGGTTTCATTTGGCCACTTGAGGGTAGTGTGCTAGCCCAAGGTCCAGTAAAAAAGAAGCCCCCTAACCCGATGGGGGTTGATAGAGTTTACGGCTTTTGTCGCGGCGTCAACGATTTATTGTGTTTAAAATTTAAAAAAACTAATAAATTAAAAATTTTTGTTTTAAGTTAAACGGTTTTATTGAAAACAATATATACTTACATGAAGTAATAATAATACTAACAGCTAGAAAATAATTAGGTAGGTCCTAGGTACTAGTCATCACACTCCTTATTAATCTAGGGCATTGATCAGACAATTAAATAAAAGTGTTGGGCGCGTGAAATTTCTAAAAATGTGAGGCGTAGCATAAGCTGATTAAGGTTCAGGTGGCGTCCAACGCTTTTTTCATAGGCCGCTCTCTATTCTTGTATGTATTATGTGTTCCAAATATGAGCCAAATGGGACCACAAATACGATTTTTTTAATATCTCGATCCTTGCGCCACCTAGCGGCGATTTTTTTCAGAGGTCGCTTTTTATTCTTGTATATATTATGTGTTCCAAATATGAACCAAATCGGACCACAAATACGATTTTTGTGAATATCTCGATCCTTGCACCACCTAGCGGCGATTTTTATTATTGCATTGTCATCGGGTTCTGAACTATATTCAAAGTTTCAAGCTTGTAGCTTATTGGGAAGTTACTTTAATTTCAATTACAAAATTCGTTCACAACGGCCGTGCAGCCTGTCAAGTCAAGCTAAATAAAACCGTTTAAAAATGTAGGCATAGGTAGCTTATATAACAGATATTATAGGAGAACAAAACGTAGATTTTCGAAAAAAGTTAAAAGCTATAAGTTACACAGCTACACAAAAGAGAGTTGGCGCATTTGACAATGCGACACATGTACTGCCTGAAGTTTGATGCGCTGAAATTCGGTATCAAAATATGCCTAACGAGTCTATTAGCGGCTTTAACCTCGAAAAACGCTTAATCGTCTGGCTCATCAAAATAAAGGGAATACACGATACTATATCTTTTTCTGTGTTATATAAGTTTATTAATAATAATTTGGCGCAATTTATGAACCTCCAATGTGCTGCTTTTTAATTTATTATAATAATTGGGGAGCCTACATGTTTAATGCCGACTCCGAACGGCATTTCTTAAGGCAGATATAAGAATTTTACTGAAAAGCTTTTTATGGCAGAAGTACACTTGAAGGGCTCGTTAAAACACAGGATCGCTCCTGGTTTTTTTTTAAATTGTCTACCACTACACCAGTGCGCCCTTTCTAATTGAAAAGAAAAAAATTATATAATTTTAATAAGAAAATAAGGCAGACCCTATACTTTTACTTTTTTAATTTTTTAACCTATAAACTATATAAAGATTAATTTATGTACGTTAGTCTCACTAATAATTTTTTGTGTCGTTCGTTGTGCTTCAAGGATGGTTAAGGAAAAACAAGTAAGGAAGGTTAAGTACGGGTGTAACCCAACATTACATACTCAGTTGAGAGCTACGGTGGCAACATAAGGGAAAATAACCATGTAGGAAAAAAAACCGAGGGTAACCCTGGAATGTGTTTGTATGACATGTGTATCAAATGAAAGGTAAGTATTAAAGAGTATTTTAAGAGGGAGTGGGCCATAGTTCTATAGGTGGACGCCATTTAGGGATATCGCCATAAAGGTGGATCAGGGTTGACTCTAGAATTTGTTTCTACGATATGGGTATCAAATGAAAGGTGTTAATGAGTATTTTAAAAGGGAGTGATCCTTAGTTCCATAGGTGGACGCCGTTTCGAGATATCGCCATAAAGGTGGACCAGGGGTGACCCTAGAATTTGTTTGTACGATATGGGTATCAAATGAAAAGGTTTAATGGGCATTTTAAAAGGGAGTGGGCCTTAGTTCTATAGGTGAACGCCTTTTCGAGATATCGCCATAAAGGTGGACCAGGGGTGACTCTAGAATGCGTTTGTACAATATGGGTATCAAACGAAACGTGTTAATGAGTATTTCAAAAGGGCGTGGGGCTTAGTTCTATAGGTGGACGCCTTTTCGAGATATCGCCATAAAGGTGGACCAGGGGTGGCTCTAGAATGTGTTTGTACGATATCGGAATCAAGTTAAAGGTATTAATGAGGGTTTTAAAAGGGAGTGGTGGTAGTTGTATAGGTGGTCGCCTTTTCGAGATATCGGCATAAAGGTGGACCAGGGGTACCTCTAGAATGCGTTTGTACAATATGGGTATCAAACGAAAGGTATTAATGAGTATTTTAAAAGGAGTGGGCCTTAGTTCTATAGGTAGACGCCTTCTCGAGATATAGCCATAAAGGTGGACCAGGGGTGACTCAAGAATATGTTTGTACGATATGGGTATCAAATGAAAGGTGTTAATGAGTATTTTAAAAGGGCGTGGAGCTTAGTTCTATAGGTGGACGCCTTTTCGATATATCGCCATAAAGGTGGACCAGGGGTGACTCTAGAATGTGTTTGTACGATATGGGTATCAAATTAAAGGTGTTGTGAGTATTTTAAAAGGGCGTGGGGCTTAGTTCTATAGGTGGACGCCTTTTCGAGATATCGCCATAAAGGTGGACTAGGGGTGACTCTAGAATGAGTTTGTACGATATGGGTATCAAATTAAAGGTATTAATGAGAGTTTTAAAAGGGAGTGGTGGTAGTTGTATATGTGAAGGCGTTTTCCAGATATCGACCAAAATGTGGACCAGGGTGACCCAGAACATCATCTGTTGGATACCGTTAATTTATTTATATATATAATACCACGAACAATATTCCTGCCAAGATTTCAATGGTTTTTTATTTCGCCCTGCAGAACTTTTTCATTTAATTCTACTTAATATGGTAGGTGTCACACTCTTTTTACAGTTTTTTCTAAAGTTATATTTTGCGTCAATAAACTAATCCAAATGTTTCATCTTTTTCGTATTTGGTATAGAATTATGGCATTGTTTCGTTTTTTGTAATTTTCGATATCGAAAAAGTGGGCGTGGTCATAGTCCGATTTCGGCCATTTTTTATACCAATACAAAGTGAGTTCAGATAAGTACTGAGTTTAGTAAAGATATATCGATTTTTGCTCAAGTTATCGTGTTATCGGCCGAGCGGAAGGACAGACGGTCGACTGTTTATAAAAACTGGGCGTGGCTTCAACCGATTTCGCCCTTTTTCACAGAAATAAGTTATCGTCCCAGAATCTAAGCCCCTACCAAATTTCACAAGGATTGGTATTGTTCGAGTTATGGCATTAAAAGTATCCTAGATAAATTAAATGAAAAAGGGCGGAGCCACGCCCATTTTAAAATTTTCTTTTATTTTTGCATTTTGTTGCACCATATCATTACTGGAGTTGAATGTTGACATAATTTACTTATATACTGTAAAGATATTAAATTTTTTGTTAAAATTTGATTTAAAAAAAATTTTTTTTTTAAAGTGGGCGTGGTCGTTCTCCGATTTTGCTAATTTTTATTAAACATACATATAGTAATAGGAGTAACGTTACTGCCAAATTTCATCATGATATCTTCAACGACTGCCAAATTACAGCTTGCAAAAGTTTTAAATTATCTTCTTTTAAAAGTGGGCGGTGCCACGCCCATTGTCCAAAATTTTACTAATTTTCTATTCTGCGTCATAAGTTCAACTCACATACCAAGTTTCATCGCATTATTCTTCTTTGGTAATGAATTATCGCACTTTTTCTGTTTTTCGAAATTTTCGATATCGAAAAAGTGGGCGTGGTTATAGTCCGATATTGTTCATTTTAAATATCTGAAATGAGTGCTCAGGAACCTACATACCAAATTTCATCAAGATACCTCAAAATTTACTCAAGTTATCGTGTTAACGGGAGGATGGACATGGCTCAATCAAATTTGTTTCTCGATCCTGATAATTTTGATATATGGAAGTTTATATCTATCTCGATTGTTGTTGTTGTTGTTGTTGTTGTTGTTGTAGCAATGCTCGCCCCACCTAATAGCCACGACCGATCAGAAATTGTCATCAATATCCTCTAACGGGAGTCCAAGGAAACTTGCCGTTTCAACATGGTTGGACCATAAGGAAAGGGGTGTTAGAGGCGTTGGTTCCACATTACAATTGAAGAGATGGTTGGTGTCATGTGGGGACACGTTGCAAGCGGGGCATACATTTTGTATGTCGGGGTTGATTCTGGATAGGTAAGAGTTTAACCTGTTACAGTATCCAGAACGAAGTTGAGCAAGAGTGACACGCGTTTCCCTGGGGAGTATACGTTCCTCTTCCGCAAGTTTTGGACAATTTTCGTTAAGCACTGGATACACCGGGCAATTCCCGGCATAAAGGTCCGACGCCTGTTTATGGAGTTCACCAAGGACCTGCTTGTGTTTTTTCACTTCATACGGCTGGGTTCTCAGGTGCCGTATTTCCTCAAAATGCTTACGGAGATGACTCCTTAAGCCCCTAGGCGGTGCTGGTTCATCAATCAGATGTCTGTTGGGATGCCCAGGTTTCTGGGTATTCAACAGGAACTGTTTGGTCAGCATCTCATTTCTCTCCCTGATGGGGAGTAGTCTCGCCTCATTATGCAGATGGTGTTCTGGGGACATAAGAAGACAGCCCGTGGCGATTCTGAGAGCAGTATTTTCGCAGGCCTGTAGTTTCTTCCAGTGGGTGGTTTTTAGGCTTGGCGACCATATGGGTGACGCGTAGCACGTAATCGGCTGGCTAATTGCTTTGTATGTAGTCATGAGCGTTTCTTTATCTTTTCCCCAAGTACTGCCAGCGAGGGATTTGAGGATTTTGTTACGGCTCTGAATTCTCGGAACAATTGCGGTTGCGTGCTCACCAAAATGTAGATCCTGATCAAACGTCACACCCAAGATTTTGGGGTGTAGGACAGTCGGTAGCGTAGTGCCATCGACGTGGATGTTCAAAATGGTCGACATTTGGGGTGTCCATGTTGTAAATAAGGTCGCGGAAGATTTAGTCGGTGATAATGCCAGGTTTCGCGAGGCGAAAAAACTGGAGAGATCAGGGAGGTAGCCGTTTATTTTATTGCATAGCGCATCGATCTTTGGGCCTGGGCCTGTGGCCATTAATGTGCAGTCATCGGCGTAGGAAACGATTGTGACTCTTTCCGGTGGGGAAGGTAGCTTAGATCTGTAGAAATTAAACAAAAGTGGGGATAGGACACCACCCTGGGGCACCCCTTGTTTAATTCTCCTTGGTTTTGATATTTCGTTTCTAAATTGCACCGATGCCTGCCGACCACCCAGATAATTTGCGGTCCACCTTTTAAGACATGGGGGAAGGGTAGACCCTTCCAGGTCCTGCAGTAACGAGCCATAGTTGACCGTATCGAAAGCTTTTGATAGGTCTAGCGCTACGAGTACTGTTCTATGGTGGGGGTATTGATTTAAACCGCAATTTATCTGGGTGCTAATGGCATTTAGCGCGGTGGTAGTGCTATGGAGTTTTCTGAAGCCATGCTGATGAGGGGCTAGCGGCAAATTTGCTTGGAAGCAAAATGGCTTCAAGCGTCTTTGCCACTGGCGATAGGAGAGATATCGGACGATACGACTCACCTATGTTAGCTGGTTTCCCAGGCTTTAGTAGCGGGACCACCTTGGCCATTTTCCATTTCTCAGGTATGACAAAGGTGGAAAGAGACAGATTGAAGACATGCGCTAAATATTTGAAACCCTCTTTCCCTAGGCTTTTAAGCATCGGCATGGCTATGCCATCTGGGCCCACTGCTTTGGATGGTTTAGCACGACCAATTGCGTCCTCAACCTCTTTAGCGGTGATGGTGATTGGTGACGCGCTGAATTTGTGTTTATGTGCGTGTCTATTGGCTCTCCGTCTATCTTTGTCGACCGTAGGATGCATTATATATTGTCGGCAGAAAGCGCTCGCGATTTTTTTCGCGTCCGACAGCACTTTGTCGCCAAAGGCGATGGAAACTTTGTCTTTGTGATTAGTCGGATTCGATAGGGACTTTACGGTGGACCAAAGTTTACCCACACCGGTAGAGAGGTTACAACCTCTTAGGTGCTCCTCCCATTTCGCCCGCTTGTGTTCATCCACAAGCAATCTGATGCGTTGGTTTATATCCCTTATTTGGGGGTCGCCTGGATCAAGCTGTCTTATAAGGTCACGTTCTCTATCTCGATTCCTTTATACCTGTACAACCAACCGTTATCCAATCAAAGTTAATATACTCTGTGAGCTCTGCTCAGCTGAGTATAAAAAATAGGCGGCATAAGCATTTGGTGAAATTTGAAGCTTCTAGCTGTTAAAATGGGGCAAAAATTACAAAAGGCCTCTTATCTGAACAATCCGTTGGAGGGGATATATGCTATATGTATATTGAACTGTGTCGATTTATTAACCGATATCGCGCCATCGATTTTTCGATAGGATTTAGGAAAAAAAGTTTCACTACGCATACCCAAAAAAATAAATTTCGAGCCTGCGAAAAAAAATGGCGAGGGTAAATTTTTCGACCAAGACACCTCCCAAAACCCAAAAAACTTTTTTTTTATCGCCAACGTTTTTACAACAGTTTTTTGAAAAATTTGGTCGAAAAATTTACCCTTTCGCCATTTTTTTTTTTTTTGGTATGCGTAGTGGAACTTTTCATCCTATCGAAAAATCGATGGCGCGATATCGGTTAACTTTTGTCCATACAAATCGACTCAGGTTAATGTATATACGAATCTCTTCTATTTTTCCAGACAACAATATGTGGTATATACGAAACCATATGGTGAAATTTCAGCTTCAATTTGATAAATTGAGGAAGGTATGACAAAAATCCTCTTTTCTGAAAAATCGGTTGTATGGGGGATATATATTATAGTGGGCTGATCCGGCCGGACACCAACATATACCCACTCACCAAACTTTATCAAGATGTCTCAAAAATTGAGCCACAATTTTGCGTTCAAAGAGACAGACGGACATGGCTAAATCAACTCAGGTCTATCTTTTCTCCTTTAAGGACTCACAATTTTGATATTCGTGAAAAACTTAATATACTATTTCATTTTCATGAAAGGTATAAAAATAATTTTGTCGTGTGGTTTTATTAAGAGTATATTTTCTATAATAAAGGACTAAATTTGAGTAAAAAAAAATATCCATTAATATGATGTCCGTTAGTAATTAGTCGAACTAGACTAACCCTTTGGAATAAAAAAATAAATAAATGTAAGGCGCGATAACCTCCGCAGATATTTTAGGCCGAGCTTCTCTTCCACTTTGCGTCGTGCTCCTCTTGATTTTCCCTACAAATTGGCCGGACGGGACCTACATGTTTTATGCCGACTCCGAACGGCATCTGCAAGGCAGATGAGTTTTCACTGAGAGCTTTTCATGGCAGAAATGCACTTGGAGCGCTTGCCAAACACTGCCGAGGGGCGACCCCGCTTAGAAAAATTTTCTTCTAATTGAAAAACCTTATTTCTAAAATTTTGATGTAGCTTTGCCCGGGGTGTGAACCCAGGGCATATGGTGTGGTAGGCGGAGCACGCTACCATGACACCACGGTGGCCGCCTTTGGAATGCTTTATCGATTATGATGTATCACGAGTATCGTGACCAAAAGTAATAAAAAGGAAATTAAAAGCAAACATGTAACTAAGTAAGTAAGCATATTCAAATAGCATTGGACATATAATAATGTGTTATCTTCTTTTGTACACTATATATGCATAATGATTGTACACATGTTTATATGTACATTAGGGCGTCAAATTGTATGGGAAAAAAACTTCAGGTGCACATCCAGCTTCTGAATCTATGGGTCATACTAAGTAATATTGTCCATGGGATTATAGGTCTGAAATGAATTTCGAGCCTCCCTAATTTTGTTATAAAATTTTATATCCGAATCCGAATTTGACATTTATTTTCATGTATTTTATTTGTGGGAGCCGCTATAGGGCGCTTTCCTACTATTTTTCGCATTTTATCGCTTCTTTTGGGGAAAATCGACGAAGTTGTTGCAAAAATCGACGAATATTTTACTTCTCTTCATTGTGTTCGTTACAACTCTTCAATCTGATGATTACGAAACGATAAATGTGCAGTGGCTATTATATGTATGCTGGACAAATCAAAAAATTATGAAAACCGTAATTTATGTTAATATGATGTCACTTCATTCAGTTATCTTAATTATAAAATCGGGCTATTTCGTGAAAAAAAACTAACGTTTTAAAATAAATAAATTACAATTAATTTGATTCAATATCTGCATTTCATAACAATTAGTCAAATATGGATCTAGAACCGTCTACATCGCAAGCCGCAACAACATCAACAAGTGCCGAAAGTGAAAGCAGTTTGTGACATATGCCCACTCATGATGTTGCTGCCCTTGGTGTGTCTTGTGAGCTGAGTGATCTCAGTCTGCCAACTAAACAGGATATCTTACGATATTATTTTATCTTGGCTGAACGTGCTCAAATCGAAAGTAAAATGTTTTCGTATAAAAAATTTACTCCCCACGTGACAGCCGAATTGATTAAAATTTGGGGTAAACTTAATGTTCCATTTGTACCAAAACGGAGTATTGTTCGAAAATTGGATGCTTTGCTCCACAAATATCAAACCGAAGATAAACACAAAGGAAATATTAACTCAGCATTCACAGCGTTCGTACAATCTACAAAAGAAATATTTTATATTGGACGATGTCAATGCGACTTGAAAGCAGCTCAATGCTCATGTGGATTGATTCCAGAACACTTAAAAGAGTTCATGCTGGATCAACATAATGAGAGAAAATTTACGATACCGGAATACGTGACGGAAGTTGAAGAGCAAGTACCAAGGTCTGCAATAATAGCAACAAGTAATCCAAGAATGGTAAAAGAACCCCATCTAGTTGTTTTGAAGGAACCAGATTCTGAATTGATCGGTTACACAAAAGTTGAAAATGAAAATGCTGAACACAAAGTCATCAAATTGAGTGAATTTTTCACCAATAAAGCAATTCTCTGGATGCATTAATTGGCATATGCTGTGATGGTGAGCCAACAAATTCTGGCACAACAAATGGAATTTTGCGAAGATTCGAAATTCAGCTGAAGCGACCCTGCATTGGTTTGTGTGTCTTTTCCACTTTAACGAGCTTCCACTTCGACATTTGCTTGACGCTCTGGAAAAATCATCCACCACTGGACCACGAACGGCAACCGGAACGTTGGGCAAACAAATTGAAACTTGTGAAAATCTTTCGATATGTAATTATTACAACTTATTTATTACAATTTTTGATCATATTTTTCAGCTATTACGTGTCAATACTAAATGATGATATTGTATTTATTTTCTATTTTCAGGGGATAAACGATTTTGAGAAGATCGCACTGGAAAATGTGGCTTCTGGTGATGAACTATCAACTGACGCAATGTACTTGTTCAGAATGACGAATGCAATCTCTGATGGTGAGGTCTCGGCGGATTTGGCTAACATTAAACTAGGGCCAATTGCACATTAATGCTGGCTAACCAAGGCCAGTAGATTATCACGGTTATATGTGACAACGAATAAGCCATCTAAAAATTTGAAAGTTCTGGCAAACTACATAATGAAAGTGTATATTCCAATGTACTTCAACATTAAGCATTATGGTTCGGTCGTGCACGGTAGTGTATTACTTTTCAAATTCATACGTTGGACACGGTATTTAGAATCAAATTTACAAGGCGTTATAAATGGCGTGATTAAAGGCAATGGATATTTTGCACAAAAAAAATATCTTACTAGCAATGTTGTTTGATGAAAAAAGGGGTACGAGACAAAGCTCTAAAGTAAATTATGCACTACCGAAACGATCTGGAGGACCCGATGCAACTTACGAGTCTATCGAAAACCAGTTATAAACTTCAATTTCACTGACTATACGAATATGATTGATTTAAATTATGATGCTATCTTATTCGAACCACCGTTTACGCGAAGCACTCCATATGATCATTTGGAGGAATATTTAGAATACAACGATCCACCACTGCCTGCTCCGAAAGTTCCGTTGCACATACAAGGAACAGAACGACACGTTCAATTGCTGGCTAGCGTTTCTAAGCGAGTTATCGAAGAGAATCGAGAAGGTGTCATGATGGCGACATTAGAGAGCCGTCAGATATGTTCCAAACTTGAAAGCAAGAAACACCTTCAAAAATAACGCCATCTCATTTCTTTTTTATTAAAACATTTAGTTGAATTATTCTGTTACTTGTTAAGTTGAATTTCCGAACAAAAAAAGTGTGAAATAAGAATAAAATATGCTTTGTCCATAAAGCGAGTAAAAAGAAGAAAAATCGATTTTTTTCGATACGGGTTGTGTATGAGTACCCCCGCTTCCCCTTCCTAATTACCAACGCTGAATAAATTGGGCTATTTAAAAATTGAATTTGCAATATGGAAAAGTAAAATATTCGTCGATTTTTGCAACAAGTGGCTCCCACAAATAAAATACATGAAAATAAAAGTGTTCGAAAATTTCGAAAAACCGAAAAAATGCGATAATTCATTACCAAAGACGAATAAAGCGATAAAACTTGATAGGCGCGTTGACCTTATGACAAAAATAGAAAATCAGTAAAATTTTGGACAATGGGCGTGACAGCGCCCACTTTTAAAAGAAGGTAATTTAAAAGTTTTGCAAGCTGTAATTTCTCAGTCGTTGAAGATATCATGATGAAATTTGGCAGGCACGTTACACCTATTACTATATGTGTGCTAAATAAAAATTAGCAAAATCGGATGACGAACATGCCCACTTAAAAAAAAAAAAAATTTTTAAGTCAAATTTTAACAAAAAATTCAATATCTTTACAGTATATAAGTAAATTATGTCAACATTCAACTACAGTAATGATATGGTGCAACAAAATACAAAAATAAAAGAAAATTTCAAAATTGGCGTGGCTCCGCCCTTTTTCATTTACTTGTCTAGAATACTTTTAATGTAAAAAGTTGAACAAAAATTTACAAATCCTTGTGAAATTTGGTAGGGGCTTAGATTCTAGGACGATAACTTATTTCTGTGAAAAAGGGCGAAATCGGTTGAAGCCACGCCCAGTTTTTATACACAGTCGACCGTCTGTCCTTCCGCTCGGCCGTTAACATGATAGCTTGAGCAAAAATTGATATATCTTTAATAAACTCAGTTCACGTACTTATCTGAACTCCCTTTGCATTGACAACGCCCACTTTTTCGATATCTAAAATTACAAAAAATGAAAAAAATGGCATAATTCTATACAAAATACGAAAAAAGGGATGAAACATGGTAATTGGATTGGTTTATTGACGCAAAATATAACTTTAGAAAAAAACTTTGTAAAATGGGTGTGACACCTACCATATTAAGTAGAAGAAATTGAAAAAGTTCTGCAGGGGGAAATCAAAAGCCCTTGGAATCTCGGCAGGAATACTGTTCGTAGTATGACATATATAAATAAATTAGCGGTACCCGACAGATGATGTTCTAGGTCACCCTGGTCCATATTTTGGTCGATATCTCGAAAACGCCTTCACATATACAACTAAGGGCCACTCCCTTTTAAAACCCTCATTAATACCTTTAATTTCATACCCATATTGTACAAACATATTCTATAGTCACCCCTGGTCCACCTTTATGGCGATAGTCTGAAATTGCGTCCACCTATAGAACCATGGCGCACTCCCTTTTAAAATACCCTTTAGTACTTTCTATTTGAAACACATGTCATACAAACACATTCCAGGGTTACCCTAGGTTCATTTTGCTAAATGGTGATTTTCCCTTATTTTGTCTCCAAAGCTCTCAGCTGGGTATGTAATGTTCGGTTACACCCGAACTTAGCCTTCCTTACTTGTTAATGCTGTTTCTAAGTCAATCTCAATCAAGTGAGAAAATTTTGATATAAAATTTTCTAAAAAAATGAGGAAGGCTCGAAATTCATTTCAGACCTATGGTCCCATGGCCAATATTACTCATTATGACCCATAGATTCAGAAACTGGATGTGCCTTTTCAACAATAAATTTGACCCACCCTAATGTACATTGAAGAAGGCACTTAGGTATTCATATTAAAATTCACAAACGTGCAAACGGCAGTATCTTAGTTATGATTATTAATAGACGTATACATTGGTTATGAGTGACTAATCCGCATTTAAATCCCCCAATGGAAAAGTGGGTGGCGGCGTAAATTAAAGAATGTGAGAATCATATCACTATAGATATACTAGATATGCATGCGCATTCAATAGAGATGTCAATCCTGATATTGCCGAAGTGCTAATCTTTTGACTCTCGAAATGTCTGTCAACAATCCGGCTATGATACAACCTGTTATTAGTAGGCGTGGATGAACGTCGCCTGCATCCCGACATCCTTAAATATTATAACGTAAAAGTGAACTTTCTTATACGTGTTCAGCTGTTTCTAAACGGTTTTATTTAGCTTGACTTGACATGCTGGATGGCTGGTCGGCACGAATTTTGTAATTGAAATTTAAGTAACTTCCCGATAAGCTACAAGCTTGAAACTTGGAATATAGGTCAGAACCCGATGACAATGCATTAATAAAAAAAACTACGATAGGTGGCGCATGGACCGAAATATTTCAAAAAATCGTAATTTTGGTCCGATTTGGAACACATAATACATACATGAATAGAAAGCGACCTATGAAAAAAATCGCCGCCAAGTGGTGCAAGGATCGAGATGTTCAAAAAAATCGTATTTGTGGTCCGATTTGAGTCATATTTGGAACACATAATACATACAAGAATAGAAAGAAACCTATGAAGAAAACTCACCGCTAGGTGGAGCAAGGATCGATATATTAAAAAAAAACGTATTTGTGGTCCGATTTGGCTCATATTTGGAACACATAATACATACATGAAGAAAAATCGCCGCTAGGTGGCGCAAGGATCAAGATATTCAAAAAAATAATACATACATATTTGGAACAAATAATACATACATGAATAGAAAGCGACATATGATGTCCGATTTGGTTCATATTTGGTGTTTGTTTGTTGAAAAAAAAAAACTGTTTATACTGGCATTCCGCGAAAGTTCGCTATTGCCGGCTTCAAATGCCGCAATTACATGCCTGCTAAAAATCGGGATTCGATGCCATAATTTCTAGTAAATACATATATCTATTTATATGCAGGTATGCTTGGCGCAACATTTGTATAAATATCTATGTATGTATTTACTTCGTTGCAAAAAAAAAAATATTTAAATAACATTTATAGAATTCAACAAGGAAGGCTAAGTTCGGGTGTAACCGAACATTACATACTCAGCTGCCAGATTACAGCTTGCAAAACTTTAAAATTACCTTCTTTCAAAAGTGGGCGGTGCCACGCCCATTGTCCAAAATTTTACTAATTTTCTATTCTGCGTCATAAGGTCAACCCACCTACTAAGTTTCATCGCTTTATCCGTCTTTGGTAACTTACATACCAAATTTCATTAAGATACCTCAAAATTTACTCAAGTTATCGTGTTTACGGACAGACGCACCGACGGATATGACAAATTAATTTCTTTTTTCGCCCAGATCATTTTGATATTGAAGTCTATAGGGCCAGTTAATGGTGACTTAACCATAACCAGATAAAACAGCTGATCGAACCAACCTTATGGAAAACAATGTAATCGATTAATGGTGTCATACCATAACGCTAAAGCCATAACCATACCATAGCCAACCAATTGGTTTTTAGTTTTTCGCCATATCCATAACCTAAAAAATATTTGAGTTGGAGAATTTATTAACTTTTTATAGATTTTATTTATTGTTTTGGATACGTTTTGACTAAGAGACTTATTTTTTGTGGTATGTTTGTAATTTTTTTCGTTTTCTTCATTTTTATGAAATTTTCACGATTTTTAGGTTAAGGCACCAATAACTGATACAAATTTAAAGCTGGAGTCATTGGTGCCGTTTGTCGTATCGCTGTAGTCGTATCCCTAAAGCCGGAGTCATTGGTGCCGTATGTCGTATCGCTGTATCCGTATCCCTAACGTAATCAGCTGTTTATCGTTACGACGGTAAACCAAACCCCAATTGGTTGGCTACGATACGGTTACGACCTTAGCGGCACCAATAATCGATTGCATTGATTCTCATAAGGTTGGTCGAATCAGCTGTTAAAAGGTTACCGATACGGTTACCGATAAAGCACCAATGTCTCCAGCTTAACGTAATCTGCTGTTTATCGTTACGACGGTAAACCAAAACCCAATTAGTTGGCTACGATACGGTTACGACCTTAGCGGCACCAATAATCGATTGCATTGATTCTCATAAGGTTGGTCGAATCAGCTGTTAAAAGGTTACCGATACGGTTACCTATAAAGAACCAATGTCTCCAGCTTTATATGGATAAGCAAAAATATGGTTATGACTATGGCATTATGACTATGTCAACTTTAACTCGGGCTTATATCTATATCGATTAGTTTATGCCGTTACGGGGTACAGTTATGCGAACAAAATTAATATACTCTGTGAGCTCTGCTCAGCTGAGTATAAAAATTGCTTTAAAATAAAACCTGTCAGGTCGTGGGTCGTCCCCGCGTTGGGCTTCACTCACACCTTGGCCCGCTCGGATGTATAGAGCCTCATATGTTAGGGTGGAGTACGCTGTTAAAACAGCAATATTGAAATAAATTTTTTTTTTGCTCGTTCAAAAGATGTGAACAAAAAAACCGAAAAGTTACCAGCGGGTCTCCATCCTAAACCGGGGGTGGTATCCACAGAATGGTTGCGCAGAACACCTTTCTACGTTAGCAGCCTTCGGCCGCGCTTATAAACAGTACCCTGGGTGGGTCCAACACCGGTTTGGAGACCAAAACTATATCCGCGCAAAGCACTTATGTTCACAGTTTTTTTTTGTTGGGTATTGCACAACAGAACAACAATCACCTGAAAATCACCAACTTCCACTGCAAGTATCTCCGGACAGAGATACAATTTTTATTTTCCGCCTTCGGAGCTTTGTTCTCGAGATTAATACGCGTCGGGGGAAATATCTCTAGATATTTTTTTCTGGTAACACAGCAGTATTTTAATATAATAAAGTTTATGAAATTGTGTTTACCAAAAAGGTAAACACGAGAAACGTCAAATGAAAATGTCCCAAAAAAAACACCATGGTGAACTCACGTAAGTTCACAATGATGAAAAAAGCTTTAGGTTGAAGATTGCCAGATTGATGTGCATGATATGGTGAGAATAAGGACAGGGATAGATAGAGGGTGGTTATGATTGGAATAGACAAAAGAAAGACCGTGGGAAACGGCATAAGGAAACGGTTCTTTTCAGCGGTTCGGATGGTATAAAAGGGGGTAATTGAAGGAGAACAAAAATAAAGTAAAGTATAGCAGCATATCAAGCTGAAGTGCGCGCGCCGCTTTTTTGTAAGATATACTCGAAAAATTTGTGTGTGGTTTAAGTTTTTTTAACATTCCCTGTGCGCGGAGACCCAGAAAGGGATCAGTGTAGTGCCGATTATAATAATTTTTAAATTTTGATATGAGGCAAATTGCCTTCAATTAAAAAAAAAAGCGGTCTCGTTCGATAATTTTAAAGAAAAAGGGCGACGCTGCATCCAACCCCCAGGACAGGATTTATTTGCGGCATAGAGATGTGGAATATTTAATAATCAGGTGAGTCCTTAAATGCTAAAGGATTTTTTTTTAATCATGTAGACTTTCGCGCCGTTTGGGGTTCACGCGACCTCAATTTCGACTTCGGTCACCAGCCTCCTCAATAAATCCGCAAGCACGGATTTTCCGGAGTGAAGATCCCACTCAATCATTGTTTTCTTGCGTAATCCCAAATTCTAAAAATTTACTATCTCTTTGATTTTTCTTTTTGATTAAAATAAATTTTTTGCGGATACATTCGTTTCATATTGCGTGTAGGTATGAGGGCAATATAATATTAATGTATGTGTGACATAAGGCGCGTGAACGCCAAATCGGTTTTGGGAGCATTAGTGAAAGAATTTAATTGGCGCTAATTGAGATTTCATTCTCGTAGTGGGAACCGGAGGTGGCCAGTGAAGCCTTTTTAAAGCGCCAGGGAATCACATTTTTTGCGAATCACATTTTTTGCGAATCACAGTTTTTTTGCGCACCACGAATTTTCTACAAATCACGAATTTTTTGCAAATCACAACTCTTTGCGAATCACGTATCGTACAAAAATCCAATTTTACGAAGCTACGAATTTCCACGAATTCGGCATCAAAAATTTTTTAAAATACAACAATTCTTTGTGCAACTTCGACGTCAAAGTGTTGCGAGTATCAACCTTTTGAGAAAATTCAACACCATTTTTTGATGCAAAGTCCCTATTCGTTCTACGTAGTCGACGTCATTTTTATACGTACTCGGCGTTATTGCGGGCAAATCCGCTACACATTCGATCGCCGATTTATTCAAAACCCTACAACAAATCTTGCATCTCGGAAAGCTGCATCCAATTGGATTTATTTGTTCGTCTCGCCATTCACCTTAACGTTGGAGCGACCTACCTCGTTATAGCACGCAGCATAAAAGTTCACCATAGCGTAATTTGTATAAAAGCTTTTTAGGTGAGATAGGAATTAATAAACAAGTCAGGGTAATCTTAAAATTGTTCTTTTTGTATCCCAAATTGTACTTGCTGTAAAAATCTGAATATCATCTGGATGTGCCTTGGCATGCGTCCGAGTCAATAGTCCGTTGTAGTATTAAACATAATGTTCCTAGTATATCGGAAATTCTAGAAAATTGTAAGGTGTCTGTCAGTCACAATAGATACCGAAACGATTTAGACTGTTTTTTTTTGTTTTACCTTTTTTTTTATGGCAGAGGTTATGAACCCCGCATCAACAAGCCCCCCAATCCCCACATAAAAGAGCTCTTTTAGGTAGGCATTAGGGTGTGTTTTAAAACTATTCCTTTTTTCTCGTAACTCCAGCTGGTTAGACAAGAGTTTGGTATTTTTTTGGTGACGGAAAGACCCGGGAACATAGTCCCAAAAGGATATTGATCATAGATATTTTTATAATATACGGAATTTACATGTACATTGTGATTTTTTTGGTTTATTATAAAATTTGTATACGTTAGAAATACAGTTTCCATACGTTTATTTTTTCTGCTCCTATAAATCTGTGTAAATTTATATATGTACGTTTTTTTTTTTTTGCGAGATAAAGCAAAAAACCCAGATGTGGTAAATTCAAATTTGCATGTATGTATATGGAAGTTAAGTGTTTGAAGGAAAATATTGTTTAATTTAAACGAAGCTTGAGTCTGTGTGAGTAAGATTTTTTTTCCTTCGTGTGTAGAGTTGAAGATCATGTTAATTATTAAAATACGTCATTGAACTGAAAAGAGCAGTAGTATGGCTTGCTGATTTCTTTTTGGGCGGGGTGTGAGGATGGTAGGATGAAGAGGTAAGTAGAGGTGGGTGGAGCATGGCATTAGGGTGACCGCAAATTAATGAGGCGAGCGGTCCAAGGTTGGGTGGGCTTCTTGGGGTTTGAAGGTGTGTGGGTAAGAATGAACGATGAGGAGATATGAATATGTGTCCGTCTGGCTCTTTGGGGGGGCAGGGTTAAGGACCACTACCCATTGTTACACTGAGCTAGTAAAGGGTACCCCAAAGAGCCGAAAGTAGGTGTACGTGACAATATTTATATGGCGCCCAAACTAAAACGCAAACTTCGCTAGTGTGCTGCTGAGTAGCACTTATTCTGTTTTAAAAATAAAATCAGCGCTGAAAGGGGTTAAATTGGCGCCCATGAACAAAGCAATTATAATCCTAAGCAGTATGCCTTAGGTATATAAACACATTTTTTTTAATTATTACTCCTTGCTTTTCAAACAAATTTTATTTAAACCTTTTTATCCAAATCGTTCATTGCAATGGGGTGGATGGAAGCTGTCATCCTGTCGAGCCAGGTGACTTGCTTAAGCGTTTTCTTGTGCTAAAGTTCAATTGCCCTAGTGCGTTGGGGTCAACTCATCTGTCCTCCCAACAATAGTCAATCGGTGACATAGGTATCTACCGGCACATTGACCTATTTGCACCGCCATAATACAATACATATTTAGATTTCAATTTTTTTATCATAGTTGGATGATTTGGTTCTGCAGTTTAGTCTTTGTGTATGGAGACCGAAATTGGAAATTAAATTTGTGATGCTTCATACATAAGTACATACAAAGTTGTTTAGTGACCACAACCATGCGGTAACATGCAGAGGATGTGATGCCTAAAGTTTTTTGTTGATAAATAGCCACACACTACATAACCCAGGAACGTTAATCTATGCTCCAAACCCTCCGATTGGAAAACCTTTTCGGGTGTCATGCTATCCAAACTCCCGCAAACTAGCACATCGTTATAGATTTGAATTTATGAAAGATTAGTCCTACTTATATTTGAGTTTTTTCTTTTAAAATATTTGAGAACAAGGCGTGCCGTTTAGCACATATAGGCGACCATAGATATTCTAGTTTTTTATACAAATGTTAGCTAAAATATAGGGGTCCATAGTCGGTAAAAATTCTATTATTCTGTTTTGAGATACACGGAAAATAATTTCTTGTATATGAGTAATACACCACCTGCACATAACACTCGAGCCAAAACAAAGATTGCAGCCATGGCATCTAATGACACAAACGCGAACACCGCGGTTGAAGAGGATGCCTCATTCATAGATTTGTCAGATCGTTTTGGAGGGGCGAAGAGTAGTGGGGATAAAACGGGAGAGAAAAGGGACAAGGAGGGAACCAGCAGTGCGACACCTATGACAGGCAGTATAACCGGGACGATGCCCAAGCAGAACACCGGAGCACAGGTAGCTCAATCCGTGCTCGTACGGCCACCCGTATTATCTTTCCCGCGCCCGCCACCCTTCCATAATTTTTCGAATCACGCCACAGCCCAGCGATCTAAAACCCAGCACATTCGTGACGAAGTTGCACCTATGATTAAAGAAATGATGGGTGAAGCGAAAGAGGCCCTTTTAGGGGAAATGAGAACCAACATGCAGGAGATGATGAATAGTTTGCGAAACTCAAACGGTGAGGGGGGAGCTGTTGGGGGAGGAAATAGATCGCGTGTTCCATACAAGCGAAGGAGACACAACATTAGCAGTGAGTCCATGGAGTCGAGGCGGTCGATTCCTCGAAATGGAATTGCCGATGAAAATGTCAATAGCAATGGCAATAGAGATAATAGGGACACCCTTAACCATGTAAGGCCTGCGGTGGGTCCCTTGCCGGCGTTTACAGGGCAAATACATCATCGTCAGATCCAAGCAGCACAGCCAGCTAGGCAGGATTCATTCTCGGAAAGCGTCCCAGTCGAAAGTCAAGTTAGAACGGCAGTTGGTAGATCTGAACTTAACATAGAAAAGTGGGGAATTAGTTTTCAAGGATTCCGGGATTCCATGACTATTGAGGATTTTCTATTTAGATTGGAATATTTAAAGGAAAAATATGGGTGTTCATGGGGAGATATTTTGCGTGATTTCCATCGTCTGCTGGGGGGCGAAGCACGAGAGTGGTATTGGTTGTACATTCGTACAAACCGAAGCGTAGATTGGCCAACTTTGCAATTTGCGTTACAGCGACAATTCGCCTCCCAACTCACAGATTTTGAACTAATGAGGGAAATCAATGAAAGGAAACAAAAGCCCGGAGAAACAATTGACGAATATTTTCATGCTATAGGGGTACTTCGTTCTCGGCTAAGGAACCAAATACCCGAATACGAAATGGTACGTCTGGTCAAGGGGAATTTAAGAGAATCGTTGGCGAAAATGGTTTACCCCATCGCGGTGTACTCCGTTGAGCAGTTGCGGATGGAATGTAAGGAGGTGGAGAGGTGTTTCCCCCGTCGCGAACGTATGCCGCAAGGCGGATACGTGCCCCGATCTTATCAGGTAAACGAGGTCACACTCACACAGAGTGATGATCAGGAAGCTCCCAGAGACGAGGGGCAAGTCTCTGTGGAGGAAGTCCGATATCAGCGCGTAATGAAACACCCTCCAGCGCGCGACCAGACCAGCCGTAAAATAGTATGTTGGAATTGTGGAATTGAGGGTCATTTGTTCACTGAGTGCATGTCCCTACAGCGACGTATATTTTGCTTTAAATGCGGAAAGTCGGATGTTATAACACCTAAATGTCCCGTATGTAATGTGACGGGAAACGCGAAACGGAACGCGATGACGACGGGGGCGTCGCGCTCCACACACTCCCCGCAAGAATAGATAAGTCAACCAACACACCCAGAGATTTTGAAGACGCCAGAGGTGAAAATGAACAGGTCGCAGAAAACTTTAAAATTAATCAAAACCCTGATAGACAGAAAAATGGAAACAACAAAAATACCCTTAACCGTCCAGTTACGCTTTCGCTTGAGGAGCGTTTGCGAAGGTATCGAGAAGCTCGCGAACGAATTTTTGCCGACAGCGTGTTGCTGGGTCGACGGGTAGTATCGCGCAGGATACAAAAGGCCAGAGAACGGTTTCAACGAAGAAAGCTTGTGCGTCGGGAAGTTGTGGCCACGGTTAAGAGAGCAGAGCGAAATGACCCGCGAGTATACGCTGAGATAGAGGTAAAGGGGACGAAATTGCGCGGATTGTTGGATACGGGGGCATCGGTGAGTATTCTAGGACGGGGATGCCGCGAGCTAGTCAGCAAGGTAGGGGTACCTATTGAAAGGTTTATCTCAAGTGTAACGACGGCGGGAGGTGGCGCACATACGGTACTGGGAAAGCTAACCGTACCTGTAAGATACAATAATTTAGAAAACAACATTACATTCTATCTATGTCCATACCTCGAGCAAAATATATATCTGGGGATTGACTTTTGGCGTGTATTTCAGTTAGCTCCGAGCATTATAGGGATCGATGAGATTGATTTTTCGCGATTAGAACAACAGATGGTGACAGTGGAGGATAGACACGAGCGTCGCATATTGCATGACTTAACCGCTGAACAACAAAAACGGTTGCAAGAAGTCAAAGATAGTTTTAAGACGTTTGAACAGGATGGACTTGGTCGCACGCCGCTCGAAAAACATTCCATTAAGTTAGTTGACGAAGCCGTGCCTGTGAAAGATCGTCACTATCCATTGTCGCCGGCCATGCAAGCCATTGTATATGCTGAAATAGACAAAATGTTAGAACTAGGAGTAATCGAAGAAAGCGAAAGTCCCTGGAGTAACAGAACGACTGTTGTTCGAAAACCTGGAAAAAACCGATTTTGTTTAGACGCGCGGAAGTTGAATGCCTTGACCGTTAAAGACGCCTACCCGTTACAGAACATAGAAGGCATAATCAGTCGCATCGATGATACGCATTACATCAGCAGCGTAGACCTAAAGTTCGCCTTTTGGCAAATAGAATTGGAGGATAAATGCAAACCATACACTGCTTTCACCGTCCCGGGACGTCCCCTGTACCAATTTGTAGTTATGCCATTCGGCTTATGCAATGCGGCACAGCGGTTGTGCCGATTGATGGACCGCGTCATACCGCAGAGGTTAAAGTCCAACGTTTTTATATATCTGGATGATTTGCTCATCATTGCTCCAGATTTCGACGCACATTTGAAAACTTTGGAAGAAGTGGCTGGTTGTCTAAAAGGAGCAGGGTTAACTATTGGGTTAGAAAAGTCAATGTTTTGTTTCAAAGAATTGCCATATTTGGGTTATATTGTAGGCGGAGGTATGTTAAAGACGGATCCTGAAAAGGTGAAGGCCATCCTAAATATCCCCTTACCGAAAACGGTGAAACAAGTTAGAAGTTTTCTGGGAACAGCTGGGTGGTACCGTCGATTTATAAAGGATTTTGCAATGATGGCTGCACCACTGACTGATACCTTAAAAAAATCGAACAAGTTCCAAATGACATCGCAAGCCATAGAGGCCTTTAATAATTTGAAAAAAGCACTAACGAGCGCACCTGTACTAAAGCACCCGGATTTCACAAAACGTTTTTGGGTCCAATGTGACGCCTCTGACTATGGCGTTGGCGCGGTGCTGTATCAAAAGACGGATGATAATGCTGAAAATCCCATCGCGTACTTCTCTCAGAAGTTAAACGAGTGTCAACGGAAATATAGCACAACCGAAAAGGAATGTCTCGCGGCGGTGATGGCAGTGCGAAGATTTCGACCGTACATTGAACTTATGCCATTTACCGTAGTGACGGATCATGCCAGTCTAAAGTGGCTCATGTCACTTAAAGATCTGAGCGGCAGGCTAGCGAGGTGGTCCCTGCATCTGCAGGCATTTAATTTCAAAATCGAACATCGAAAAGGGTCGGAAAACATAGTTGCTGACACGCTATCTCGCTGTATAGAAGATATATCGCAATCGTTAATAGCAGGCATGGATACGATAGAATTCGAATCTGAGGAATACTTAGGGTTAATAGGCACGATTGAGAAAAATGCTGAGCGATTCCCCGATCTAAAAGTAGAGGACGGTTTTGTTTTTAAGAAAATGCTAGCTAGGGATATCGAGTTTGAAGAAAGCCAGTGGAAGCTATGGGTACCGGCGTCATTAACATCGACGCTAATTGAAAACGCGCATTGTGCTGAAACAGCCGCACATGGAGGAATGACCAAAACCTTGCATCGTTTGAGGCGCATGTACTACTGGCCTAACATGGTCGTACAAGTCCGGAATTTTGTCCGTGACTGCCAGGTCTGCAAGGAAAGTAAGCCTAGCAATGTAACTTTGAAGCCAGGTATAGGGTCAGAGGTTATCACGGAACGACCTTTCCAAAAGATTTATGTAGATTTTTTAGGAAAGTACCCCAGATCTAAGAGTGGGAACACGTATATTTTTATAGTTGTGGATCATTTCTCTAAATTTACCTTTTTAAAGGCAATGCGTGAAGCAACGGCGACCAACGTCGTGGAATTCCTGACCGAAGAAATCTTCTACAAGTTCGGAGTACCGGAAACAATACATTCTGACAATGGGAAGCAGTTCACGTCAAAGCAATTTACCCAAATGATAGAGACGTATTGCATCAAACACCTAAAAACCGCCTTTTATTCGCCTCAGTCTAATGCAGCGGAGAGGGTCAACCAATCGGTTTTGGCCGCAATCCGCGCATACTTGAAAACAGACCACCGAGATTGGGATATCTACCTACCGGAAATTGAATGCGCATTGCGAAGCGCAGTGCATTCGGCCACGGGTGTATCGCCCTACTTTGCCCTATTCGGAATGCACATGTTCACCAGTGGTGCCGATTATGCTTTGGCCCGAAAACTTAGTTCACTTGATGACCACGAATTGCTATCGCTGAACAATACTGATCGACTTCGGATTATGCGGGATAAAATTAAGGATAACCTACATGAGGCATATAGAACAAATGCGACACGGTATAATAGAAGGATTCGCGAAACGCGTTTCGTACCCGGGCAGGAAGTATACAAACGGAATTTTGTGCTAAGCGACTTCAAAAATAATATTAACGCGAAATTTTGTAAAAAATTTACGAAATGCAGGATAACGAAAGCACTCGGGAAGAACATGTACCTGTTAGAAACACTTTCTGGACGTAGTTTAGGCGCCTGGCACGCCAAAGACTTAAAACAATAGGCTCCTGTCCATTTTGATGTATCTCCGGCGATGAGGGTCAAGTCGTCCGGAGAGCCACAACCGATCCATTATGTCAGCAACCTGAAAGAAAGATAAACAAAATATCCATAAAGTAACTCGCTTATATGGCAGTTTTATATATAATAATACTTCCCGTAAATCTGTCTCCGGCGATGAGGGTCAAGTCGTCCGGAGAGGTCCAATATCCAGTATATACACAAATGCCCGGCATAGCTCGCGAAGCAGGAGACAGTGTCAGGTCGTGGGTCGTCCCCGCGTTGGGCTTCACTCACACCTTGGCCCGCTCGGATGTATAGAGCCTCATATGTTAGGGTGGAGTACGCTGTTAAAACAGCAATATTGAAATAAATTTTTTTTTTGCTCGTTCAAAAGATGTGAACAAAAAAACCGAAAAGTTACCAGCGGGTCTCCATCCTAAACCGGGGGTGGTATCCACAGAATGGTTGCGCAGAACACCTTTCTACGTTAGCAGCCTTCGGCCGCGCTTATAAACAGTACCCTGGGTGGGTCCAACACCGGTTTGGAGACCAAAACTATATCCGCGCAAAGCACTTATGTTCACAGTTTTTTTTTGTTGGGTATTGCACAACAGAACAACAATCACCTGAAAATCACCAACTTCCACTGCAAGTATCTCCGGACAGAGATACAATTTTTATTTTCCGCCTTCGGAGCTTTGTTCTCGAGATTAATACGCGTCGGGGGAAATATCTCTAGATATTTTTTTCTGGTAACACAGCAGTATTTTAATATAATAAAGTTTATAAAATTGTGTTTACCAAAAAGGTAAACACGAGAAACGTCAAATGAAAATGTCCCAAAAAAAACACCATGGTGAACTCACGTAAGTTCACAATGATGAAAAAAGCTTTAGGTTGAAGATTGCCAGATTGATGTGCATGATATGGTGAGAATAAGGACAGGGATAGATAGAGGGTGGTTATGATTGGAATAGACAAAAGAAAGACCGTGGGAAACGGCATAAGGAAACGGTTCTTTTCAGCGGTTCGGATGGTATAAAAGGGGGTAATTGAAGGAGAACAAAAATAAAGTAAAGTATAGCAGCATATCAAGCTGAAGTGCGCGCGCCGCTTTTTTGTAAGATATACTCGAAAAATTTGTGTGTGGTTTAAGTTTTTTTAACATTCCCTGTGCGCGGAGACCCAGAAAGGGATCAGTGTAGTGCCGATTATAATAATTTTTAAATTTTGATATGAGGCAAATTGCCTTCAATTAAAAAAAAAAGCGGTCTCGTTCGATAATTTTAAAGAAAAAGGGCGACGCTGCATCCAACCCCCAGGACAGGATTTATTTGCGGCATAGAGATGTGGAATATTTAATAATCAGGTGAGTCCTTAAATGCTAAAGGATTTTTTTTTAATCATGTAGACTTTCGCGCCGTTTGGGGTTCACGCGACCTCAATTTCGACTTCGGTCACCAGCCTCCTCAATAAATCCGCAAGCACGGATTTTCCGGAGTGAAGATCCCACTCAATCATTGTTTTCTTGCGTAATCCCAAATTCTAAAAATTTACTATCTCTTTGATTTTTCTTTTTGATTAAAATAAATTTTTTGCGGATACATTCGTTTCATATTGCGTGTAGGTATGAGGGCAATATAATATTAATGTATGTGTGACATAAGGCGCGTGAACGCCAAATCGGTTTTGGGAGCATTAGTGAAAGAATTTAATTGGCGCTAATTGAGATTTCATTCTCGTAGTGGGAACCGGAGGTGGCCAGTGAAGCCTTTTTAAAGCGCCAGGGAATCACATTTTTTGCGAATCACATTTTTTGCGAATCACAGTTTTTTTGCGCACCACGAATTTTCTACAAATCACGAATTTTTTGCAAATCACAACTCTTTGCGAATCACGTATCGTACAAAAATCCAATTTTACGAAGCTACGAATTTCCACGAATTCGGCATCAAAAATTTTTTAAAATACAACAATTCTTTGTGCAACTTCGACGTCAAAGTGTTGCGAGTATCAACCTTTTGAGAAAATTCAACACCATTTTTTGATGCAAAGTCCCTATTCGTTCTACGTAGTCGACGTCATTTTTATACGTACTCGGCGTTATTGCGGGCAAATCCGCTACACATTCGATCGCCGATTTATTCAAAACCCTACAACAAATCTTGCATCTCGGAAAGCTGCATCCAATTGGATTTATTTGTTCGTCTCGCCATTCACCTTAACGTTGGAGCGACCTACCTCGTTATAGCACGCAGCATAAAAGTTCACCATAGCGTAATTTGTATAAAAGCTTTTTAGGTGAGATAGGAATTAATAAACAAGTCAGGGTAATCTTAAAATTGTTCTTTTTGTATCCCAAATTGTACTTGCTGTAAAAATCTGAATATCATCTGGATGTGCCTTGGCATGCGTCCGAGTCAATAGTCCGTTGTAGTATTAAACATAATGTTCCTAGTATATCGGAAATTCTAGAAAATTGTAAGGTGTCTGTCAGTCACAATAGATACCGAAACGATTTAGACTGTTTTTTTTTGTTTTACCTTTTTTTTTATGGCAGAGGTTATGAACCCCGCATCAACAAGCCCCCCAATCCCCACATAAAAGAGCTCTTTTAGGTAGGCATTAGGGTGTGTTTTAAAACTATTCCTTTTTTCTCGTAACTCCAGCTGGTTAGACAAGAGTTTGGTATTTTTTTGGTGACGGAAAGACCCGGGAACATAGTCCCAAAAGGATATTGATCATAGATATTTTTATAATATACGGAATTTACATGTACATTGTGATTTTTTTGGTTTATTATAAAATTTGTATACGTTAGAAATACAGTTTCCATACGTTTATTTTTTCTGCTCCTATAAATCTGTGTAAATTTATATATGTACGTTTTTTTTTTTTGCGAGATAAAGCAAAAAACCCAGATGTGGTAAATTCAAATTTGCATGTATGTATATGGAAGTTAAGTGTTTGAAGGAAAATATTGTTTAATTTAAACGAAGCTTGAGTCTGTGTGAGTAAGATTTTTTTTCCTTCGTGTGTAGAGTTGAAGATCATGTTAATTATTAAAATACGTCATTGAACTGAAAAGAGCAGTAGTATGGCTTGCTGATTTCTTTTTGGGCGGGGTGTGAGGATGGTAGGATGAAGAGGTAAGTAGAGGTGGGTGGAGCATGGCATTAGGGTGACCGCAAATTAATGAGGCGAGCGGTCCAAGGTTGGGTGGGCTTCTTGGGGTTTGAAGGTGTGTGGGTAAGAATGAACGATGAGGAGATATGAATATGTGTCCGTCTGGCTCTTTGGGGGGGCAGGGTTAAGGACCACTACCCATTGTTACACTGAGCTAGTAAAGGGTACCCCAAAGAGCCGAAAGTAGGTGTACGTGACAAACCGGCATTCTAATCAAATAATTAAAAACAAAAAAATGACGCAATCAGCTTGTTAAAACACTTGTGCATGTACCAATGTAAGTGAAAATTTGATGCATCTCAAAGCACTTTCACTTTTACACCATCTCCTGCCAATAATCTGTCGGCAAATGCTTATTGCAAAATAAAAATATTTACTCACCAAAAATAGCCAAAATATTATAAATATAGCAAGCCAGAATGAATCAGTACATGTCCGGTATTTAGGCCGGTTCACTTGAGGCTCATCTCCATCATCCTTACTTTCAGCACAACCCATTATGATGATGCTCTACGAATAGTTGTCGCAAATCTGTTGTTCTTGTTGTAGTAGTGGTGTTGAACTTGGGAGCTTCTGTTCAACGACCGGTCAATTGATGAATAATAAGTAGCTGAATTACGCTAATAAAAAAAGTTATAATTAATTTATATGGTTCATCACAAATTATAGATAAGTAAACAAGTAAAAAAAATTGTTTGCTTCGTAGTTGTTTATATAAGTTAACTTATGTATTTGCACGGGTACATACTTTGTTTTGTCGAATTTTCCCTTTTACTAAATATCTTTAATTTCTCTTGCTACTAGCGCTTCACTAATAGCTCCGACACATAACCAGTTTTTCATATAACAGTTTAGAGTTTAATACATGCTTATGCATTATGAGTAGATTGCACGTATTTTTATGGAGAATGGTAGAATGAGCGACACTGGCGCCATCTGATATGAAAAGTAGCCAACTCCCCAATTTTTTTCCAAGCAAATCATATGAAGAAGAATTTGACATTTGCTTTGGCTAAGGGTGTTGGCACAATTTGCAAGTGATTATTTTTCCCACTGGTTGGTAAATTTTCTAACATTTTTCACAATTAAAAACTGCAATATAACAATCGAATACGACACAAAATATGTTAACAAGTAATTTTATTGTATAGGGAGAATGTTTATAACAGTGCTTCGCGAAATTTTGTATGTGTGTGGCCACGGCGTAATAAACTTCAATTACTAAGTCTGAAGTTCCTTCATATTTACAAACGCAACACCTTTGTTGATTGTGGTGATCTTGTTGGAATGCATAAACTTGTGTTAAACGCATCTATATGAAAAATGTTACTGTGTCACGGCCATAAGGCACACTAATTATGCACAACGGAGTTGTGTTTCCTTGTACTTCGATTATTTCAGCGGTGCACGCATGGCGCACCCTGTACAAGTTAAACTGCAGTTTAAGGGCCAATTAATGGTGACATAACCATAAAACCATAACCAGATAAATCAGCCGATCGAACCTACTTTATGGAAATTAATGTAATCGATTAATGGTGCCATACCATAACGCTAACTCCATAACCATAACATAGCCAACCAATTGGTTTTTGGTTTCTCGCCATATCAATAACCTAAAAATATTTGAGTTGGTGAATTTAATAACTTTTTGTAGATTTTATTCATCGTTTTGTATACGTTATGACTAAGAGACTTATTTTTTGTGGAATATGTTTGTAATTTTTTGCTTTTTCTTCATTTTTATGATATTTTCACGATTTTTAGGTTAAGGCACCATTAATCGATCACATTGGAGATGGTTATGGATATGTGTATAGTTACGACTATGGCGTTATGGTTAAGGAAGTTTAATTGGCCCTCTACACAAATGCAACGCAATGGCCATAACGAAATCACCAAATAAACAATGGAACAATAATTCTTAAAGCATAAAAGAAATTTTCTTTGTCGATTTGATTTTCGGTGATTTTTATCAAACATTAACTTCATATCGGTTTAGTTCTGAGAAGGACAATTCGGTAACTGACCGGAAAATAATTGTATTTGAGTCGAACTGTGTTTGGCCCTTAGACATACACAACCGACCTTCTACAACTAAGCAACCCGATTGTAAAACAAGTAATGGTGTCTAAGTTCCAGTGTAACCGAACATTATATACTCAGCGTGAGCTTGAATTGTACATTTCATTTCAGATAAATTACTTTTCTACATAACACGTGGCACCTCCCGTTTAAAAAAAATGTCTCCCCATTTCCTATTACAATAAAACTTGACAAGTGAAATATCATTGATTCAAAACTATTTTTTGCTAAGTTATAGCTTATTATTCTAGTCTAATGTTTTTTTTCTAATGTTTCCAAGAGGGACATTTTCAATTGTCGCGCATTTATCCATGCCGTTGTTGTTGTTGTTGTAGCAATGCTCGCCCCACCTAATAGCCGCGACCGATCACAAATTGTCATCAATATCCTCTAACGGGAGTCCAAGGAAACTTGCCCTTTCAACAGGGGAGGACCATAAGGAAAGGGGTGTTAGAGGCGTTGGATCCACATTACAATTGAAGAGATGGTTGGTGTCATGTGGGGACACATTGCAAGCGGGGCATACATTTTGTATGTCGGGGTTGATTCTGGATAGGTAAGAGTTTAACCTGTACAGTATCAAGAACGAAGTTGAGCAAGAGTGACACGCGTTTCCCTGGGGAGTATGCGTTCCTCTTCCGCAAGTTTTGGATAATTTTCGTTAAGTACTGGATTCACCGGGCAATTCCCGGCATAAAGGTCCGACGCCTGTTTATGGAGTTCACCAAGGACCTGCTTGTGTTTTTTCACTTCATACGGCTGGGTTCTCAGGTGCCGTATTTCCTCAAAATGCTTACGGAGATGACTCCTTAAGCCCCTAGGCGGTGCTGGTTCATCAATCAGATGTCTGTTGGGATGCCCCTGATGGGGAGTATTCTCGCCTCATTATGCAGATGGTGTTCTGGGGACATAAGAAGACAGCCCGTGGCGATTCTGAGAGCAGTATTTTGGCAGGCCTGTAGTTTCTTCCAGTGGGTGATTTTTAGGCTTGGCGACCATATGGGTGACGCGTAGCACGTAATCGGCTGGCTAATTGCTTTGTATGTAGTCATGAGCGTTTCTTTATCTTTTCCCCAACTACTGCCAGCGGGGGATTTGAGGATTTTGTTACGGCTCTGAATTCTCGGAACAATTGCGGCTGCGTGCTCACCAAAATGTAGATCCTGATCAAACGTCACACCCAAGATTTTGGGGTGTAGGACAGTCGGTAGCGTAGTGCCATCGACGTGGATGTTCAAAATGGTCGACATTTGGGGCGTCCATGTTGTAAATAAGGTCGCGGAAGATTTAGTCGGTGATAATGCCAGGTTTCGCGAGGCGAAAAAACTGGAGAGATCAGGGAGGTAGCCGTTTATTTTATTGCATAGCGCATCGATCTTTGGGCCTGGGCCTGTGGCCATTATTGTGCAGTCATCGGCGTAGGAAACGATTGTGACTCCTTCCGGTGGTGAAGGTAGCTTAGATATGTAGAAATTAAACAAAAGTGGGGATAGGACACCACCCTGTGGCACCCCCTGTTTAATTCTCCTTGGTTTTGATGCTTCGTTTCTAAATTGCACCGATGCCTGCCGACCAGCCAGATAATTTGCGGTCCACCTTTTAAGACATGGGGGAAGGGTAGACCCTTCCAGGTCCTGCAGTAACGAGCCATGGTTGACCGTATCAAAAGCTTTTGATAGGTCTAGCGCTACAAGTACTCTATTGTGGGGGTATTGATTTAAACCGCAATTTATCTGGGTGCTAATGACATTTAGCGCGGTGGTAGTGCTATGGAGTTTTCTGAAGCCATGCTGATGAGGGGCTAGCTGCAAATTTGCTTGGAAATAAGGGAGCAAAATGGCTTCAAGCGTCTTTGCCACTGGCGATACGAGAGATATCGGACGATACGACTCACCTATGTTAGCTGGTTTCCCAGGCTTTAGTAGCGGGACCACCTTGGCCATTTTCCATTTCTCGGGTATGACAAAGGTGGAAAGAGACAGATTGAAGACATGCGCTAAATATTTGAACCCCTCTTTCCCTAGGTTTTTAAGCATCGGCATGGCTATGCCGTCTGGGCCCACTGCTTTGGATGGTTTAGCACGACCAATGGCGTCCTCAACCTCTTTAGCGGTGATGGTGATTGGTGACGCGCTGAATTTGTGTTTATGTGCGCGTCTATTGGCTCTCCGTCTATCTTTGTCGACCGTAGGATGCATTATATATTGTCAGCAGAAAGCGCTCGCGCATTTTTCCGCGTCCGACAGCACTTTGTCGCCAAAGGCGATGGAAACTTTGTCTTTGTGCTTAGTCGGATTCGATAGGGACTTTACGGTGGACCAAAGTTTACCCACACCGGTAGAGAAGTTACAACCTCTTAGGTGCTCCTCCCATTTCGCCCGCTTGTGTTCATCTACAAGCAATCTGATGCGTTGGTTTATATCCCTTATTTGGGGGTCGCCTGGATCAAGCTGTCTTATAAGGTCACGTTCTCTCGCTAAGTTTGCGGCCTCCGCCGGGAAGTGAGGCCGGATTTCGGGAATTCTCCCGGCGGGAATGAAATGTGCCGAGGCGGATTTAATGACCTTACGGAAGGCACGCTCCCCTTGGCGGGCATCAGTCGGGATAGGGAGAGCAGCTAGGCGGCTGTCTGTAAAGGATTTATATTCTTCCCACTTTCCTTTTTCGAAGTTTATGAAAGTGCGTTTTTCAGTGACGATGAAGTCGGCGTTACGCTCAAGCGAAATAAGTATGGGCAGGTGGTCGGATGCCAAAGTTACCATCGGCTGCCAGTTGACGCAGTTTACGAGTTCTGCGCTCACGATTGAGATATCTGGCGAGTTGTGACAGCTTCCTACCATACGTGTGGGGGCGTCTCCGTTTATTGTGCAGAACGTCGTTTCTTCTATTTGATCCGCCAACATCTCACCCCTACTGTCCGCCCGCAAGTTTGAATGCCATAGATCATGATGGGCATTGAAATCGCCTAAGATAATGCGATTGTTGCCAGTGAGTAAGGCCCTGATATTAGGGCGGTATCCACTGGGGCAACAGGTGGCAGGAGGGATGTAGATGTTGATGATTTCTAGGTTTGCATCGCCTGACCGGACAGATAGGCCTTGACGTTCTAAGACATTGTCCCTGCGGTCGATGCCAGGATCAAATATATAATATTGCACAGAGTGGTGTATGATAAACGCGAGACCGCCTCAATTTCCGCTCTCGCGGTCTTTCCTGTGGAAGTTATACCCAGAGCAGGTCTGCAATGCAGATCTTGCTGTGAGTTTAGTCTCTTGAATCGCAGCAATGCGGATGTTGTGCCGCTTCATGAAATCGACTATCTCCGTAATCTTCCCAGTTAGTCCATTATAGTTTAACTGCAGAATTCTGAAGTGCATAAGGGGAGACGTCGCCACTCTGGGGGTAAGTGACGGGTGACTACGCCTGGGTTGGGGAAGGCCAGGACGCAATTGCTGTTGTGGCCCTAGGACTGGGGTTTGCGACCTGGGTACATGGCGCGATGAAACCCGTCGGGGGGTTGCCGTCGCGGAGACCAGAACATCTAGGGAAGTGGCACCACCCAAGGCAGGAGCTGCATTGGGCGGATGTCGCAAACATATATATTCTGTGCTGGCAAACGGTGCAAACGGAGGTAGGGACTAAGAGTCTGTTTCCCTGACCTACACGATTGCTGCCGGAAAAGAGGGGGGAGAGGACGGGGGCAGGGGCTGTTGCTCAGCATTGCTTCCGACTCTACTACGAAGATTGTAGTTATGAGTGGTAGCAGCTCTTTGAGTTGTTGGCGCCGTGGGGCGCGAGCAGCAGCGGGTACTTGTTGTGGCTTGCTGAGCAGCGGGGCTGCTGGCAGGTAGTGGAGGGGCCCTTAGACGTAGACTACGGGACGCCCTTGGGCGTGAACAGCAAGGAGCCACAAAAGATTTATAAAAGTTACGTGGACGTCGGGTTTTGGGATCAAGCCCAGAACAACCTGTCCGATGCAACCATCCCTTGCACGAGACACACTGAACAGAGTATGACCGTCCTAAAAAGATTCTTTTCCGGCAGATGCAGCAAAACCATTTCTCAAGACCGGGGTCAGGAGACGGACCCTGATTGGATTCGATGCCTTCCCGGAGTAAGAGAATATGGAGCAGTCCTGCTGCAAGGAGCTGCTGGGAGGATGACAATTTGTGGGAGGGACGAAACAAATTAGATGGGGTCACACTGAAATGACAGTCCTTGGTCGGGAAAAATCCCGAGTCGCTCCGGTACATAGAACCGACTGCCTTGGGAAGCGATCCATTCCGTGTAGGCACATTGTGCAAATGTGATTTTTGGAAAGAGAATTAATTTATTAAATACAGCCGGAAAAATAAACACAAATACCCCACGAAAATGTATAGAAGACATTTATGCACATCTCGGTCAAAAAAAAAACCTACGACTAGCATAACGAAAACATTATACAAAGTAAAGTGTGACGTCTCTTATTATATTTATCCTCTTTGGCTATAGTTTATGTGGTTTTAGTTCATGTAAAGGCCAAATTAAACTTCCTTAGCCCTAACGTCATAGTCGTAACTATACCCATATCCATATCCATCTCCAACGTGATCGATTAATGGTGCCTTAACCTAAAAATCGTGAAAATTTCATAAAAATGAAGAAAACCCAAAAAATTACAAACATATTCCTCAAAAAATAAGTCTCTTAGTGAAAACGTATCCAAAACAATGAATAAAATCTACAAACAGTTATTAAATTCACCAACTCAAAATATTTTTAGGTTACGGATATGGTGAAAAACCAAAACAAATTGGTTGGCTATGGTATGGTTATGGCGTTAGCGTTATGGTATGGCACCATTAATCGATTACATTGATTTCCGCAAATCACACACAGAAGATTGTGCATTCACGAGTTAAAAATTGCTTCGTTCCGCGCTTCTACGTCACACTTGACTGATTCAGCGAATGAAAGAAAGAGAAAAAAACAAGAGCTAAAGGAAAATGACGTAAAAATTGCTCATAAAAAACAGCTGAACTAATGTTTACATGCGCAATGCGCCACCTTCTCTTATTCCATCATGATTGATTTCCATAAGGTAGGTTCGATCAGCTGTTTTATCTGGTTATGGTTTTATGGTTATAAGTCACCATTAATTACACCTTAAAACACATTCTACGTCAAAACAAGACCGGCCGTGTCGTCGTCGGATGTGAACATAGAATAAGAACGCATCAATTATTTTACCCTCAAACCCCGTAATGGAGAATGTAAAACGGAGTAGAAAGTGAATTGTTGAGTCTTGTTTACAATTTTCTACATTTTTGGGTTTCGTCAATTGTAAATAAAGGAAATTGTTAAAAATGTCAATGCGGGCAGATGATCATCGCAGGAAATGGGACAAGACGGAATATCAGCGTTTGGCGCAGGAAAGGCTGCAGACACAAGTAGCCAAAGCACACCCGAAAGATGAAGGTTATTTTTAATTAGCATACATACATACAAAACCGACTACTAGCCAAAATTTGCAATAATTAATTTAATTAAATATGCCGAATTTTACTAATTTATTTGCTTATATTTAAAACATTTAGAGCCCGTACAGCGAGAAAATTTAAAACGACGTGACTATAAAGTTGACCTCGATAGTAAATTAGGCAAAAGTGTTGTCATTAATAAAAATACACCTACCTCACAATCTGGCGGTTACTATTGCAATGTATGCGATTGTGTTGTCAAAGACTCCATTAATTTTTTGGATCATATCAATGGAAAGAAACATCAACGTAACTTGGGCATGTCCATGAAAGTTGAACGCAGCACTGTTGATCAAGTTAAAGAACGTTTCCAAGCGAATAAAAAGAAAATGGAAGAGAAACAAAAGGACTACGAATTGGAGAGGCGCCTACGCGAAGCTAAAGAGGAAGAGGAACGTTACAAAGAACATCGAAAAGAGAAACGAAAAGAACGTAAACGTAAAGCGAATGAAACCGATTCAGAATTATTTAGTAGTGGCTTAGCGGATGATATGGCTGCCATCATGGGATTCTCAGGTTTTGGTGGATCAAAAAAAAGCTCTTAGAACATAAAAACACACGGTAACATTTTTATAATTTTTTTTTTATATTTATAACAATAGTTGTTATTGCATTAATTCATGTAACGGTAAAAGCTATTAGTAAAAATATATAAATTTGAACAGGAAAAAAGTGTAAAAACATTTGGCTGCCAGCATCCGACATTGGATTGATTACGTGCGGCAGTTTAGCAGTAACTGGGCACTTGGACTACAAAAAGCAGAATGATTATTATAAGTATCTACATATTTGTAGAAATATATTTGTATATACTTCTTTATGTATGCTGTTGTTGTTGTTGTTGTTGTTGTAGCGATAAGCTTGCTCCCCGAAGGCTTTGGGGAGTATTATCGATGTGATGGTCCTTTGCCGGTTACAGATCCGGTACGCTCCGATACCACAGCACCATTAAGGTGCTAGCCCGACCATCTTCGGAACGATTTTTATGGCCACTTTAAACCCCTCCCTCCCCACCCCCAAGTTCCATGAGGAGCTTGGGGTCGCCAGAGCCTCGTCTGTTAGTGAAATAGGATTCGCCGCGGATAGGTGAGGTTGACAATTAGGTTTGGATAAGCTAGATATTGCGCTGGCAACCTGAAGGTTTGCGCTACACAGCCCCTTGAATCTGGTATTTTAGTCGCCTCTTACGATAGGCATACCTACCGCAGGTATATTCTGACCCCCTATGTATGCCCATACATATATATTTACACAGTAAGGACCGTAACACTTCGATACTACAGTATTTTACTATTTATGATTTCACAATTCGTCGTATGTGTTATGCTTTACTGAAATCGTATGTTGGAAACCATAGAATACAACATCCTTGTGAAGTCTAGCATCCTTTTAGTGTTTTTCATTATAAGAATTCTTATTAGGCATAAACAAAGCATTTAAAAACTCATCTACTAAACTGGTGATTGACGATTTAACTTATCGCATACATTCGTGTTTGAAATGGACACAAAAAATAGGGCACCATAACACCTATAATTATAATAACCCTGTTTTTGTTGTTGTAGCAGTGCTTCGCCCCATCCAATAGGTGCGACCAATCACAAATTGTCATCAATGTACTCTAACGGGAGTCCAAGGAAACTTGCCGCTTCAACAGGGGTGGACCATAATAAAAGGGGTGTTAGAGGCGTTGGTTCCACATTACAATTAACGAGATGGTTGGTGTCATGTGGGGACACATTGCAAGCGGGGCATACATTTTTTATGTCGGGGTTGATTCTGAATAGGTAATAGTTTAGCCTGTAACAGTATCCAGAACGAAGTTGAGCTAGAGTGACTCGCGTTTCCCTGGGGAGTATGCGTTCCTCTTCCGCAAGTTTTGGGTACTGTTCTTTGAGTACTGGATTCACCGGGCAATTCCTGGCATAAAGGTCCGACGCCTGTTTGTGGAGTTCGCAGAGGCCCTGCTTGTGTTTTTTGGCTTCATACGGCTGAGTTCTCAAGTGCCGTATTTCCTCATAATGTTTACGGAGATGACTCCTTAAGCCCCTGGGCGGTGTTGGCTCATCAATCAGATGTCTGTGGGGATGCCCAGGTTTCTGGGTATTCAACAAGAACTGCTTGGTTAGCAAATGTTGTTGTTGTCTATTTCCCTTATGCTATCGTTCCGACTTCTTTTCAAATCTATTATAAACTAAAAACTACACTTCGCACACAGAACCTTTGATACTATGTTGGCTTAGTAGATGTTTAATACAAAAGTACATATGTATGTATGTTAAATGTAAAAAGAAAAATACCAAAAACCTACCACTAGCGCTTTATTTATAACCTCAGCAGCAAAACTTCTCAGCATAAGCGCCGGCTTGAGACCACAGAGTAAAGCTGCTCTTACATAATCGCAGTCAATTATTTCCGTAAACTGTCTACAATGTAATAAATAATATATGAGAGTTGTAAATTTAGATTATAGACAGAAAATTAAATATTATATAGTAAGACAAATAAATGTTATACTTATTTAAAGAAGTCTATTACTCAATAATAGAATCCCCAATTACTTAAAACAAAAAATATTACAATGCACATAATTTTAGTGATTACACAGCCGCACAGAAAAAAGTTCCATCTTTTACGGGCAAGATACGTTAATCTCTATGGATTTCGAGCCACTGAAATCGAATACGGAGTCAGAAAACAAAAGTTAGTCATTGGTTGAATCCTAACCTCATGATGATCAACCCCAAACTGCGCGCGTTGATTGCTTACAAGAGTAGTTTTCAGATACGGCGGATAAGATTTGGTAAAGCGCATACATCAGCTTTTACGAAGGCTATGGTGGAAACAGTACAAGCCTGCAAGTGTTTTCTTTTCCAAGCCACATGGAAATGAAATGCAAACTGCGCTAAATGTCCCAGAATTAGTTACCTAAGCAAATTGTCATTTGGCAAGCATATTTTGCGAAAGATTGAAGATTTATTACACGACAAGAAGCTGCATATATGCTGCTTTGTCAAAATTTGGCGAGTCGCCAACCGTGAATTCCGCAGAGGAAGAGAGAGACGGCCACTACGTTGGAAGCACCAGGCGTAAAACGATTTGAGTTCCATTGGTATTTCCAATTGACGCCGGTCAGCGCAGCAAAGAAACTACTGGCGCGGTTTGTGGGACGGGAAAAGTCGGTTTAGACGAGTAAGCGTCAACTATGTGAGACCCAACTCACCTGCATACATATGTTTTACTACGCCGCTCAAACCAATCGGCCGGTCCTTCACAGTCAATTAGATCATCACGCAACTCTCTTATACAATCACGATATTGCTCCAGATCTGCAAATTTCAAAATGCAACAAAACAACAACAAAAAAAAAAAAAAAAAAAATTGATTTTCCACAATAGCATAACTTCTTCGCTTAGCAAATAATGTCAGTTTACCAACGTTTCGACTTGGTTTCCGCTTTTCCGCACTGTTGTTCATAAAAAAATTCCAACGCATGATACAAACGCATATAGAGGTTTTGCGGTGGTAGCGGCATACAATCTTGCAAGGTATCGTTAATGTGACCCAAAACTTTATATGTGCTATTGCATGTATTTATTGTTGAATCCCATGACAACAAATGTAAAATACGTTCTGGACTTGTCACACGCAAACAAGCCAAATGTAACATAATTTGCATTTCATCACACATATCTGTTTGTTCGGCACATTCTTCATCCTCCTTGAAATAAACAACAATATAAAATAAATATAATATTTAAACTATGTCAGCTAATATAAAAATGATTGCAAACCTCTGCAATGCCAGAAAAACAATTTATCAAATCACGTATCAGATTATCGCCCCAAAAGCTATTTGCAAATGGAACAAATGAAACAAAGAGCACCACAATCCACATGCACATATTTCTGGTGTTCATTTCCTTTTTTTTAATTTTTTAAGTACTAGCTTGAATATTTTAAATGAATTTCTAATAAAAAAGAAAAAAAAGTACGCAAACAAATAAAATAGCGCTTTAGTCTCCTTTTAACCGAATTTTGTTTGTATTGTTGCAGTTTTTGCTTTAAGATTTTTCTAACATTTTTTGTTTTTCTCATTGAATTCTATTTGCATTATTATTGTTTTCTTAATTTTGCTTTAAGTTTATTTATGTGCTCTATTCCTTTAATATTCAACGTCATACTTGGTTTTGAATGTTTATTTTTTGTTTTTCAGTACAGTGTCCCAAAACCAAATATATTCAAATATAATTAAAAAAAAAAAAAAAAACTAAATGCATTTTCATACATATAAACGATACTCCATTATATATTGTAACGAATTTGCTTGCAAATCCTCTTATTTGCAATCCTCTGCTACGTTCGAATCACTAAACTGTTGAATAAATAACTCCAATATTGAATAATGGAAAAATGGCCTTTATTAAAGTACTTCACAATAACACTTATACTTTGCTACTCGCTGACTTAATAACCAAACTGATTGACAGCTCAAATGAAGCTCTACTATTCAAAATAATACTGCTATAGCTCGCTAGATAGCGCTTAATCCAAATCTCAAATCAAACTGAATTACTTCTTACTCGCTTGTGCCGCTTTTATAGTTTACGCTGCATACATCTAGGCTCTTCTATTTCCAGAACTTACCAACTATATTCGTGTGTGTATAGTTCTCATATAGTTTCTACTTGTTTACAATTGTCTACTTTTTAGCGCTTCTCAGCTGTACATATGTGAGTTTGTAGTTTACAGTCTCCCGCACACACATAAGCGTATAAGTAAATTCATCTGTGTGTAACATCTCATCTCTCGCTGCCTTGTATGTAAATGTTGCTCGTCGGAATGTGTACATATGTGTAGACGCAATCATTGATTCGATAATGTAGATACATAATGATTGAATTATTGATGTGAATTCACGTCACTGCTTAGCATCGGCCTGGAGATGGCAGCACTCCTTAGTTTTGCTAATATTCGTAACACTGCCCTCCACCTAAGTCTGATCGTCCCGATCAGACAAATCTCCCGATCTAACTGCCGCTAGCATCTCCAAATGTACCACTCTTCTAATTCGTGGTTTCCCAGTGGTTTGTATGCGGTAGATGGTATCACTGATCTTCTTCACAACTTTGTACGGGCCTTTCCAACTGCACCGAAATTTGGCTGGAACACCTTTCCGCCGGTGTGGGTTGTTTAAGTGTACCAAATCTCCCTCCAAGAACCCTTCCGAATTATTGTTCTCATTGTCCCTGCGTTTGATCTTACTACTCATTATCCTTAGTCGTTCCCTCGCACTCTGTTGTTTGACCAATGGACTACTTCGCAGAGATTGCGCTTGACGGATTGGCTTGACAGTATCGTTCCGCCGTTTCCCAAGAGAAGTGCGCGATGGCTTGAAACAACCCTTGCATGCTTCCTGCAAAATTCTTGCAGTCGTTTTAGTGCGTCCATTTGGGTTTGTCAATGCCGGTGTTTTTCTCGCAGGTACTTTTGATTTCGCTTTGTTTGGCCCATTCGTTTCATCAACCTTTACTTTTGACTTTCGTGGCCTTTTTCGACTTTTCTCCACAAGTACTCGATTACTGCTGAAACCTTTTTCGAAACTAAAGTTAAGTGGTATGTCCTGGTTCTTATAGCGCATAATTTTTCTCCGCATATCGATCCTGACGTCATGGTCAACCAGGAAATCCACTCCCAATATAACTTCATCAACAATCTCCGCCACAACGAATTTGTGTAAAACCATGACCTTCCCAATTAATACCTCACAAACCACTTCGCCTTGGACTTGATTATACTCGCCTGTGACCGTACGCAACCTTGCTCCAGGTAATGACTTTACTCTCCTGTAGACCAAATCAGATCGAATCAAGGAATGAGATGCCCCCGTATCTACAGTCAGTACACGCTCTTTACCATCCACATTCCCTCTGACGGTAAGACTGCTTGATTTCCTTCCAATTTGCGACACAGATATCACAGGGCATTCAATAGCTGGATCTAGCTCTCTACCTCTTACTCGCTCTTGCTCATCTCCTCCAGCTTTGCGTTTACGGCCACCCACATTGTTGGAACTATTAAGACCAAGATCGCAATGACGTGCTATGTGACCGGACTTCCCGCATTTGAAGCATTTGATAACTTTTTCACTTCGCTTTTGCGATCCTTTCAGTGCCTCCAATATTGCGTCTACCCACTCTGGCCTTTCTACTTCTACACGATGAGCCTTATATGCTGGTTTACTTAATAGGGAGGCAGTTTCCTGAGTCAATGCATGTGATACCGTTTCAGCAAATGTCAGTTTTGGGTTCGCGTATGTAGCTCGCTTCGTTTCCACGTCTCGTATGCCATTTATAAAACTCTGGATTTTTACCCTCTCGGTGTATTCCACGGGTGCGTCCGCATTTGCGAGATGAGCCAATCTTTCAATATCTGAAGCAAACTCCTGCAATGTCTCATTTGCTTTTTGGTAGCGGTTTTGCAACTCAATTTGGAATATCTGTTTCCTATGCTCGCTTCCATAACGTCGTTCTACAGCAGCCATCAATGCTTCATAATTGTTCCGCTCTCCTTCGGGAATCGTCTGTAGAATTTCCGCTGCTGGCCCCTTCAATGCCACGAATAGTGCAGCAACTTTATCTTCCACATTCCAGTTGTTCACTGCTGCGGTCTTCTCAAACTGTAGCTTAAAGACCTGGAAAGGAACAGAACCGTCAAAGGATGGTGTTTTTACCTTTGTATTGCTTGCTGAAACAGCTGGGCGGTTTAGTTGTAACTGCTCCATACGACCTTTTAACGCTTCTATTTCGGCATCAATTTTGTCCTCGAGTTGTAAAATTTTTGCATCCTGCTCTTCCAGTTTCACAAAGAGCTGCGCTGATACCTGTTCCGAAATTTGTGCCGACATTTCAGATATACGTGCCTCTTGCGCTTCCAGTTGAGATGCCAAATATGTCTTCTGTTCTTCCAATTGTGTCTCCATCTTTGATGTAATCTGTGTCGACATTTCTGCCATACGCGTTTCTTGTGCTTCAATCTTCGATGTTATGCGTGTCTCCTGCGATTCTAGTTGTGATGCCATATATGTCTTCTGTTCTTCCAGCTGTGATGACATATTTGTGGATATTTGTGATGACATTTCGGACATTTGTGCCGATATTGCAGCCAATATCATGTTCAGGTCTGTGTTCGCCATTGTCTGCGGTGTTTCATTTTTCTCTTCAATTTTTGTTGTCTCCTCGCCATCAAGATGAAAGACATGCTCTTCCACATCAATTCCTTCTGCTTCCATTGCTTCTCGTAGCCGTGCCTGAAGTTCGAGTTTAACGCCGCTTGTATTCAATCCACGGCTCTCCAACTCCTTCTTCAGTTGCGGGATCTTCAATTCACTTAACTTTGCCATGTCCTTGTTGTCCTCTAGAATTTATTCAACAATTCCTCTTCTGACACCAATTGTAACGAATTTTACTTGCAATTCCTCTTACTTGCAATCCTCTGCTACGTTCGAATCACTAAACTGTTGAATAAATAACTCCAATATTGAATAATGGAAAAATGGCCTTTATTAAAGTACTTCACAATAACACTTATACTTTGCTACTCGCTGACTTAATAACCAAACTGATTGACAGCTCAAATGAAGCTCTACTATTCAAAATAATACTGCTATAGCTCGCTAGATAGCGCTTAATCCAAATCTCAAATCAAACTGAATTACTTCTTACTCGCTTGTGCCGCTTTTATAGTTTACGCTGCATACATCTAGGCTCTTCTATTTCCAGAACTTACCAACTATATTCGTGTGTGTATAGTTCTCATATAGTTTCTACTTGTTTACAATTGTCTACTTTTTAGCGCTTCTCAGCTGTACATATGTGAGTTTGTAGTTTACAGTCTCCCGCACACACATAAGCGTATAAGTAAATTCATCTGTGTGTAACATCTCATCTCTCGCTGCCTTGTATGTAAATGTTGCTCGTCGGAATGTGTACATATGTGTAGACGCAATCATTGATTCGATAATGTAGATACATAATGATTGAATTATTGATGTGAATTCACGTCACTGCTTAGCATCGGCCTGGAGATGGCAGCACTCCTTAGTTTTGCTAATATTCGTAACAATATAAATGAGATGCAAAAGACTACCCCCAGTCAACATTTTTTGAAAATTTTGATCATAAAATATTTAAATATTGTAACGAATTTAAGGAAACTCCGCTTATTTTACACTTTCTACTAACGTTCGTATCGCTAAATTGTTGAATAAATAACTCCAATATTCAATAATGCAAAATGGTCTCTATTAGACTACTTTGAAAATACTCCACAATAACACTTATACTTCGCAAATGATAGCGTGCTTAAATCAAAGTGATTGCTTTTTACTCAGCTTTTTTACTACTTAGTTACCAGCTTTAAACTTACTAGCTATAAACTAAAGATGCACGTTAATAGCTTCTCGCATAGCCATATGCGCGTGTATATGTGAGTAATACTTCCACCTATGATTGCATACTTTTGTGAGTATCTCAGATATATGCATGTGTTTATGTGAGTATTAACTCTGCTGATGATTGCATACTTTTGTGAGTATCTCTCCGCTGCTGTATGTACATATGTGTATACATAATGATTGATTTGTTTATGTAGATACAAGTGACTGCTTAGTATAGGCTTAGAGATGATATTATCCCTTAGTGTTGCTAATATTCGTCACAATATCATACCCCAATCATTAAAAACGTTCAAATTTTAAAGCATTTTCTGTTCGAAAATTAATGTATCGTCGGGAGAAAAATGTACCTTAAATGTGATTATTCTTGAATAATCATTTATGATTCATATTTCGAAACGCTTTTTATTCATATTTGATATCATTGTAAAATTGAGTTTTTAGCCCCTTGTACTTCTATTTTCACTAAACTATAAAAAACGACTGTGAAACATTTGCGGTGCTCAAGCGAGTTATGAAACCTTTCAAAAAGATGGCAGAAAAAAACAAGTAGTCTGTATTTGCAAGGATCAGTAAAATTTCAAACACATTTTCCGAGATCCTACCAGCAGAAGTTTGAAATTCAGGCGCGATCTTCATTTCGAATGGGACGAACATAGTGTAATGTTTGTGTGTGTATGTATGGGTGTTTTCGGGCTGAAGTTGTGCTACCTTTTGACAGATGCCGTCATCCAGTGAGTTTTACAGCTCCGGCTCACTCTCAATTCTCACGGGAATGCTCTGGATAATTGAGAGACTTGAGAAGCAGATGTCGTGATATTTTCGCACTCGTGAAATGTGATAGGCAGATGTCGCCGCTGTTTTTCATTTAACTCATACGGCGAAAGGCTAAGCAGCGACATCTATTTTTGAAAAAGTAGGTTTACTAAAGGCAGCGTTGCCAAACTAAAGGCAAGTAATTAACAAATTATCTGGCTCACAAATTGAACCAGACTTCTATCTGGATTTATCTCGCTCAAATCGTTGTTGCATTGACATGCAAAATTATTTATCTGGCTCGGGCTTTTGCCACCGGATGATGGCTAGAGTATCATGTTCTTTGGCAAAAATTAAGCAGCTGTGGCAACGACGCGATTTCTTCGAATGAAACAATCTATTGATCATCACTAAGGCCATGTTTTTCAGTACAAGTTCAACTCATTTTGTCAGTTAAACTACGCTTAAACTTATTCTGCAGTTTTTCAGTCTATTTTAACTGAAGTTTTAGCTAAGCTTAAGCGGTCGATCGGCCAGGTTTAAACCCTAGTTAACGTATCCGTTATTTGCGTTCGTATGAAATGGCGTCGAATATACCCAACAAGCATTTGGGCTTGAGTACCATTAGAGCTCATGTTGATAACTAGCATACAAGGCGAATCTATACCAGGTGGTAGCAAAGCGAATTCAATCAATTTGCTGTGCAGATGAATGTCAAGTCAAAAGAAAATTTTCATAGATTGCGATTAACGCCCCGATTCTGAGCGTTACCGGTAAAATAGTACCCATAACGTTATGTAACCGAATATCGTTACCAGTTATTTTATCCGCGATTCTGGCCCAAATGGTAACGCTGTCATCCCCGAAAAACTCACCAGTGTCTGTGGAGAAATTTGAAAGGTAGTTTTCTTCGCTCCACGGTTGCCACTTCGGTCCAGTTGGACCAAACCCCATTTGGTTTGCTGGTCCCTTTTCTTCAATTATGGTCCTTTTTAGGCAGTAGCCACGATTGCTACTTTTCTTTCTTTTTCACTCAGGTAAAAATTCACAATATTGCCCCAAAAATTCGCCACACTTTCGTTAGGCCCCATATAATTTTGAATTTACTTCAATGGAACTCTCACCATAAAGATTGCTCAGTCAATAAAATGTACCAGAACAATAACATTCACCTAGGATATAATTTATGCCAGGCATTAAAAAGAAAAGTGTTGGCATACACATTGTCGTTAATTGTTGATGAAATAACCGAATAATCAAAAAAAACTCTTTTATAATAATATTGTTACGAATATTAGCAAAACTAAGGAGTGCTGCCATCTCTAAGCCAATGCTAAGCAGTGACGTGAATTCACATCCATAGATCAGTCATTATGTATCTACATAAACGAAACAATAATTGCGTCTACACATATGTACCATGTACGTATACGAACAGCGGAGAATCAATGCACAGACACATGCATATATCTGAGATACTCCTGAAAGTATGCAATGAGAGAAGCTATAAATCGTGCAATTGTAGTTACAGCTGAGAAGTTTGAGAGCTGATGGACTAGTAGATTCTGGAAGCGCCTAGAAAATGCGAACGTTGAAATCAGAGAGTATAAAAGGCAGCAGATGTAGAGGCGCTGGAATTCAGTTTGATTTGAGCTATCAAGCAGTTTCGATTAAGACGCTATCTAGCGAGCAAGAGCAGTATTATTTTGAATAGTAGAGTTTCTTTTGAGCTATCAATCACTTTGGTTATTAAGCAAGCTATTTGTTGCGAAGTATAAGTGTTATTGTGAAGTACTTGAATAAAGACCATTTTGCATTATTAAATATTGGAGTTATTTATTCAACAGTTTGGTGATTCGAACTTAGCAGAGGGTTGCAAATAAGAGGATTTGCAAGTAAATTCGGTACAATTGCTGTCAGAAGTGGGATTGTTGAATAAATTCCAGAGGACAACAAGGACATGGCAAAGTTCAGTAAATTGAAGATCCAGCAACTAAAGAAGGAGTTGGAGAGCCGTGGATTGAATACAAGCGGCGTTAAACTCGAACTTCAGGCACGACTACGAGAGGCAATGGAATTAGATGGAATTAACGTGGAAGAGTACGTCTTTCATCTTGATGGCGAGGAGACAACACAAATTGAAGAGAAAAACGAAACATCGCAGACAGTTACCAGCACAGATTTGAACATGATATTGGCTGCAATATCTGCACAAACATCGACAGTAGCATCAATGTCGTCGCAATTGGCATCCCAACTGGAAGCGCAAGAGGCACGTATAACAGAAATGTCGTCACAAATATCAACCGATATGGCATCCCAACTGGTATCGCAAGAAACCCGTATAACATCGCAATTGGAAGAACAGAAGACAGATATGGCATCCCAACTGGAAGAGCAGAAGAAATGTATGGCATCCCAACTGGAATCACAGAAGGCACGTATTTCAGAAATGACGTAGCAAGTGTCATCTCAACTGGAAGACCAAAAGACATATATGGCATCTCAATTGGAAGCGCAAGAGGCACGTATATCTGAAATGTCGGCAGAAATTTTGGAACAGGTATCATCAAAACTGAAAGCTCAGGGTGCAAAAATGGCTCAATTTCAGGCAGAAGTAGATGATTTAAAAGGTCGTATGGAGCAATTACAACTAAATCGCCCAGCTGTTTCAGCAAGCAATCCAAAGGTAAAAACTCCATCCTTTGACGGTTCTGTTCCTTTCCAGGTCTTTAAGCTACAGTTTGAGAAGACCGCGACAGTGAACAACTGGAATGCGGAAGATAAAGTTGCTGCACTCTTCGTAGCATTGAAAGGACCAGCTGCCGAAATCTTACAGACTATTCCAGAGTACGAACGGAACAGTTATGACGCATTGATGGCTGCTGTAGAACGACGTTATGGAAGCGAGCATAGAAAACAGATATTTGAAATTGAGTTGCAAAACCGCTACCACAAAAAAATCAAATGAGACATTGCAGGAGTTTGCTTCAGATATTGAAAGATTGGCTCATCTTGCAAATGCGGACGCACCCGTGGAATACACTGAAAGGGTAAAAATCCAGAGCTTTATAAATGGCATACGAGATGTGGAAATGAAGCGGGCTACATATGCGAATCCAAAACTAACATTTGCTGAAACGGTATGACATGCATTGACTCAGGAAACGGCCTCACTATTGAGTAAACCAGCATACAAAGCTCATCGTGTGGAAGTGGAAAGACCAGATTGGGTAGACACAATTTTGGAAGCACTGAAGGGATCACAACAGAAAAATTCCGGAGTTATTAAATGTTTCAAGTGCGGCAATCCAGGTCATATTGCACGACATTGCAGCACCGGTCCCAATAGCTCCAACAATGTGGGTGGCCGTAAACGCAGAGCTGAAGGAGATGAGCAAATCTCCAAGTCCACTCAATCGTTAAACTAAAGCGAGTCAGCCGCAAGGGGCGACAGCTGGCTCCCTCAATTGAATGCCCCATAATCTCTATCTCACAAATTGGAAGAAGGTCAAACAATCTTACTGTCGGAGGACATGTGGATGGAAAGGAACGTTTACTGACTGTAGATACGGGTGTATCTCATTCCATTATTCGATCGGATTTAGTCAACATCCCTCACTAGGGTAGGCACCTTGTCGTTGGTGTGAGGGCTTAGCCGAACTCCATAGCGCCCGACTATGAGGCGGAGCTGTTTAGGACTGACATCTACGCCGTTTCGCCTCATAGGAGGGCGGCGGGATGTCGGTGACCAAGAACTGCCAACCCCCTAATCCAGGGTGTTATGCGGACCGTGCCTATTGGACGATTTGCAGCCAGGGGATAAATTCGGCTGTATTCGAACGGAGCCTTCCCGATACCGGGCCATCTCGGGAAGTATTTATGGCCTTACCGCAGTAAGGGGCGCTGCTGTGGCGGACGGTTCTTTCCCCGTATATAATACTGGACCGCTGAGCCCGCCTTGTCGGGCAGGTGGTCGTACGACCAAGATGAACAACTCATTACCTGAATGTAATAAGGAGGATGTAAAGAGGAGGACTGAGTCGCAATCCAAGGACGACAAATACGAATTAAGCGATGCGTCGGACTCGGGGAGCGAGAGTAGTGCTGATTCAATGAACTCCGTGTTGGAGAAGCACACAAATGAAAACGGAGTAGAAGAGTGGAGAAGGGTACGGAGCAGAGGAAGTAAAAGAGCTCTCTCTCAGTACCGTGCAGCACTAAGAATTGTACAACGCTTGGGAGCAGTGGTCGACCCAACAGAAGTGGAGATCGAGCGCTTGGAGTGGGCCCATGAAGCGGTAGAAGTAGGTCGAAGGCAGTTCAAAAGGTTTGCTGCGAGAAACCCTCGGTTCTGCAACCGGTACGAGGAGGAAGAAGCGTCGAATGGCAGAATGAAGAGGCAACGTTCGGCAGAAGGCGACAAGCCTGCTTTCAAGAGGCAGAAAGGACCCAGTCCTAGAGCCGCGAGGCAGGGCAGTCGCATAGACAAGACAAGTAGGCCCAAAGCTGTAAGACAGATGGGTTTCAATAGCGAGGTAGCAACTACCTCGAAAGCTGCCAGTCAGAGGGAAGTTCCAACTACGGAAGTAGGAGATAAGCCAAAGGGAGATAACGCTAAGACTCCGGCTTTCTCGGAGGCGCGAAAGGGAGTTAACGCGAAGACTCCGGTGTTCTCGGAGGTTCCAAAGGGAGATAACACTAAGACTCCTGCTTTTCCCGAGAAGATGAGTGATGTGGCAAAGCAGTCACTGACTGTGGCGCTGGTTGATCGTAGCAGTCCGTTCGGACAAATGACTACTGAAAGGTGGAGATCTGTGGAAAGGGAGCTTATTAGCTTAATGCTTAAGATGATGCGGGAACAACCAAGTAAGCCCCTTCCAACCTTTGATTCGGGGGGATGGTATAATGGTGTGAAGATGATAGCGTGCGACAACATCGCGAGCTTGCGGTGGCTGGAGGAAGTCGTTCCAAACCTCCAAAGGCAAGGCACGAACGCGCGGTTTGAGGTGGTGGATAAAGCGCAAATCCCCACGGTACCAAAAGTCAAGGTATGGATACGATGCGTGATGAAGTCGGAGGATACACTGCGGCTTCTGCAGAATCAGAATCCGAACATACCGACACAGGATTGGAAGGTACTTACTGTATCTCGGCCTACCGAGGATGGTCAGTTCTACATCTTCCAAATAAACAAGCAGGCGGAGGATATTTTGTACACGCAGCTTGGCAAAATGTCCTTTGGCACTGGCAAAATTTACATGCGACTCTGGAAAAGAAGTCCCGAGGATAAAAATCCTAACACGCTGGAAGTGGGCGAAGTCGAAAAGGACCTCAGAAGCCTAAGGGAAAAAAGACAGGTGGAGGTCCCCGACGTCACCACGAACGTGCTAGAAGAGGACCAACCGCTAAATGGTGCTGTGACTCGCACAGAGGAACACACGGCACAACATTCACGAGGGGCTGAAGGGGGCCTCGAATACTCTAAACCAAAAGGGCAAGAGGAGGACGACGACGTCAAGACGAAGGTGCTGGAGGGGGACAAACAGCCCAATAATGCTGCGAGTCCTACAGATAAACCTCCAACACAGTAAAGTGGCGTCGAGCGAACTCCTCCTAACCCTTGAGGAGGGTTCGTTTGACGTGGCGCTGATCCAGGAGCCGTGGCTCTCATCGGGAGGAAAGGTTTCTGGACTTAGCGCGCGCGGGTTTGGCGTTTACTACGCACAAACGGAAGGACGGGTGCGAGCTGTAGTAATGGTGAGGAAACAGCTGCATTCATATATGCTGCCTAATTACACCACCGAGGATCTCGTAGCGGTGGCCGTTAAGCAAAAGAATAAGCAGGCATTTATCCTGGCGTCCTGCTACATGGCCCATGCTGCGGAGGTTCCACCGATGGAGTGCAAAAGGCTAGTACAGGAGGAAGGGCGCAAAGGGCGGTTGGTCATAGGCGCAGATGCAAATGCGCACCACAATGCGTGGGGAGGAGCAGATACGAACGAGAGAGGCGAATCTCTATTTTGTTACATCCTGCAAACCAATTTGCAGATAGCCAACAGGGGAAATGTTCCTACATACATTGGTCCAACATCCAGCAATGTTCTGGATATTACATTGAGCTCCGAGCGTGATATATCAAGGTATGATTGGATGGTTCTCGATAGACCATCCTTCTCCGACCATGCGTATATAAGCTTCAGCATCCCACTAAAGAGGGTAGAGAAGGGAGGAACCTTTAGAAACCCTAGGGCAACGAATTGGACTAAATTCCAGAAACATGTAGAAACGAAACTGGGACAACCCAAAGAGGTTGCTAATGTAGAGGAACTGGAGGAGTCGAATGAATTCCTAACTAGGACGCTTATGACTGCGTATAACAAAGCTTGCCCTCTAAGAAGATTCAGAGGAAAAGCAAAGCCGCCATGGTGGAGCAATAAGCTGAGTCTTCTAAGAAGACAGGTAAAAGAAATGTTTAAACTCGCAAAGACCGCGGAAAGCGAAGCGTGTCGGGACGAGTACAGGGATCTACTGAGGATCTACAAGCGTGAAATTGCCAGGGCGAAGAGAAACTCATGGAAAAGTTTCTGTACGGACATAGAGTGCTCCAGTGAAACAGCACGGTTGAAAAAAGTCCTAGCAAAGGGAAACATAGTCCAGGGACTAATAAAGAAAGAGAACGGGGAATGGTCACGTGATAGTGAGGAATCCCTTGAGGTGCTTCTCGATACACATTTCCCATCGGGAGACGGTTTAGAAGAACCAGCAGACATCACTCACACTTCGATCACGGAGCTAGTGGTGCCGGCCTTGGTGACCGATACCAAGATCGAGTGGGCAGTGAAGACGTTTTCTAAGTTTAAATCGCCGGGCCCAGATGGTATATTCCCGGCCATGCTACAAGTCTCAAGTAGGGCGGTCGTGGAATGGCTTAAAATAATATTCGATGGGTGCATAAGACTGAATCATGTACCGCACTCTTGGAGAACTGCTCGTGTAGCTTTTCTACCAAAGGCGGGGAAGATCGGTCACGTGTATCCCAAAGACTATAGACCCATTAGCTTAACATCATTTCTGCTCAAAACCTTTGAGAGGCTGATAGATGTGTACATAAAGTCCAACGTGGATGAAAAGCTGCTCTCCACAACACAGCATGCGTACACCAAAGGCAAGTCGGTAGACACCGCATTGCATAGGGTGGTAATAAGCATAGAGAAATCCCTGGAATATAAGGAGTATGCTCTAGGAGTCTTCTTGGACATTGCCGGGGCTTTCAATAATGTTGCAAAATGGGCGATTATGGATGGTCTTAATTACATTAAAGTACATCCTGCCTTAATCAGATGGATCGGCTGCATGTTAAATTGCAGAAAGATTACATCACAATGGGGATTGTACGAGGCCACGAAATCAGTCGACAGGGGCACGCCGCAGGGAGGGGTGCTATCACCTCTACTGTGGACACTGGTCATCAACCAACTGCTCAGGCAATTCGATGAGGGACCCGTAAAACTTACGGCTTACGCAGATGACGTTGCAATTGTCATAAGTGGAAAATGCCTTCCAACGATTAGTTCTTTGATGGATCGGGCGCTTCGGGATATTCATACCTGGGCATCTAATGTCGGGCTGGAAGTCAATGCGGAGAAGACGGATATGGTCTTGTTTACAAAGAGGTACAAGGTCCCAAATTGGACCAGGCCTAAGTTAGGAGCGGTGACCTTACAGGAGAAACCTTGCACAAAATATCTAGGAATCATCCTAGACAGTAAGCTGTCATGGAAGCTCAACGTGGAGGAGAGGGTCAAGAAGGCCTCAACGGCACTCTATGCATGTAAAAGAATGCTGGGGTGTACGTGGGGCCTATCGCCCTCTCTTTCTCATTGGGTTTTTACAGCGATTGTAAGCCCTATTCTATACTATGGAGTTCTTGTTTGGTGGAAAGCCACACAAAAAAAAAACATACCTCAAAAAATTAGAGGGGGTATGCAGACTATCGATGCTTTGCATTACGGGAGCCCTGAAAACAACCCCGACGGCTGCACTGTATGCCATTCTGCACATTCCACCTGTAGACCTGGTAGCAAAGAACAAAGCGTTAACGACCGCAACCAGGCTCGATGCTTCGGGGCAGCTTGAGCGCCGACCATATGGCCATAGTAGTATAGCGTCCTCAGTCACAAGACGAACAGACTACATGATTCCCTACCTGCACTTTGAGGGAGATCTTAAGGCCACAATAGAGGTGGACGGTTGGCGCAAGGGTGCGCAAATGGCGGACGAGGCGATACATGTGTACACCGATGGTTCCAAAATCGTGGAAGGAGTAGGGTCTGCGGTATACTGCGCTGATCCGGAATTAAGCAGATCCTACAGGCTGCCGGATTACTGTAGCGTTTTCCAAGCGGAAATATTAGCCGTAACCAAAGCAGTAGAAACCCTGGAAGAGAATAGCTTAAGCTGCAACCGTGTTAACTTTTATATTGACAGTCAAGCAGCAATTAAGGCAATAATCTCGCATAGCACAGCATCTAAATGCGTGTTAGAGTGTAAGCAGTCTCTGGAGAGAATCGGGACAGGGAGAAGCATACATCTATATTGGGTCCCAGGGCATATGGGAATAGATGGGAATGAAAAAGCGGACGAATTAGCTAAAAAGGGCGCATCCCTTGAAGCTTGCTCCGTAGATGTCCCAATTAGATTGGGCGAGATTAAGCGAAGGCGAGATGTGCACATGATCGACCAAGCAGAAAAGGCGTGGGTTCAAGCGCGGGGCTGTAAAGTGTCGAAGATTATGTGTAGGTCTTACAACCTTAGACTAACACATTTGCTTCTATCATTAAAAAGAGAGGACTGTAGACTCATGACGGGTATTCTGACTGGGCACTGCCTTCTGGCGTCACATGCCTTTAAATTAGGCTTGGTCAGTGATAGCAGGTGTAGGAAGTGCGGGTTGGAGGAGGAAACGATCGAGCACGTTCTGTGCTCGTGCCCTGCACTTGCCAGGCTAAGACTCCAGCTATTAGGAGTGATACAGCTGTCAGATCTAGAAGCAGCAAGTGGCTTAAGTCCTAGGAAGCTTTGCCAAGAGGACGGAGTTATTTTATAACATAGGTCCTGGTTTTTGATAGGGTTTTTCAGTTTGGTCGTTAAAACAAACTTCTGGTAACACTACGGACTCAATCAGTCTATGTGAGGTCCTCATGGACCGGCCAGTTCAACCAACCTACCTACTTAGTCAACAAGAAGATAAGACCATTGCATGGAGCAAGATTGCGTACAGCCACTGGAGAAGACAGCACGGTTCTAGGAGAAGTATCATGTGAAGTCGCAATTGGGAACGTCTCGGTAGTACACAATTTTATAGTGGCAGAGATTGTTGATGAAATCATAATTGGAGTGGACTTCTTAATCGACCTGGGCATGAAGATCGACATGCAAAGCAAGACGATGCGATATAAAAACATGGATGTACCACCTAATTTCGGCTACGAGAGAGTCTACAGCAGTAAACGAGTGCTGGTGGAAGAGAGTCAGCGAATACCACCAAAATCCGAAGCAGTCATCTGGGCAAAGGTTGATGGAGATTGTGGGACAAACAAATTGTGGGTTGTCGAAGCAGCAAACAAATCAGCACTGAACATACTTGTAGGAAAAACCCTGGCTATGACAAAACAAGATGGACGTATTCCGGTAAGAGTACTCAATGAGTTCAAGTCACCACTCAAACTGACTAAAGGAGCTGTTTTGGGAAGATGCCAAGAAGCTGAAGTAGTTATTAACTGTGAACAGCTCCAGGAACACGTTTCAGCTAGTAATACTGATCTTTCAAATGACATCACGGCATGGACGCAGGGGCTAGAGGAAGCATATCAGAGTAAGGCAAAACAACTGCCCCTAAAGTACGCGAACATATTTGACCAGGATGGTTCTAAACCAGGCCGCACCAACGTTGTGAAACATCAAATTGACACTGGAGATGCAAGGACGATCCGTCAAGCTCCACGCAGTGTTCCACTAGCGAAGCGGAAAGTTGTGAGTCAAATCATACAAGAAATGAGCGACAGCGGCGTCTTCGAACCATCAGCTAGTCCATGGAGCTCACCGGTAGTACTTGTAAAGAAGAAGGATGGAAAAATGAGGTTTTGCGTGGACTACCGGAAGTTGAATGACGTAACGAAAAAGGATAGCTACCCATTGCCAAGAATTGACGACACTCTGGACTCGCTATCTGGTACGAAATGGTTTTCCACGCTGGACTTGAAAAGCGGCTACTGGCAAGTGGAGGTGGAGGAAGATAAAGAGAAAACAGCCTTCAGTGTCGGTGATGGTCTTTGGCAATTTACAGTGATGCCTTTTGGACTTTGTAATGCACCAGCTACTTTTGAGAGACTCATGGACCAGGCACTGAAAGGACTACATTGGAAAACATGCTTGGTGTACCTGGACGACATCATCGTATTGGGCAAGAATTTTGATGAACATCTTAGGAACTTGGAGGAAGTTTTCTAAAGAATAGCTGGCGCTGGTCTGAAGTTAAGTCCCATAAAGTGTGCGCTGTTTAAAAAGGAAGTAAATTATTTGGGTCACAAGGTAACGACAGAGGGCATCTGCACTGCGAACGAAAAGATAGAGGCTGTAAAGTATTGGCCAAGACCACAGAACCTACATGAATTGAGAAGTTTCCTTGGGCTGTGCACATATTACCGCCGATTTGTACCAAATTTTTCCAGCGTAGCCCATAGCCTCCATGAGCTTACAAGAAAACATAAAGCTTTTGAATGGAAGAAGGAGCAAGAAGTGGCTTTCCAAACATTGAAGGAGCGTTTGTGAACTGCCCCAATGTTAGCATATCCGATTCCAGGAGCAACATTTATTCTAGATACAGATGCGAGTGGATATGCTATAGGAGGCGTTTTATCACAACTGGTCGATGGACAGGAGAAGGTAGTTGCATATTACAGCCGTTCGATTGGAAAACCAGAGAGGAACTACTGCGTTACGCGGAGAGAGCTGTTGGCATTGGTAGAGTGCATTAAACATTTTCACAAACACCTCTACGGTCAGCGATTCCGTGTCAGGACAGATCACGCAGCTTTAATATGGCTTCTGCAGTTCCGTAATCCGGAAGGACAATTGGCACGGTGGATCGAGCGACTACAAAGCTATGACTTTTCCATTAAGCATCGAAAAGGTAGTACCCATGGAAATGCCGATGCAATGTCACGAAGACCATGTAGTTTGGAATGCAAGCACTGTTCAAAAGCCGAGGTTAAAGAAGACATTATAGATGTCCGGCTAATGACTATAACATGTACAGATGAATGGGACAAGGAACAGCTAAGAAAGTGTCAGCTAGAAGATACAGATCTGTCACGTGTTATGCAAGGGCTCGAACGAAACGAAAGACCAAACAGAGAAGAGATGTCAGCAGAGAAACCCATTGCGAAGTCATATTACGCACAGTGGAACAGTTTAGAATTGCTATCCGGTTGCCTTCATCGATTATGGGAGAGTGAGGATGGTAAATGCAAGGAGAAACTGATAGTTGTTCCCAGAAAGAGGATTCCTGACGTGCTCAGCGAGCTGCATAATGGTCCAAGCGGAGGTCATCTTGGAATCACGAAGACGCTCGAGAAGATTAAACAGAGATTCTATTGGGTTGGTTACCTTCAGTCGGTCACTGAGTGGATTGCGAACTGCGAGGTTTGCAGCAGAGCGAAAGGGCCCAGAACCCGAAGTCATGGCCGGATGAAGCAATATAACTCAGGTGCGCCATTTGAAAGGATCGCTATGGATGTCGCCGGTCCATTTCCTACTAGCAACGGCGGAAACAAATATGTACTGGTAGTTATGGATTATTTCAGCAAATGGCCAGAGGTATGTCCAATCCCAAATCAAGAAGCGGAAACGGTAGCAGAAGTGTTTATAAACAATTGGGTTGCAAGGTATGGTGTACCAATGGAGTTACATTCTGACCAAGGCAGGAATTTCGAATCAGCTGTGTTCCAGGAAATGTGTAAATCATTGGACATTCGAAAAACACGGACAACTGCATCCTCAATCCGATGGTATGGTAGAACGATTCATTAGAACATTGGAGGAGCACTTAAGGAAAGTAGTAGACAAGTACCATAAAGAGTGGGATACCCGCATACCATTATTCTTGATGGCTTACCGATCAGCAGTGCATGAGACAACGGGCCAAACCCCTGCAAAAGTAATTTTTGGCAATGACCTTAGACTGCCAGCTGATTTGAAGTTTGGGATAGATGCCAATGCGGAGAGAAATGTCAAGAAATCCACTAGTGATTTGGAAGAAGAGCTAAGCAATTAATTCAGAAGGTTTCCAGGATGGAGATTTGGTGCTGTTATACAACCCACAACGTAAAAAAGGTTTGTCCCCGAAATTGCAGTGTAATTGGGAAGGCCCAAACAAAGTTGTAAAATGGATCAACGATGTAGTGTACCGCATACAAACCATCGGTAAACCACGAACCAAAATGAAAGTGGTCCATTTGGAAAGGCTGGCAACGTTTAGATCGGGGGATTTGTCTAATAGGGACGATCAGACTTAGGTGGAGGGCAGTGTTACGAATATTAGCAAAACTAAGGAGTGCTGCCATCTCTAAGCCATTGCTAATCAGTGACGTGAATTCACATCCATAGATGAATCATTATGTATCCACATAAACGAAACAATAATTGCGTCTACACATATGTACCATGTACGTATACGAGCAGCGGAGAATCAATGCACAAACACATGCATGTATATCTGAGATACTCCTGAAAGTATGCAATGAGAGAAGCTATAAATCGTGCAATTGTAGTTACAGCTGAGAAGTTTTAGAGCTGATGGACTAGTAGATTCTGGAAGCGCCTAGAAAATGCGAACGTTGAAATCAGAGAGTATAAAAGGCAGCAGATGTAGAGGCGCTGGAATTCAGTTTGATTTGAGCTATCAAGCAGTTTCGATTAAGACGCTATCTAAGAGCAGTATTATTTTGAATAGTAGAGTTTCATTTGAGCTATCAATCAGTTTGGTTATTAAGCAAGCTATTCGTTGCGAAGTATAAGTGTTATTGTGAAGTACTTGAATAAAGGCCATTTTGCATTATTAAATATTGGAGTTATTTATTCAACAGCTTGGTGATTCGAACATAGCAGAGGGTTGCAAATGAGAGGATTTGCAAGTAAATTCGTTACAATATTAATAACGGCTAGATATTTCGATCGGTTATACAACACTATGTAAAATATATGAAAATAAAAATTGCTTCTCGTCTAGCATAGCTTATAGCGAGCACTCTGCCGTGAGTCTAACGCTTTCAAAACTTATACAAAGAAATTCTATGCATTACTTCTCGTTTGGTACGTTGATATTTAAATCTTTCTCACCCAGCTCAATGAGTTCAAGGAATTCCAGGACTATTGTGGTGTTAAGCCATGCAAGGTAATTGAAAACTAAGTATCTTGGCACAAGAAATATTTTAACTCGAAGACAGAAGGAAGCAAATGCAAAAGAGATTTGATTTCGGATGAAATGTTTTGTATAAAATTATTCCCGTAGGTGCTAGCAGAACCCCCAAGGCCTGGGATCAAAATTCACACTTACTGAATCTAGGCACTGATATGAAGTTTAAACGTTAAGGAAAAAAGTAAGCATCTATAAAAATAGCACTAACAAAATTGCCTAGTTTCATTTATGATTTACTGAGTTTTCCACATACATAGTTCGGCAACACCAGAACGCAAATTTTGAACCGTTTCTTACTAAAACCTAACTGCACTATACATTTTATTTCATTACAATCAACAACATAATGCTAGAACCAAGAGCTTTGTGACCAAAACTAGGTTCACAACGTTTGGTTGGTGAAATACATAGACTTATCCTATGTCAAAATATAGTACCATTTTTGGGTTGCATGCACATATACATCGGAGGGTGGGGTGTGTAGAAGTCCACGAAAGTGGGGAAAGTTTCTGACCGCCATTCACCTGGGAATGGCCAGAGCGATTCTTTTGCATGCGGTTCAAGCAGCTCACTACTGCCGGTCGCTTGCGGCCAAGTATCCTCTGGGTAGCCGCTAAACACCCGTTTAGCGGTGAGCTAATGTGAGAAGGCGACAACCTAGCTAGGCCACTCTGACATAATCGGTTTAAGGGCTAGCCGGGGGAGATTTCATCGGCAGCGTCTGTACACCTCTAGGCGCGGCTGCAAGCGGGCGTCTGTCTTGGAGCAAGCGGCTCGCTATATAAACGCGCCAAGTAATATTTTCACCCCCGCTGAGCGGGTTGTGCGCTGGGCTTGGGACCCGCCACGTAAAACCATACTCCAATGAAATATAACAACAAGCCCTTGTTGGACGGCCATAACCGTTTAGACGGTTAAGCGCCAATTAAGTAAGTAAGTAAGCACATCTATTTGTTTGTTCAGCTTGAATTAAAGGAAAGTGTTCACTATGTTTAGTAAAATTTTATATGGAAACATCCTAAAATTTTCTATTTTATATAAATAAAATAAAACAAAAATTACGTCCTTTTTTCGATGAATTTTGGTCCCAAACGAAAACATGGTGTGGCAACCGTGTTCGCTTTACCGAAAATGTCTCACTTCCCTACAAGACGGAGGTAACCAGTTCACCAACACATTCAAAGCTTTTTTCGCTCTCCACTAACACATCGACGTTTCATGCTGTCATCGAAATGACAGTTCATTAATTATTCCGGAAAACATTGAAACGCAAAAAAATATAAATTGTTTACAACGAAAAATATCTTGTGCTTTTAGTTGTGACATGTGACGGAAATTAAAAATGTTGTTGCAGAGAACACCTTTTTGCGTTGGCGACCTTCGCCCAAAATAACATTAAGTTAATTTGAGTTGTGACATGTGACGGAAATTAAAGATATTGCTGCAGAGACCATCTTTTTGCGTTGGCGGCCTGCGCCCAAAATAATATTAAGGGTAGCGTTTTACAAGACGGTACACCACCTAATTTAAAAATATAAAATAATAATAAAAACGGAGCTCGAGGCGCGCCTTTTGATTCCACGTTTGATAATTTTTGATAAAAATTGGGTGGTGCACCGTCTTTTAAATCTTTACCATATTAAGTTGTATAGAATCGACGGGATGGCCTACAAGGTTTTATGTCAACTAAATCGCTCCCGATATGGTCGGGCTAGTACCTTAATGGTTCCCGGAACGTACCCGATCTGCATCCGGCAAAGGACCAACAAAGTCGATAACGGGGAGTGTCCTTATCGCTACAACAACAACATTATTTACTTTCTGATTTTCATTCATACGTATGTGCATTTAAAAAATAATAAAAAAAATGTTATATTATTCTAATAGATAGCATCTCCGCCGGGTTGCGATTCAGCTCAGAATATGCCAAAATCAGAGGAAATCTACAAAAACAAGGTACTTTACAACAACATGCTTTGGAATACGGTACCAAACTGGTTGGATGTGTTTCCCTAAAAAAGGGTGGAACTACGCATCTTGGTTTTCCAGTATTTGCTTCGGTAATTTATATTGATTTGTAGTGATTAAAAATTGCAATAGTAGATAATGTAATGTGAATTAAAACTGAATAGGTAGCCGGAGCAAAAAAGGCAACTGATCGGCATGCAACTGTTATTTATGTTGCGGCACCGGGAGCTGCTTCTGCTATCGTAGTAGCATTAGAAGCAGAAATTTCTTTGATTTTTTGCATCACCAAAGGTGTGCCATAACATGATAGGGTTCGCGTTAAGCACGCTCTCTTAAGGCAAAAAAAATCGCGTCTAGTCAGGCCCGATTGTCCAGGAATCATCGCACCAGAAAGGGTAAGTGAATTGGCTACCATATTAAATATATAAGCAAAATGTATGAATTTTTTAGTGATAATTTGTCATGCTTTTGTTGATAATCAACTGAAGAATGCAAATACGACAGAGTTCGAAGTTGATGTGAAAACCAATTAATTTTTTTAATTAGCGTTTGGAGAGAAAAATACATATGTATGTATGCATAGAACTGCATAGAAGGGGAGGAAAAATTAATTATAATCAGTAGATTTGCAAGATTTTTGTCATTTTCCCTGCATCGCAGTTGTCATTACATTGCGTTAAGAGAGGACATCAACACCTTACTACCCACATCCAGTTAAAATTATTGTAAATTTTGCTCTTTTCATCACTGTTTTAAAACGTGGAAAATTATATATCGAGCATTCCATTGAGAATGGTACATTTTAGCAGACTTTCGCATTGCCGGCATTATTAATATTCAATCCCTAGAAGGTTTAATGTAGTCATATCAATAGTTCCCGAGATGGTGGGGCTAGTACCACAATGGTGCTTGTTACCGGAACGTAGATAGATAGATCATTTATTGAGGATTGCACAGTGACTTACACATCTCCTTCACAGCACCTCATCCTGGCCGACTTCCTTGATGAACCCCAGCAGTGTTCTTTGCTTGAGGGATTAAATGTGGGAATGCTCTGGCCATGGTGAGCCCATAAACTTAGCCCTACGTCTTGAAATTGCGCCGTAATCTAGAAGGATATGGTCCACCGTCTGCTGATCTATCACATCTGTATGTGTTGTTCGATACTATACCCAGCTTTTGCATGTGACTGTTCAGTCTACAGTGTCTTGTAAGAATAGACGTTGGGGTTCTTAGGTAATCTTTTTGAGAGGCCTATTAATGCCCTATATCGAGTTGTGCTGTAACCCCCTAACAGTAACTTAGATTGACTCAGGCCTGGCATATTGCGCCAGTGTTCTCTCTTTTCCCTCCCTTCTGCTAGTAAATGCCCCTCAGGGATCTGTTCTAGGTCCAACTCTTTGGAATGCGATGTATGGCGGGGTGCTAGAAATCGACCTTCCCGGAGGCACGGAAATTGTCGGCTATGCAGATGATATTGTCGTAGTAGCAGTGGCCAAGAAACTTGATCTGCTCCAAGCATTATGTAATGACGCCGTGGGAGGAATAAAGGAGTGGTTGACGAACACGGGGCTGGAGATGGCTAGCGATAAGACAGAAGTGGTTCTGATGAGCTCAAAGCGGACTGTGGATGAGTTGGTCCTAACCATAGGAGATTATCAAATAAATTCAAAGCCCTCCTTGAAATATCTAGGAGTAATCATTGACTCAAAACTAACTTTTAGGGAGCACTTCAGGGCGGTGTGGGACAAAGTTTCTAGAGTTAGTGGAACCCTAACGCGAATAATGCCCAACATCGGCGGCCCAAGCGAAGCTACCCGTCAGCTATTATCCAACGTAACCAGCTCTATAATATTATATGCAGCACCAGTATGGCACAGATCTAAAATGGTCCACCAAAAAGATATACTAGCAGCCTACCGCATTACTGCTATACGAATAGCATGTGCTGTTCCGACGACGCGATCCATGTTTTATCCAGGAAAATCCCAGTAGATCTACTTTCAGGTGAAATGGCCGATCTGTATGCCATTGGATTCAGCCGACCATCTGAAGATGCTAAGAAAAGCGCAAGGTCACGAACAATAGTTAGGTGGCGAGAACGGTGGGAAGATTCGAGAAAAGAGCACTAGACCTTCATGCTAGTCCGGAATATAGCGGAATGGTACGAGCGAAAACACGGCAAACTAAATTACCATCTCACACAGATATTGAGCGGGCACGGTGGCTTCAAGGAATATCTAAATAAGCGTGGGATAGAGGAGGATCCTTTCTGTCCAAGCTGTCCGTCCGAATTGGAAAGCGCAGAACATGTAATATTTCACTGTCCTCGTTTTCACGGCGAAGGACTGTCTGTAAACAGAGTTTTTGGAGAGGAACCTTCCATTAGGAATTTAGTTCCACGAATTTGCGGACACATAGATTGTTGGATTGCTGTGAGCAAGATGGCCTTTATAGTAATGACGAAATTGATGATGCATGCCGAAAGGGAGCGCAGAGAAATGCGCATACGAAGTAGTGGCGACTAAATCGCCTTTGAAGTTACTTTACCAGGTCCTGATTCTAGTTATCTGAAATTTCTCTTGTGCCTTTGGAAAGTGCTATGTGTGGAGCCCTATTTATGGAACACTTTTCTGCTTATATTAAAAACTTTTAATCTATTCTTACTGATATGAGTTTCTTTTTCATTCTAGGTAATTTGATTTTGACGATGTGAGGATAGAAATATCCCAAATATTCCAGCTGTGGCTGTAAGAACATAGATTTGCTCAAATTAGAAGAAAACTACACGGTTGAGCACATCCAGTATCTACGTTTATACAAGGAGGAACACCACACTACTTTCACGGGGATGTAGCCACCGATCACGTTGTTGTAAGAGCTTATTTTAAATATGTTATTCATAAACACTGATTCTAATATTTTGTTTTGGTTTTTACTTTAGAGTCAACCTGTTATATAAGCGATGTCAGCTATGCCTGTAACTTAAGCGCCTTCAGATGTAATAGTTACCGCGGACGCGGTCACAGGAGTGGTTCACTACGTGGGGATTACACTAATCAAGGACTTTCAATATCGGAAGGTTTTCCAGCACCATAACACACCAACAATATGTGCAATCACCCGAATAAATTGTACAACAAACGTTAACACCACATCATCAGCCAGCAGCAACAACAAGAATCGCAACAAGTTGAAACTTCTAATCAATTAATGACTAGTGAACCACTATCCTGCACTCCAGGATGTAGCCGCCAATCACGTTGTTGTAAGAGCTTACTTTAAACATGTTATTCATTAACACTGATTCTAATATTTTGTTTTGGTTTTTACTTTAGAGTCAACCGGTTATGTAAGCGATGTCAACTATGCCTGTAACTTAAGGGCCTTCAAATGTAATAGTTACCGGGGACGCAGCCGTGGGAGTAGTTCACTACGTGGAGATTACACTAATCAACGACTTTCAATATCGGAAGGCTTTCCAGCACCATAACAACACCAACAATAAATTTTGTACAACAGACGTTAACACCAAATCAGCAGCCAGCAGCAACAACAAGAATCGCAACAAGTTGAAACTTCTAATCAATTAATGACAAGTGAACCACCAACATATTCGCAATATGCGCATCCATCAACAGCAACATATGTCGCCAACTTTGCAACACAAAATCCAATGCTTCATCCAGCGTCAGCTGCATAAAAAGCCACTGGTACATCGTTATATGTTTCACATATGCAACATATGTATGCGAATGCACTTGAGGTGTGCAATTATAAGTGGTCCATTTGTTTATTCGCCCGAATATATATTGATACCAGGTGAAGATAGCCAACGCCATTCTACTTTATGCATCGTCTAGAGAAGCTAGAACATTTACAATTTAAAAATTGTGGGATTTTCATACAGCTACACCAAGCTTCAACAAATTATTGGACCATGAGATTTCTCATATGCCCAATAGTCAGTATTTAAAATGTAAATTATGCCATTGGGACTAAAGCACATTCAAGTATGAATTTTAGTATACATGCACAACACGCTGAAACAATTGATGTAACAACGAAAAGTCTAGAATTAACTGTTTGTCCATATTGTAATCAAGAACTTGCATCACAATGGTACCTACGCAAACACAGGAACATGAGAAAACAATGGATAAAAGAACATCTTTTTTCGAATGTGGTGAAGAATTTAGAACAAATACAAGTTTACGTGTGCATGTTTATGAAAAGTTTGCTCGTTGTACACTACAAGATCTGAACGGAAATATCCTCAGAGTATGGTTACACCTATGTGGCATCTACAAGTTATTTATAATGACGAAATGAATTACAGTGCTTATTTCGATTGTGGTGATGCTCCTGACATGCTGCGTATATTCCGCTACGTCTGATCTTACTATACCTACCAAACTAATATGACTCTGTAAACTGATAATGAGCAACACCACCACCGCATGAATAGTGTATTTATATAGTTTATGAATATAAAAATGCAAATATGTAAATATTACTAGAATAATAGGACATGATTTTAAATGTAAAAATTATTTTAAACATGCATTATTTATGAATTAAATATTATTTAAACAAAAAGGACGCGTTTCATTCATATAAAAAGCGAATTGACAGAAGGTAACCGATACGGGTAACCGATAGGTCAGTTACCCGTGTTGTTGTTGTTGTATATGTTTTGGTTAGCGATAACGAAAACATAACTGATGAAGTAACTTAAAAATGTAAATAACATCGAGCGAGAAGGAATGTCGAAAACACAATAGGTAAGAGCGAGAGAGTGAGTCACACGTACACTATTTTGAGAGAGCGCATGCGTTACCTTTTTCACGACAGCAATGTAAAAGTCATTAAGACGATAATTGGTGAACAAGTTATTGGTGACGATTAAGTAATCGAATAGGGAACGGGTACCTGTCTTGTAGGGTTGTAGATACGAGGTTAACGAATAAACGGGACGAGATGCATATTATGCATGATAAGTTTTTACATAGGTATAATGTAATTTATTCTGTGAAAGTACATAATGTAAACAAATATTTATAGCAAGAGGCAACACTTTTTTATACTCAGTTGAGCAGAGCTCACAGAGTATATTAACTTTGCATAACGGTTGGTTGTACAGGTATAAAGCGGCAATTACCCACCGACGTGTGCCGTACGTACGGACGTTTGTCGTACGAAACACGTTTGACCGAACCCTCAAGCCCGTAGGAATCAATGTGTGCGTCTGTGTACATGTACATAACATATTTGTGTGTATTGTTTACAGATAAGCACTGTTGCCATTGACCATTTTGCATGCATGCTTATGGAAACATCAACTTTTTTATACTCAGTTGAGCAGAGCTCACAGAGTATATTAAGTTTGATTGGATAACGGTTGGTTGTACATATATAAAGGAATCGAGATAGATATAGACTTCCATATATAAAAATAATCAGGATCGAAAAAAAATTTGATTGAGCCATGTCCGTCCGTCCGTCCGTTAACACGATAACTTGAGTAAATTTTGAGGTATCTTGATGAAATTTAGTATGTAGGTTCCTGTGAACTCATCTCAGATCGCTATTTAAAATGAACGAAATCGGACTATAACCACGCCCACTTTTTCGATATCGAAAATTTCGAAAAACCGAAAAAGTGCGATAATTCATTACAAAAGACAGATAAAGCGACGAAACTTGGTAGATGAGTTGAAATTATGACGCAAAATAGAAAATTAGTAAAATTTTGGACAATGGGCGTGGCACCGCCCACTTTTAAAAGAAGGTAATTTACAATTTTTGCAAGCTGTAATTTGGCAGTCGTTGAAGATATCATAATGAAATTTGGTAGGAACGTTACTCCTATTACTATATGTACGCTTAATAAAAATTAGCAAAATCGGAGAAGGACCACGCCCACTTTAAAAAAAAATTTTTTTTTAAAGTAAAATTTTAACAAAAAATTTAATATCTTTACAGTATATAAGTAAATTATGTCAACATTCAACTCCAGTAATGATGTGGTGCAACAAAATACAAAAATAAAAGAAAATTTCAAAATGGGCGTGGCTCCGCCCTTTTTTATTTAATTTGTCTAGGATACTTTTAACGCCATAAGTCGAACAAAAATTAACCAATCCTTTTCAAATTTGGTAGGGGCATAGATTTTATGACGTTAACTGTTTTCTGTGAAAATGGGCGGAATCGGTTGATGCCACGCCCAGTTTTTATACACAGTCGTCCGTCTGTCCTTCCGCATGGCCGTTAACACGATAACTTCAGCAAAAATCGACATATCTTTAATGAACTTAGTTCACGTGCTTACTTGAACTCCCTTTATCTTGGTATGAAAAATGAACGAAATCCGACTATGACCACGCCCACTTTTTCGATATCGAAAATTACGAAAAATGAAAAAAATGCCATAATTCTATACCAAATACGAAAAAAGGGATGAAACATGGTAAGATAATTGGATTGTTTTATTGATGCGAAATATAACTTTAGAAAAAACTTTATAAAATGGTTGTGACACCTACCATATTAAGTAGAAGAAAATGAAAACGTTCTGCAGGGCGAAATAAAAAACCCTTAAAATCTTGGCAGGTATTACATATATAAATAAATTAGCGGTATCCAACAGATACTGTTCTGGGTCACCCTGGTCCACATTTTGGTCGATATCTGGAAAACGCTTCACATATACAACTACCACCACTCCCTTTTAAAACTCTCATTAATACCTTTAATTTGATACCCATATCGTACAAACTCATTCTAGAGTCACCCCTAGTCCACCTTTATGGCGATATCTCGAAAAGGCGTCCACCTATAGAACTAAGCCCCACGCCCTTTTAAAATACTCACTAACACCTTTCATTTGATACCCATATCGTACAAACATATTCTAAAGTCACCCCTGGTCCACCTTTATGGCGATATCTCGAAAAGGCGAGCACCTATAGAACGAAGGCCCACTCCCTTTTAAAAATACTCATTAACACCTTTCATTTGATACCCATATTGCACACACGAATTCTAGAGTAACCCCTGGCCCACCTTTATGGCGATATCTCGAAACGGCGTCCACCTATGGACCTAAGGATTACTTCCTTTTAAAAAACTCATTAGCACCTTTCTTTTGATACCCATATTGTACAAAAAAATTCTAGGGTCACCCCTGCTCCACCTTTATGGCGATATCTCGAAACGGCGTCCACCTATGGAACTAAGGATTACTCCCTTTTAAAATACTCGTTAACACCTTTCTTTTGATACCCATATTGTACAAACAAATTCTAGGGTCACCCTTGGTCCGCCTTTATGGCGATATCTCGAAAATGCGACCACCTATACATCAACCACCACTCCCTTTTAAAACCCTCATTAATACCTTTAATTTGATAGCAACATCGTACAAACACATTCTAGAGTCACCCCTGGTCCACCTTTGTGGCGATATTTCGAAACGGCGTCCACCTATAGAACTAAGGCCCACTCTCTTTTAAAATACTCATTAACACCTTTCGTTTGATGCCCATATTGTACAAACAAATTTTAGGATCACCCCTGGTCCACCTTTATGGCGATATCTCGAAACGGCGTCCACCTATGGAACTAAGGATTACTCCCTTTTAAAATACTCATTAAGACCTTTCTTTTGATACCCATATTGTACAAACAAATTCTAGGGTCACCCCTGGTCCACCTTTATGGCGATATCTCGAAACGGCGTCCACCTATGGAACTAAGGATTACTCCCTTTTAAAATACTCATTAACACCTTTCATTTGATACCCATATCGTACAAATGCATTCTAGAGTCACCCCTGGTCCACCTTTATGGCGATATTTCGAAAAGGCGACCACCTATACAACAACCACCGCCCCCTTTTAAAACCCTAATTAATACCTTTAATTTGATACCCATATCGTACAAACACATTCTAGAGTCACCCCTGGTTCACTTTTATGGCGATATTTCGAAACGGCATCCACCTATAGAACTAAGGCCCACTCCCTTTTAAGATACTCATTAACACCATTCGTTTGATGCCCATATTGTACAAACAAATTCTAGGGTCACCCCTGGCCCACCTTTATGGCGATATCTCGAAACGGCGTCCACCTATGGAACTAAGGATTACTCCCTTTTAAAATACTCATTAACATCTTTCATTTGATACCCATATCGTACAAACGCATTTTAGAGTCAACCCTGATCCACCTTTATGGCGATATCTCGAAACGGCGTCCACCTATGGAACTAAGGATTACTCCCTTTTAAAATACTCATTAACATCTTTCATTTGATACCCATATCGTACAAACGCATTTTAGAGTCAACCCTGATCCACCTTTATGGCTATATCCCTAAATGGCGTCCACCTGTAGAACTATGGCCCACTCCCTCATAAAATACTCTTTAATGCCTTTCATTTGATACGCATGTCATACAAACACATTCCAGGGTTTCCCTCGGTTCATTTTCCTACATGGTTATTTTCCCTTATGTTGTCACCATAGCTCTCAACTGAGTATGTAATGTTCGGTTACACCCGAACTTAACCTTCCTTACTTGTTCAATTTAATTTTTGATGTTGTAAAAGGTTGGAATTAATATTAAATAAATATAAATCGATTACATATTTATAATCTGCACTTTTACATAATTATTTCGAATTATTTTCAAAATTTTTCAAACTTTAATTAGGTGTTTTTGCATGAAACTGCAAACGGTCAAAAATTAGCGCACAAAAGTTTACTAGGCAACTCTGCCTAGTGAGAGAGCGATCAGCTGACACGTTCTTACGGAAAAAATCAAAATTGTTTTGATTTCTACGTTCCGGCCTACGTACGTACGGGCGTTTGTACGTCGGTGAGTTATTGTTTACATTGCACACTCATAAAATAGGTCGTGTCAGCTGACACGTTTTTGGTACGTACGTTCGTGAGTAACTGCCGCATTCAGGAAAAAAAATTTGATTGAGCCATGTCCGTCCGTCCGTCCGTCTGTCCGTTAACACGATAACTTGAGTAAATTTTGAGTTATCTTGATGAAATGTGGTATGTAGGTTCTTAGGCACTCATCTCAGATCGCTATTTAAAATGAACGATATCGTACTATAACCACGCCCACTTTTTCGATTATCGAAAATTTCGAAAAACCGAAAAAATGCGATAATTCATTGCCAAAGATGGATAAAGCAATGAAACTTGGTAGGTGGGTTGACCTTATGACGCAGAATAGAAAATTAGTAAAATTTGGACAATGGGCGTGGCACCGCCCACTTTTAAAGGAAGGTAATTTTAAAGTTTTGCAAGCTGTAATTTGGCAGTCATTGTAGATATCCACCCTTATCGCGAGTTTTATTTTCACCCGAAAATATTCACAGTTTTTGTTCACCCTATCGCAGAGGGTGGCGAAAAAATTTTTCATGTTTGAAAAAGATTTCGCCTTATCGGCAACTCTTTGTTCGGGCGAAATGAACAGGGGGAAACCAAAATTTGTTCACTTATATTTTACAGGCAAACGAGAGGAAAACAAAATGTAATTAATTTCTTGTTTTGAAATTTGATACTCTTATAATTATATGTACTTCTATTTTATTTTATTTATTAGAAATAAATCAATAAATAATACACAATCGTAAGCTGAGCGGAAAGAGTGAAATTCCTGTATTGCTATGTAAATTCTATTTTTTATGACAACGTATCAGTCGGCCAAGTTATCCATTGTGGAGAAAGCAACGGTTCTAAAATGTTGATCACCTCATTGAAACAAGATTACCTAAAATCCACTTTATAGTCCTTTCCAACACTTTTTCCCTATGAGAAAAAAAACGAAGACATTTACTCAACTTTACAATTGGTGGAACTCCAAATTTTTGCTTCAATGGTGGCAAGGAGTTGGTAAGAATAACTAGCAAATATTAGAATGCCAGCTTGTTTAGCTTGTCATATTGGCGAAAGCTAACTGAAAAATATTAACTTGTTATTCAAAAGTGCTGAAAATAGTAATTTTTAGCTTACAGTGAATCATTTAGCTCCAAAGGGTTAGAACTGTCCCTTAATTGCCTCCGAATCGCTTTCACATATATATTCGCCTCGCGCTCAATCAATACCAGCCTAAGTGCAATACTAAACATTATTTTATTAAATTTTATACCTTTCATGAAAATCAAATGGTATATTAATTTCGTCACGAAACCCAAAATTGTAAGTCCTTAAAGGAAAATAGATAGACCCACCATTAAGTATACCGAAATAATCAGGTTGAAGAGCTGAGTTGATTTAGCCATGCCCGTCTGTCCGTCTGTCTGTTTGTATGCAAACTAGTCCCTCAATTTTTGAGATATCTTGATAAAATTTGGTGAGCGGGTGTATTTGGGTGTCCGATTAGACATTTGTCGGAACCGGCCGGATCGGACCACTATAGCATATATCCTCCATACAACCGATTTTTCAGAAAAAGAGGATTTTTGTAATATCTTACTCAATTTAACAGACTGAAGCTTCAAACTTCACCATATAATTTCGTATATTGCACATATTGTTGCCTGAAAAAATTGATGAGATCGGTCGTATATATAGTATATATCCCCCACAACCGATTCTTCAGATAAGAAACTTTTCGTAATTGCTGCCCTATTTTAAGAGCTATAGGCTTCAAGTTTAAACGAATGCTTACGTATATAGCATATATTGTTGTCTGAAAAAATCATACAGATCGGTGGTATATATAGTATATATATGGTGGTATATATAGTATATATATATAGTATATATAGTATATATATATAGTATATATAGTATATATATAGTATATATATATATTCGCAATTTTAGCCCCATTTTAACAGCTAGAAGCTTCAAATTTCACCGAATGCTTACGTATATGGCATATATTGTTGTCTGAAAAAATCATAGAGATCGGTTGTATATATAGTATATATCTCATACAACCGATTGTTCAGATAAGAAACTTTTCGCAATTTCTACCCCATTTTAACAGCTATAAGCTTCAAATTTCACCGATTGCTTACGTATATAGTATATCTTGTTGTGTAAAAAAATCATAGAGATCGGTGATATATATAATATATATATGATGGTATATATAGTATATATATATAGTATATATATATTTCTTTTTTTTGCGATTTCGGCCCCATTTTAACAGCTAGAAGCTTCAATTTTCACCAAATGCTTACGTGTATAGTATATATTGTTGTCTGAAAAAATTATTGAGATCGGTGGTATATATAGTATATATCTCATATAACCGATTGTTCAGATAAGAAACTTTGCGCAATTTCTGTCCCATTTTAACAGCTAGAAGCTTCAAATTTCACCAAATGCTTACGTATATAGCATATATTTTTGTCTGAAAAAATCATAGAGATCGGTGGTATATATATTATATACTTCATATAAACTGTCATTTTTGCCCCTTTTTTACGCATAGAAGCTTCAAAATTCATCAAATTTCATCAAATAGTTACGTTTACGTCATATATTTTTGAAATACGTGATTCGTAGTCATAGTTTTTACATTCAGACCACAAAAAACGTAAAGCTTTGCATCCTCACACAAAGTACCTACCTATTTTTTATTTTTTATTTATCTTAAAAATCGTTTAGATATGTTAAAATTTCACCAAATGTTTACGTGTATAGCATATATTGTTGTCTGAAAAAATCATAGGGCCCGGTGGTATATATAATCTCATACAACCGATTGTTCAGATAAGAAACTTTGCGCAATTTCTTCCCCATTTTAACAGCTAGAAGCTTCAAATTTCACCAAATGCTTACGTGTATAGCATATATTGTTGTCTGAAAAAATCATTGAGATCGGTGGTATATATAGTATATATCTCATACAACCGATTGTTCAGATAAGAAACTTAGCGAAATTTCTGCCCCATTTTAACAGCTTCAAATTTCACCGATTGCTTACGTATATAGCATATATTGTTGTCTG